>NW_005371287.1:137177-149829 GCF_000412655.1 Myotis brandtii
AAAAAACAAAAAAAAAAAAAAAAAAAAAAAAGGAAAGAAAGAAAAAAAAAATTCAGGCTGATTTAAAATAACTCAGGAGAAAACCTGGTAGAAAACAGGAAATGATGTCAGACGTACGATCTTGGCTTCCTTTCCACGTTGGGAAGTGGTTCCCATAAAGGAATAAATAACCGAGTAACTGGGAAACCTCGCTCAGCTCCCCTGGTCTCAGGATGAGTGGCTCTGGGACACCGAGGACTCATTAGCCCCAGGTAAGGAGACCTTGCTCTGAAGTTCATGGCGATTACCTTGAAGCTAAAGATGTGATGGGGATGTGTTTCCTTAGAGCAGATTCTGCGTTTACGAGTCACCTCCCTCCACCCACAGGCCCTGAAGCGCTCACTTAGCAGCCCTGTCAGCTGGAATGCAGAGAGCAGCCTGCGAGGGAGGCCTGGGCAGGGAAGGCTCAGACACTGCCATGGGCTGGTCACCACGTTGATGGGAATCTAACTGACACCCGCCCTCCTCCCCAACAAATCCTCAATACCCTGGAACATTTTCTTTCTCAACCAGCAGAGGGACTGCAAGAGATCAGCAGAAACTGACCACTATCTTGATGGCTATAGTCTCTTTTTAAAAAATATATTTTTATTGATTTCAGAGAGGAAGGGAGAGGGAGAGATAGAAACATCAATGATGAGAATCATTGATTGGCTGCCCCCTGCACGCCCCACACTGGGGGTTGGGCCTGCAACCCAGACATTTGCCCTGACCGGGAATTAAACTGCGACCTCCTGGTTCATAGGTCGATGCCCAACCACTGAGCCATGCTAGCCAGGTGATGCCTATAGTCTCTTAACTAGTGCTAAATCCTCTCTCAGTCTTTCCTTTCACAGCTGGGGCTTTGCGTTGCAATTCTAATCACAAGGGCAGGGACCTACTTTTCAGTATCTGACTGTGCCCTGCACTGGCAATATGACCTTGCAAATTGTCCTTTCTGTGCTGTAGCTTCTTCGTTGAGGCAAATGTAGGGCAAGGTCAGCCTTGTCTCAGTCCATGGAAGGCACGGTCAGGCGGGAGCCACCATAGGCTCCTGACAAATGTGTTGTTCCTTGACTGGATGTGCTATGTTTTCAGGGACCTGTGTGACCTTCTCTTCCACAGCAAGAGGGCTGGTCCCACGGCCACCTGCTGCCTATGGTGTCCCTGTGTGGGGTCAGAGGGCCTCTTTTCGTTCTGTTGGCTTTAATAAAGGGACATTGCCATATGAACTCATGGACACAGATAACATTGTGGTGATTGCCAGAGGGAAAGGGTATGGGAGGAGGTGAAAGAGTAGGTAATACACAGTACAAGATACAGCTGATGCATTGTATACCTGAAACCTATATAATTTTATTAATCAATGTCACCCCAATAAATTAAAAAAAAGAGAAAAAAAAGAGAAACGTATGGAATTAGTCAGCTGAAAGAGGTTAGTTACTCTCACCTCTAACTGCCACGCAGTGAGAGGACAGAAGACACAGAGCTCTCCTCAGTTTTGGGGGAGCCATGACTGTGGTCATGTGTCACTAGAAGCAACCAATTTGTTGCATCGTTTAATGCATCTTTGTCTGTTACTGTGATGTTAGACTGTTGAGATCTGGGAGTTGTTTTCACAGCAGTTAGCCTACTCTGACTAATGTGTCAAGAACCACTGCATCAAGTCCACTAAAAATAGAGTTCTTCTATTAAGGGAAAATAGAGCTTTTCTATGAAGGATCATTTGGTACAATAGGCAGAAGATAGAGTACATTTCCCCCACAGTTTCTAGAACCAATCTTCAGGAAAGAGGAAAAGGGACAATTCACTCTGGGTAGAAATTATGGATCCACAACCAACATTTTTTTTTAATAATGAAAAATAAACTTCTATCAAATTGTATAGGAGCGTTAAAATCAAGCAAATGTGATTTTTCAGTTGTAAGGCTTAAAGCAATACTGGTGAAGACATTGCATGTTCACCATCCATCTTAAAAGGCAACCTCAGTAACCTTGGCTTCCTTTATTCATAACGTTGTCCTGGCCAGGTAGCCCCACTCCTCCCTATAGTTTGGTTTCATGAAAGCCATTTGGCGGAGCCATGGTTCTAGTGGGGTCTTCCATAGTCCGGCCAGGATCTTACATGGAACACTTCAGTTAAAGAAAAATATTCGAGCATATAGGAATATCTGTCCAAAAACGAAACATCCACTCTTTGAGCAGACACGGGAAAAAAGGTCATTGAGTCTGATCCCTGAACAGTCTTACGCTCAAGTAATTTCCGTGAGCCTTTCAAAAGTGTTATCTGTCTGGCAAAATAGAGATAATACATGATGTGCTTTGTAGCAATTCATCTAAGAGCAATAAGAGAATGAGAAAGCGGAGACTTCTCCCCACCCCCACTTAGTAGACTACTTCTACGTTCCAAAACACAAAGGGATATTTTTAGCACGAGATCTGTAAGCACACTGTACCCAAGATGGGATTTGAGTGAACTCCAATACAGAAAAGTCATTTGACAATCTGGAGCCATACCACATGGGGAATGTGTTAAATAATACTTTTCTTTCCAAAACGATTGTATCCTGTATAATGAGTTTCTTACCGCAACTTCGCTGGGAAAAAACTTTAGCTACAACTGAAGTTTTCACGCTGGTTGAAGACCAGAGTTCCACGATAGACTCGTTTCCGCTGGCTTTGCTTCACCCCGCCCTAGTGCCTACAAGGGCCAAGGAGTTCGGCTCCCTGCAGAGGTACAGCACCTAGCAGGTGGCCCCATGAGAGTCACTTTGAGTCTCATGGCTCACAATTGTCATAAGAGCTCTGTGAACGCACCCATGATGCCTCTTAAGGTTTTGTGAGTTTTCAGTGAGGCGACCTACATAAAGAATAGAGCCTGGAACATAGCAATAAGCCAATAAAGGACAGAAAAAAAAGAGCAGTTCTGTCGTTATCTCTGCCACGTTCATCAGAGTTCAAGGTGCATGTGCAGCTGATTGAGGGCAGAGCTGGGGTTCCTCATGTCCCAGTCTGCACAAACTCCAACCAACAGCTCAACAGAAACCCGTTGAATTTTGAGTATTTTCTTCTTTCCCCAAATAACTTATTATTTTGTGAGCCTGGGGCTCTGTCTTCAATACACATTTCCTGACAAGGAGAAGGAGAGCAGTTTAAGAAACACAGAAAACCCAGGGGTCAAAGTTACCACATTTATTCTGGAAACTCATTTCACTCCAAGTTACAGTCAGAGGATCTGTTTCCCAGATCTGCCGTCACCTTTGATGCCTGCAATCACTTAGAAGAATCCCGATGAAGTGAGTTCTCACCTAGGAGACTCTACATGGGAAGAAAAAACCACGTGGAAGGAAGGGCCCCCATTCCAAACCCCCCAGTGGACACTGCTTTCAGAAGTGGGCACTTTTCAAATCTTCAAAACATAACTTGACTGTACTTAGTTATTCCTTTTCTTTTAAAAAATATATTTTTATTGATTTCAGAGAGAAAAGGAGAGGGAGAGAGAGAGAGAGAAACATCAATGATGAGAGAGAATCATTGATTGGCTGCCTTTTGCGCGCCCCTTCCCAACCCCACTCCAACTGATACCCGAAAACATGCCCTGACCAGGAATTGAACTGTGGCCTCCTGGTTCATGGGTCGACACTCAACCACTGAGCCACACTGGCCAGGCTATTCCTTTTATTATAATTTGTAACATTTTTGAGGCAGAATTCGAAGCATCTAGAAGGCAGCCTGTGGCTGGGTCCTCATGGAAAGATGGAGGCCCGTTTTCTGTCACCACCAGAGACCGCATCTGTGGGGGGGTTGAATTTGACCGTATGTTACTGGCCAGTCTAGGTCACTGTATGAACAAACAACAACAAAAAGCAAAAACAAAATCGTTACCAACTGTCTTTACTTACAGGTGAGTATCATGTTCAAAGCCTCTCGTTTAGGGGCTCATTAGGGGAAAGAGTGAGGCTTGGTCTTCTTGTGATGTTTGCTGCGCATTCACCCTGGATACAAAGCCTTCGACAGCTGGCAGTTAGGCCCACCTGCTTTTTTATCAAATGACCTTGTTCACAAACCGTGTACTATCCAGTTACTCCTTTTGTTTGCGTGTGTCTAGGCTTGGGGGACTACGGAAAGGGCAGGCGGGAGGGTAGGACATCATCTAATTACCTTGATGGAGAGATGGGCTGATTAGAATCAAGAAAGCTCAGTTTAAGGCCTTATGGGATTCTCAATCTGTGTCCTTGGGACATCTCTGAACCTCGTTTTTCTAACCTATAACAGGTGACAAATAGTACAGGACAGAGTGTCCTGGACATTAAATCATAAATGCGGGAGTTGGGAAACCTAATGGCATCTGGACCAGAAATGGTAAGAGATGGTTTAGGGAAAGGATCTGAGCAAAACCCCATTGGGGCTGCTCGGTTATTTCACGACCAAACTTCTGTTTTAGAGAATGTAAACATTTAATTTCCATTTTGACCGTCCAAATGACTTTATTATGTTAGTGTACCTTAGAATAGCTGTCTATTTGCACCTCACCCATGCCACACCCAATATTCATAGCAATTAAAAAAAATATCATCTGCATCTGAAGTTATTACATCCGAACATCCCCCAGAAACAAAACATGAATCAAGGGAGTCCTTAGCCAGCTTCTAAATTCACCCCCCATTATTTTCTTCAATTGCAGTTGACATTCAGTATTATTTTATATTCACATCAGCGCATTATTTGATACTCGGTGCACAACATAGCATAGTGGTTAGACATTTACATAATATACAAAGTGACCCCATACTTTTTTGTGACAAGAAGAGTAGCTCTAGTTCCCTGGCAATTCCTTCTTGGATTGAGAAATTAAGTTCTATCTTGTTAAGTTGAGAAATTTGGGAATTTATTTGTCATAGTACATAGTACATAGTACATAGAAGGATTTCTCTAATACTTCCGTCTAATTCTAAAGCCTTCTTCAGACATAATATTATATGATTCTACAAGGAAGTTCAAGAGCTGTGACATATATGAAAGATGAAGAATCATAGTAGGCCTGCCATTTGTTGTAGCAGAAAAATTTGTAGCTATTCTATACATTATTTACTCTTAAGAATGAAAGATAACAGTGGTAACTGACTCCAGTAGCTGGTTGCTGCTGCTAATGCTTGTTCCTGGTATGAAATAAAAGCCCAGTGACTGAACGGTGGAATGACCAGAACGACCGGTTGACCAATTACTATGACTTGTACTGGTCAGTGCGCTACCACAGTGGGAGCACTGCCCAGCTGACTGGGATGAGCGGCAGTTTCTGCTGCGAACCCTGGGCTGATGGGTAGGAACCCAGGCTGCGATCTTCGCCTCCTCACCTGAGGCTCCTCCTCCTGGCTCCCTGCCACCTCCTCTGATGCCCGCAGGCCATGCAGCACCGCTGGGCTCACAGAGCTAACCCTGGAGGCTGGGAGGTGGGTTCGTGGTTGCCACAGGACTGAGGACTACTCTGCAGTCTCTCAGTGCTATTGTCCCTGGGCCTGCCCCAACCAGGTCCCCTGGAGAGGCTAGTGCTCCGGCTCCAGGGAAGATGCAGGACCAGGGAGCAGCTGCTCAGAGGGTGGGTCCACATCTGTTCAGCTGACTGGGATGAGCAGCGCTCCCACAGCAGGTTGATCCCTGCAGCCATGCCCCCCCCCCCAGTGCACGAATCCTGTGCACCGGGCCTCTAGTGTGGATATAATAATAACAGCTAATATATAAAGTTATCTTGCGGGTTAAAATGTGGCAATGTACATAAAACACAAAAATACACTATTTTCTAGACAGGAAGTACTCAGTGATAACTATTGTTATTGTAATGAAGATGGTGTTAAAAAAGGAATGTTTTTGGTTCTATGTCATCTGATTTATGAGGAGAGATATAAAAAAGACTCAGATTATGACAGAGCCTTACAATTTATAGTAGAAACCTCATACTGTTGTCATAAAGGGGCAGTCTCTATTTCACTTTAATTGGAGCCAAAGGATTAATCACAGAAATGTTCCATAAATAAAATCTCTACCCTAAAATGGAAGTAGTAAAATTTATCTCTGGTATCTTTGAAAACAGGAAGATTATGGACATATTGTTACTATGAGATACCATGATCTAGATGATGAAGTCTCACAATTTAGTTTTACAAAACCTTTGAACTAAAAAAAAATAAAAAAAAATTGACGTAACAAAGACAGTGGATACGAATGGAAAGTAAATTCTCTTTTCAAGCTATGGTGAGAGAAGAGGTTACACAATCAAAGGAACCACCTATGCTGTTCCACAGTTCACAAAGTGTTTTTTCATATTCACGACCTTGTGTAGACTGCCTACAACTGTAAAATCTGGATGAATTCTCAGCCCTAGTTTACACTTGAAGACGGAGACTCACATGTTTCCAATGTCTGGTCCAAAAGTTACCGACCTGGTAAGTCCGAGAGCTAGGATGAAGCTAAGAATTGATCCCAACAATTCTATGCCTTTCCCATGAAAGATCATTATCTCTCTGAAAGCAGATCTATTTCAATAGATGACAAAGCTTTGATGAAATACAGCAGTTGAAGAACTTGGTGAAAGAGAAACATTTATCTCCAATTTCTAGAACGTATTCTCTATTTCTACTTCATACAGATGATCTTTGCAACAACAATAGAAGTTTTTCTGCCGTGAAAAAAAAAAAAAGAAATCAATCCATGAATACAAATAAAGCAAACCCCAAGGACAGAGGAAAGCCGCTGAGAGACTTTGCTAGTTAGGAAGAGAATTCTCATCAAAAGCGTGTGGCTCCTCATGAGATCATCAGGAGAGCAGCACCATATCAAACTATATTCAGAAGATAACAAGCATAAATAGGTTCTAGAACACTGCCTGCATTCCGCATTCCTCTTTAGTAACATTGCAAGTGATTATTGGGACTAAATATTTTGAAGATAATGTCTCTTACCTTCTCTCTACTCAGCGATCTATGCACTGGGCCTCTTAGAGGCTATTTCTCTCACTTACCTACCACCCACCACCAGCACACTCACACACAGACACACTTTTGTGCTCACATTTTCTCTCATCCTTTCTCAGCTGTTTCATGTGGTTGATCAAGGCTTCATTTGGCTGTAATCTAATCTATTTTCCCAGCTCCCCCTAAATTAGATATTCCCCCTCTCATCTCAGCTCCCGGGACACTGCCCTTTCATTTACAATAGGTCTATAGAACTGTGTTCATTCGCTGTCTCTTTTGTTTGTCTACAAGAGACAAAGGAAAGGCATTTCAAGTGCTCGGCAGCCCCAGGTAGCTCGAGTCTGACCTACTGGACATCTCAGGTCTACAGCCTGTGCCTCCTACCAATACTGTGTTTAGCAGAACCTTCTTGCGGAAAATGCTGGGATTATCGCTTGTAACATTGCTGTAGCTGACTGTGGGGAGGTAGGCAGCTGTAATAGAGCAAATCTCACACAATTAAGAGTTGGGGCAAGATGAAGAGAGAGGAAGGATAATCCCAGGCTATTTCCAGAGGTAAAAATCACCCTCCCATCTTCCAGATATTCTGCCTCACCTTTCCCAGCTCTGTTTCCTTCTTTTCTTTTCTTTTTAAAAATCTTTATTGTTGAAAATATTACATATGTCCCCCTTTTCCCCCATTGACCCCTTCTAAACAGCTCTCGCTCTCCACCCCAGGCCTTCACCACTCTATTGTCTGTGTCCAACAGCCCTCGCTCTCGACCCCAGGCCTTCACCACTCTATTGTCTGTGTCCATGGGTGATGCATACATGCATACAAGTTCTTTGGTTGATCACTTCCCACCTGCCCACCCTCCCACGCCTTCCCTCTGAGATTCCTCAGTCTGCTCCATGCATCCATGTCTCTGGGTCCACACGTTCATCAGTTTATTCTGTTCATTAGATCCCAATGAGTGAGATCATGTGATACTTGTCTTTCTTTGACTGGCTATTTCCTTGTTTTTGTGATGGGATAGAGGTGGCAGAAGACGGATGAATACAAATATTGATAACAGGGTTTACCTTGCCCCCAAGGCTTATGAACACTGGGTTTTGCTATAGACAGACGGAATGCTATTCCAGGTGGCAGAAGGTACGTTAGTGTCATCTTGTACAAGGGCAGTATTATACAAGGCACACGCTATTATCATCCTCACAATGTAGGAGCTGTTTTCCAACTTTCTAAAACCCCATGCAGCAAGTCCACAGCCCACGTTTCTAAACATCTCCCTGAATAAAAGGGAAGATCGCTTCCTTTTCCAACACGGACAATATTTATGCTTCCATGTCGGTCGGGGTCGGCCCAACAGTGGTGGTGTCTGAAAGTCTATTTTAAACTTGGCTATCATGACAACCACAGGATTGGGCCCTGGTGTCTCCCGCACGTTACAGGCCTGGTGGTGCTGTTTGGGGAGTGGCACTCGGGATCTGCCTTAGGATCCATCAACCCTCTTGGCCTTGGCGGGGGTGCTGGTCTACCAGATGCAAACAAGCCCCTGTGCCATGTTTTAATTGATCAGTTGAGATGAGAAGAGGGCAGAGTGGTGGGGGTTGCGATGACCAGTGGGCAAAGTTTCCACAGCCCTCCGAGAACACGGAAGGCAGAATCCAGGGGACTCTGAGTCCAGATTTGAGGTTTTTGTCTGTTGGGCTCAACAAGAGGTTCTGTAGGGATTCCCTGGTAGCAACGGCCCAGAACAGCTCACTCTCCTCAGTCTAAACAGAGTTCAATCCTGGAGAAACATGTGGGTAAGTGCCGGCCTCTCACACCCATCCCCACCTCGCCTGCATCTGCCCATCTGCCCACCTGCCCACCCACGCGAGAGTTCGCTCCGAGGACCAGGCACCCACCCTACAACAGTGCTCCTCAAACTTTGCTGCAAAACAGAATCCCCCTGGGAAGCTTAAAGAAGAAAAATCAAAAACATAAACACAGGAAGGCCAGTGTTTCCTCCCCACCCTCAGAGCTGATGACTTGGTCAGGAGTGGGGCTTGGGTGGCATTCTTTCAAGGCCCCTCAGGCTCGGGAAGCACCTGCTAGAGGAGAAGGCAGAGGCGCTGGGGTCAGAGTCTCCAGCTCTGATTCTGGATTCCTCGCTTACGTGCTGTGCAACTCCAGGCACACGGTTCATCACAAGTTTCTCCCCTGAGAATGGAGAGATCACCAAACCCCCAGAGGAACGTAGGTCACACACACAGTCAGGCATTGAGAGAAAAGTGGTTCTGAGTCCCACGGGGTGGAGAGCAGCAGAGCTCTACTGCCCCATGGAGGGGGTCACCTTCTCTGTGTTCCTGTGAGATAGAAGCCTGTGTCATTGGAGTGTCTCGTTGTCACCACCCTGTTCCTTGGCTGACATGTACCTCCACCCAAGCAGACACCACTCCGCCCTCGGAGGAGTGATGAAGCTTCAGTGCACAGCGGCTCGCGTGGTGCGAACTGAGGCAGCCTCGTGAGGTCTGTCTCCTGCCGTTCTCATGACGGTCACAGCTCACCTCGGCCGGCTTGGCTTGGTGTGGCGCTGGGACACCAGGACATTCCAATCGCAGAGTTAAATCTGCATTGTAGCTCTCTTGCCTTTCAGAAAGTTTTCTCTTGAGCGGGCCAGGTGCTGTCCCAGCCTAGCAGGACCTCCTCCCTGACCCCTGTGCCCCCCAAACACACCCCAAGAGCCTTCTCTCTGGAAACGGGGGTGCGGAGAGGCTTTGGGAGCTCTTGGAGTTTTACAGGCACCAAATGTGAGATTTTGGGGCCCTGGGCTGCTGGGCGCCACGGCCTCTCTACACCGGAGCTTAAGTGTGAGGAGGCGGGTAGAAATGGCAGGAAGGGGAAGAGGTCAGCTGGAGCATCAGCTAAGGGACATCGCAGTGGGCCCCTGGAGCTGTGAGTGTGAGGAAGGCGGGTAGAAATGGCAGGAAGGGGAGGAGGTCAAGCTGGAGCATCAGCTAAGGGACATCGCAGTGGGCCCCCCTCTCCTCTCTCTCTACCACGGGGACTGCTCTGGATGAATTTTGGCTATTTTTCTTACGTATCGAAGAATACTTTCTTGTTTTCAAGACCCTCATTTGTCTTCCTCCTCATGTGACTTCTCTTCTGTGGCTAATTCTTTACAAAACATTCCCAATGACGGGGGATCTCAGTGTGCTCTGCGTGGAATGGTCCCGAGAGTTTGCAGTAACTGTCCCTCCACCCCAGCCATCGATGCCTGAGGTGAGCTGCGGAGCACACTGCTGGGCCCTGTGGTGACGGGCACGGAGTGACCTGGCCGCCCTCATAAGCTGAGAGAGAGCCAGAGCTAGACCGCTGGGCTCTTTAGAAGAAAAAGTGAACAAAGGGAAACAGGCAGAAAGCAGCCGGCTGACATTTCTCTAGAACGAACGCACTTGGGCACCCGCAGCAATGAACGGCTTCTCCAACACCCGCTATTTCCCACTTTCCCTGCTCGGCAGGTTGGTCCGGAAATGCCAGGTGTCTGAGTGTGGGGCAGAGCTATGCAAATTCCGCAAAATGACATTTCCAAGCAGAGCTGGCTCCGTGGAGGGGGACCGCTGCCAGCCACAGAGCTTCCAGGATGGAGAGCGATGAAACGCACAGGCGCCTCCCTACCTTAAACATGCGTTTACTCCCACCGAGGGGATGGCGACCTTTGCATGAAGGGCAACTTGGGCTCCGGAGGCAACACATTTCTGAGTCTCATGCTAACGTTCCCCTCCCAGCTGCAAACCCCATCGGCACCTTCGGTGCCTTTTCTCTGCTTCCTGCTCTCGGGATTTTTCTGGGCGTGCTTCTTAAACTGTCAGAACTCGGTATTGCTTTATAACCCGGAGCCGAACCCTGGAAGCTTCAAGAACAGCTGAGAGGCAGACACAAGCATGAACTGACCCCTTTGGACATGTGCTCAGAAGGTGAGGGAGAAAAAACCCAGGACTCCGCTCTGGCTGTGGGAAACGGCCTCTCCTCCTCTGAACTCGCTTTGTGTCATTGCGGCCTCTGTGAGTCACTCTCTCAAGGACAGCCTGAGGGTGGTCCACTCAGGGCCCCTGAGACAGGAGACTGCAAAAGAAAACAAAACAAACCGAGACCCCGAGAAGCCTCCAGAAGCCAGGGGCTTGCCCTGTGCTCTCTAATCTCTCACAATCCCAGAGACCTAGTATCATTACTCCCATCTATACTTATAATCGGGTAATATGCAAATTGGTTGGGACGCCGTCACGTAATGACCAATCAGCAGGAGGGCGGGGCAGCGAGCTACTCGCGCACGTATTCGTGCACAGGGCCACTAGTTTTACAGACGAGAAAACAGGGGCTCACAAAAGCTTTATTTACCCAGTGATTCCAGGGGGAGTGACCAAGAATTCAGAATCCATATTGGAGTCACTTACCTCTAATATCATAATGGTAACTGCCATTTATTAAGTATCAAACAAGTCCCAAACACCACAAGGACTTCCTCTGCTTTCTCTTAGCTATTCCTCTGTTCTCCTCTGCTTTCTCTTAGCTATTCTTCTGTCACTGTAGCTGTCTCAAGGTGGGAACATCGGGGCTTAGGGAGGTTAGGTACTTGCTCATGCAGGTCAGGAGCAGAACGTTATGCGGCAGAGGGAGACTGGCAGGCAAGCGAGAACTGAGCTCATATTACTTACCCACGCGCCAGGCGTTCTGATGGTACGACCTTCAATTACCATGTTTGATCTTGAAGAGTTTCCTAATAACAGCCTTCTATTACAGATGCGATTGAGGAGCAATTTTAAGCACTTTCAGATCACCAGGCCATCCTTCTGCCAACAAAAGATTGTCGCATGGGGCTAATAGACCCTTTACAGTTATTAAAAGATTCATGCCCAAGTCAGGGGAATGTTCCTGACTGTCATCGTCACCCTGGTCACATACCCCACTCTGAGCTTCAAGGATGAAGTCTACGAAGGCACCTGAGTTCAGTTCAGGTACATTTGAATTCAGCTCACATTCAAGACTGACTATCCCCTCAGTTACAGCCTATCAGGTATTACGCTTGCATTTTTCAAAGATAACTATCTTATTTAATATTCACAACTATTTGTGGTAGGTATTATTCTCCACTTCTTTTTCAGCTTAAACATAAAACAGCAACCCCAAAGCCCAGGAAGGTATAGGCTGGAAAATGATTAAGTGGCAACACTAGAATTTGAACCCAGGACTCCGACAAGGCCATGATACACACATGTGACTTTTTTATTCTGATATTTCAGTCCATAAGTTCACGGAGCGTTTAGGTGTACCCAGGCGTGAGTCCAGTCCACCCCAGACTATCCATGTGGAAGCTCTTTCCCTGTAATTCCTCCAGGTCCTTAAATACCAATAGCAGTGTGGCCTGCTTCCCCTCCTGCTTAGACTAGGAGGAGAGCAGCCCTCTCACGCCTGTAATTCAGTTCTCACAACACTCTGGTGGGGAGTGAAGGGGATGAACAGAGGGCACGCAGCCTGTTTCCCAGGCTCCAAGCTGCCTCCAGGAGGGAGCAGACTGGGAGGAACTTCAGAGAGCTATTCTGGTAGGACTTGAACCAGAAAAACACCTTTTGGAAGTTCACTTCTGCTGGCTTTGTGCTGAAGCCAGCCCGGGGTTCCTGGAGACCCATCTGTGGAGAAGCCAT
>NW_005371287.1:150151-163976 GCF_000412655.1 Myotis brandtii
GCACGTCTGGGCAGACGTTTCCTCCATTGGTTTGTGGACATGATTTTCCATTATTGGCCTTGGATGAGGCTGGCTTTCTAATAACCGCTATTTACAAACTCATTGATTACAGGTGAATGTGAAGCAAACGCTTCACTGATTCAAGAGCTGTTGGCATATTATCTGATGTAACTTAAAAAAATCATTTCAGGAGTACTGACTACACACCCGAATTTTGGGGGGCATACACCCTAATTTCCCATGAGGCCATGACCAGAGGGGCCCCTTTCTCCCTAGTGCTTATAAGAGGGTGAACCCTATGAAATGGTTAAAAAAGTTGTCTAACAGCGGCAGTTATGTATGGCTCAATCTAATAATACCTGTGGAATAGAGCAGGTTACAAATAAATATTTTTCGGAGGGACAAATAGCTAGAAGACAGACAGCTTGGTGTGAATTTAGTCAACTAAACTTTCGTCAACTAAAAGTGGATGAGCGTGGTACCCTGGTAGCTCCAAACCACTCTTTCTCTTCTTGTCTGTGTCCAGTGGGTACAGGACAAAGCTTTGATTCATTCTCTCGCCCATTCCTTGACCGTTTCAGTAATGATTTAGCATCTGCTATGTGACAGCACTGAGCCAGTTGGGTGAATGCAGAGAGCTCTCCGTCAGACGCAGGAGCGAGAGCAGGTAGCCCCTGTCCACAGTGCAGAGCGGGGGCATGCGACACGTCAGAATGAAGTGCAGGCACCGGGACACTCAGGAGGGGCTCCTAAAGCTCCTGGTGTGGGTGTGACACCTGAGCTGAGGTCTGAAAGGCCAGGTAGAAGGCACAGGGAGGGGCGTTAGGTACCATGAAGATGATCCAGAAAGAAGCAACAGTGTCTACAAAAGCCCAGAGGTGCTACTTCCTGACCGGGGAGGGTGAGGGGAGGCTGAGGAAGGGGGAGGAGCTGGCCAGAAGACTCCTATGAAGAGGCTGCCCCTCCCTGGGACATGGGAGACCCTGAGGCTGTGAATCTGGCAGTGGGATGACCTGGCTGGGATCTGCACATCAGGTTGACAATCGGAAATATTTAAGACATGGTCTTTAAAAAAGTTAAACCACACCAATAACGAACTGCCACACTGTGTTCCAGACTTGCCACTCTATTCAATTCTAGGGCCGAAGAGAGGGAGGGGGAGAGGGATTTCGTTGCAAGCAACCCTTTATAGAACACGCATTCCTTATAGATTTTATACTATATGTTGTCTCATTTCCTTCTCACGACCCCCCACCGGGAGGCACCCCCTCCTTTTAAGTTAGGGAATTGATGCTTCTAGCAGTCCGCTTGGAACCTCCACTCAGTGCGTGTGTTTTCCGATGCCCCGGGGTCCCCCGGGCACATAAATCCAGGAGTAGGGTTTCCCCTGGAGATCACTTGCCAAAGGCACCGAGAACACGTTAATATGTTCGCTCTTTGCCCTTTAAGAAAACAGGTCTCTTAGAAGCCAGGCTCCTGATTCAGCTCTCAGAACTGAGACGGAGAGGAAGCAAGCCCTCCCCGACAAAGAGCTCTCCTGAGATGCTCCCTGCGTAGCATTTAACCTTGCCTTCCAGCATTTCCCGTTACTCATCTGTTAGGAGTCTCTGCCGACTTAGGAAGGCATTTTTCCCCTCTGTCTTCCCCTTTTTTCACTTTTGCTATTTATTCTCCATTTGTAAACCATCTACAAGTTTGCACGTGCAGTCAATCGTGGGCTTTCTTTAACTTTTGACGTGACTCAAGTCTCAAGCTAGTTTGTGTCATTCCTCACACAAAAACGGACAAGCAGCCATGGAAGTCAAGTTTGGAGTCACCTTGCTGAAGCAGAGGATCAGAGAGGTGTCCAGCTCACAGGGATCAGCCACTAGCAAGACCTTCCAGGAGCCAAGGCAGGTGCTGAGTCCTCTGTGCCCTCGAAGCACTGACTGGAGAGTCTTCTGAGAACCCAGGACACCACTGCCCACCTGGATAAGGATTCGTCTGTGTAATCCCCAGTGAACACCTGACATTTATGCAACAATGGTCAAGAACATAAACTATCCTGGATTAGGCAACCCTGAGCTTGAGTCTTGACCTTGGGAAACTTGTATAATTTCTCTAAGCCTTTGTCTCCTTATCCTATAAAATAAAAGGCTAATATGCAAATTGTCCCCTCAGGAGTTCGACTGGGAGACCCGGAGTTCGATCGCTCCCTATGACATGCGCTGACCACCAGGGGTGGTGTGGAACATGGCGGGCGACCAGCGGCAGTGGTGGGGTGCTGAGGGAGCAAGGGAAGGAGGAGGCAGGGAGGTGATCGGCCCTGATCGCTGGCCAGGCCTAGGGACCCTACCCATGCACGAATTTCGTGCACCAGGCCTCTAGTCTACAACATGGACATAACAATAGTACTTACCTTGTGGAAGGTTGTTGTGAAGATTAAATGTAGAATTGATTAAATGAGATAATGTCTGGCTTAGGTCAAGTACACAATGGATAAATATTACTAAATACTATTTGCGAAGCACTTCTATAACTATAAATCCAATCTTCTATTCTCTTTCAAATCAATGGCTCTGACTGTACTTTTACTTTTAGCGCTCAGGGGATAAACTCAACAGGTCTGGATATGATCATTAATAAACTGTAGAGCAAGTTGCTGGAGAAGAAGTCTGACAAGGACCCCCTTCTCACGTGGCCACAGACAAGGGTGGCCTGCTCATGTGAAAAAAGTGACCCCATCTTGGGCCAAGACCCACATTCTGATCCTGCCCCATACTGTTGGCAACACCCCCAACAAATTCCTCAAGAACAAAACCCTTCTCACATGGCCACAGATGGGGGTGGCCTGCTCATGTGAAAAAAGTGACCCCATCTCAGGCTCTGAGACCCACATTCTGATCCTGCCCCATCCCTGTTGGCAACACCCCCAACAAATTCCTCAAGAACAAAGGTTCTCCTCTCTGCCTCCCAGCAAACTGTAGTTGGCAAACATCTTGATATAGAAAAGGTCCTAAATTTAAATGGCTGAACCTGTTTAAGAGGTGGCTCCCCTCTCTGATTCCCTGCATTTGAATAGAGCCCTCAGGTGTCAAGACAATGAATTTACTGTCCAGTTGACATCAGCCTTTTAAGGGTGTTGATGTGGGAGGGAAGGAGAGCTAACAGGAATACCTCCTTGAATCAGAGCATGTATATTTGCTTATAGGTTAATGTTGCCCGGGCACAATTCCTATCAGTAGCAAGATTTGGAGAATAATAATAGTCACGGATATTTGTGTTGTGCTTGATACATTCAGACCAGTTTCTGATTACATTCCATGGGGTTTTCCCCACATCAGTGTGGGCAGACACGGCATCTTGGTGGAAGAGCAGGGGTACACGGCTCCTTCAGAAGTCCAGTTTCAGATCTCAGCTCCATCATCCCCTCTCTGTGTAAGCTTAGGAAAATAGCTCATCTCGCCCAGTCTCAGTTCCTAATCTGGGAAATAGAGACTAAAAAACTGGTCTACATCACCGGCTTTTGAGGGGTGTTGAATGGGACAAAGCCATTAATAATATTCGTCCTTTACCCAGAAATCTGTAGCTGATAAAGTTCAGCTATAATAAAAGGCAGAGGCAAAATGAGAATCTTGAACTTGGAGTCTAGGTCTCTTCCCCAACCCTGCCTCTGAGAACTGCTACCAGGCACTTAGAGCAGAATTTCGGCACGCACAGGGCTGACAGTCCCAGTGAGGTCACTGGGCATAGGGGTGGAAAATTTGGGGTCTTCATGAAAGTGTTAATTGCCACAACCAATTATTGTCTCCCAGGGGATAGTAAAAGAAGGCATTGCTGCTGACATCCCTATGGGAACACAAAGGAGAAGAGAGTCTTCGACATTTCAAGATGGCGTGAGGTCAGCTATAATGTGGTAAGAGAACTTGAGGCCTCAGACTAAGATATCAGTTAAGAAAAACAGGCCACCATGAACACAGAGTCCTAAGTGATCAAAACATTTCTCTGTTGGGGGGGAAATGACTGAGTAGAAAAATTGCAGAATTCAGGCACACCACTGGCAACTTCAGGGGCCTTCAGATCATTTAAATTATTTTTGTATGTGAGATAATATATGTAAAAAAATGCTTTATGGTAACATATTTAATAAACATATATATATAAATATATATGATAAATATCCACGATATCTAATCAACCATTTTGTCCTTCACCTAATGTTTTACCCTTGCTTTCTGAACTCTTTTGCAAAGCTTAGCTCTTCTTCCCTGTCCCCCAACCTGAAGAAGTTTGTGTGTAGCTGCAGTATTCCCTCCCTTACTCATTTACGCATTCACATATTTAGCAAAGAGTGACTTTCTCCTATGATGAATTAAGTGCTGTGCTTGCTATTTGGGACTCAAGGATGAGTAAGAACTGGCTTTTGTCAGCAAAGAACTCACAGTCTACTGGGGAGATAGACTAGCAGTTGGGTAGCAAGTTCAATGTGATAACTTGGTTGCTATAGAAGCACAGAGAAAGGGGACCTTACCCAGGTCGGTGTGGGTGAATGTTTCCAACCTTCTAGGAGACATGGCACTTGAGTTCTCATAAAGCAACAATGAGAAAGAAGAAAGGACTTTTCAGGAGCAGCACATGACTAGGCAAAAATTACCATTTGTCTAAACCTGCCTGTTATTTTTGTAACACTATGCTTTTTGTTTATTATTTCCTCCTAAAATGGTTTTTATGCTCTGCTCACATTTTGAAATTCCTATAGTACCATACATTTGGAACCTAATGTTTCTTCTCTGCAGCCCCCCTGGAACTGTCAGTAAAAATTAGCATTTCCCCGTTTTGTCCCCGTGCTCCCCATCGTTGGGCTCCTAACTCACTGATGGAAACTCTTTCTCAAATTGTAGTTTTTGTGAGTGGGTTCCCATGGCTTGTGAACTTCTTAACAGAAAAGTACTCACATTACTTTCCTCTGTAACCTCATGGCCTTGAACTTTCACTTTTACTCTCCTGTGTCTCTGCTTTACTAAATTAGGAAATAACAAGACCAAACGACCTTAAACATAGCAGATGGACCTGGGTTAGACAGACCATAGGATTGCTTGACGGGAATAGTTGTTATGAGTAGAACAAGTAAAAAAGGGGTAGCATGAAGCAGCGGTAGACTTTCTGTCCTGGATTACAGCAATAGAGCTGTGAGTTCTTCCTCTGATGCCAACCCACTGTAGGATCTTACCATTCTCACTTTGAAGGTAGATCAGTGGATATATGGGAACTGGAATGATTGGAGAGAAGGTGGACAAAGGGGCCAGGATCACTTGTAGATTTTTGGCTTGGCCATTGGCCAAGTAGTGGTTCCATCCTTTGAAAGAGATCTGGTCCGGTGATGGTGTGGTATGGAGATAATGACAAAGATCCAGACTTGTTGGTGAAATGTACAGGTGGAAAGGACTAGTAGGCAGTTGAATACATAGATCTGGAGCTCTGTGGTGTGCTTGGTCAGGAGATTAAAAAATAAAAAGCAATAAGTTCAAATTTGCCTAATCTGTCTTCTTTATGATTTAGTTGACTTCATTAATCAATTTTCAGCTTTCAAATGAAGCACCCCCAAAATTTGATGCTAGCCCCATCACTCCTAAATTCTCCGTAGCGTCTTCATTGTTCTTCTTTGGACAGAGGATGTGAGGAAAGAAGGCGTGAGTTTGTCCTCTGCCAAAACCACCGCATCACCTGGGACATGACCTTGGCGCTCTGAGCCTCAGTTTCCTTTAGCTACAACATGATCTCTCAGGTATCGTTGTCGTCTAAACTCCTCTGATTCTCAATCTGGGTTTGGAGGGAGATTAGGATTGAAATTGGGAGGAGAACTTTGTCAGCCTCTCTTTGACTCTTGCTGTGTCAGTAAAAACCGAACAGCCATGTGTGCGACCCAGCCCCACCAGAGCTGTCCCTCGGGTCCAGGACACAGGGTCAGAGAAAAGAACTAGCAGATAAAGAACGGACTCTAAGTGTGAGATCATAGGTTGATTTTTGTTGCCTTATTTTTCCTTTTATGTAATGAACAAACAACAATGATAACAAGACCCTGACAGGTTAAAGCAAAATAATTGAAAAAATTACATTCACATCTTCATAAGCAAAATTTCTCTTTCGTCAGAAGGCAGTTTAGTGCTACAATGACATAGGAATAAGCAGATGAAATTAGACTGTGGTAATAGAGGTATGTGTTTGATCTTCAGGGTGAACTGTAATGCAATTTTCTCTTCTCTTTGTTTGAGTCTCTCTGCCCTTGTAGCCACCCTAAGGCTAAGGCCGGGATCTTTTTCCTCTTTGCACCTTCAATTCCTGATTGCATGTTTCACACTTAGGTGTTTGTTGATTGAATGAAAAACAGTCATTATTACACTGAATTTGTTTCAAACAAAATCTATAACTGCAAATAGCTTTAAAAAAAGCAAGAGAGATTCATTAGCAAGTGAACTTCGACTTCTTATTTATAGGATCACCTTTCAGAGTAACCCCTTGCAAGCTGCTATCATACGGAATAGGCCTTGGTGCCCAGCGCCCAATAACATTTACCAGTAGGTCCAGGATCATCTTGAGGAAAGGAGAAGGGAGTTGGTATCTCCTCCAAGCTCCATATCAGAGGTTGTTGGGACAAGAGAGGATTGACTGAGTATTTTTGTACTGCTCTGCTTTAATGACATGTGAGCAGCAGGATTGAATCTTGAATCAAGGAAAGAGTTAATAGTGGGGAGAAATGATGCAAATGAGTTGAGATTTGAGTTACTCAAGAAACACTTATGCTGCTTTGACTCTGAAAATTAAAAGTGAAACTGGGGGTAGACATGAGTCATCAGGTTATAGGAACTGTGGTTCCCACAGCTTGCAGGACGCGGAAATTCTGTGAGTCTTGATCTGCTGAACCCCGACTTGATGGGTTATGCAGGCACACAATGAGCTGCGAGATCCTGATGGTGTGCAGCAAACACGTGCTAAACTCACACATCCGTTCATCTGTTCCAGAGAGCAACTGTTCTAGGCACTGTTTTATGCACAGGACATGTAGCTATAGAAGGAAATCTAGTCTCTGCATGCAGAGCTTGGGGGGGGGCACAGGTTGGTGGGGGGAAAACAAGAGGATAAAGGGATCATTAAGAATGAGTGTGTTAAATGCTGTGCTAAACAGAAGCACGAGGTGCTGGGAACACATAAGATTATTTAACTGGCTCCTGGGAGAAAAGGAGAGGTCTAGGAGGGCTTCCCAGAGGTAGTGATGTCTAAAGGCTTTATTCAGTCCTTTGTTCTATTCAGACTTTCAGTGGATTGATGAGCCCCCACACACTTGGGAGGGCCATTGTCTTCACTCAGTTTACCAATTCATATGTTAATCTCGTCTTGTGATACCCTCACAGACACTTCCAGAAATAATGCTAAACTAAGTATTTGGGCATCCTTGGCCCAGTCAAGTTGACACATAAAAGTAGCCATCACACTTGGTTCCTCCACTTACTTACTGGCTTTGCTACACTACAAATAAGTCAGCAACACCTTAATGCAGCGGTTCTCAACCTGTGGGTCGCGACCCCTTTGGGGGTCGAACAACCCTTTCACAGGGGTCACCTAAGACCATCGGAAAACACATATTGAATATATAATTACATATTGTTTTTGTGATTAATCACTATGCTTTAATTATGTTCAATTTGTAACAACGAAAATACATCCTGCATATCAGATATTTACATTATGATTCATAACAGTAGCAAAATTACAGTTATGAAGTAGCAACAAAAATAATTTTATGGTTGGGGGTCACCACAACAGGAGGAACTGTATTAAAGGGTCGTGGCATTAGGAAGGTTGAGAACCACTGCCTTAATGCCTTGCTTTTTGCATTTGTTGAATGAAGAAGGTCAAGTTAGCTCCTAGGAGACACAAAGAAGAGTTGTGAGTGCCATGGCAAATCAAATAATGATGGCAATGATATCTACAGGGAACCCTATTGAGCTCTTTGTGTTCTGGGCTCTGTGCTAGGCACTTAATCAGCATACAATATCTTTTTCAATGTAGCTTTACAATGGTAAGGCATCCATGAAAATACTGGTCTATTTAGCCCTGGCTGGTGTAGATCAGCTGGTTGAATGTTGTCCTATGCACTGAAAGGTCTCTGGTTTGATTTTCGGTCAGGGCACATACCCAGGTAGTGGGTTCAATCTTTGGTCAAGGTGTAACGGGAGGCAACCCATTAATGTTTCTTTCTCTCTCCCTTTCCCTAAAAAAAAAAAAAAAATCAATAAAAACATATTTTAAAAAATACTGGTCTATTAAAACTATTTCTTAAAGTAATGAAGCAGTTTCTTCAAATGATGTCTTAATCACAAGTCCAAATTATAAAATAAAAATAGATAGAGATGAGGGTTGGAGTGGGACCAATGGGCTAGTGTCCTTGAGTCTCAGAATTCCGCTCTGATCTCCACGTGGCCGGTAGGTACAGCTGAACGCCTGCTAGACTGGGTGGGAGGATCCCATCTTGTCAAGTTCCAAAGGCAAAAGCAAATTTCTCTGAATCTGATATGAGAAGGGCTTTAACGTAGAATATTGTTCCATCCACTGGAAAAACCATCACTCTTAGGGAAGTTATGGAACTCTCTGTGTTTCAGATTTTATCAAACTGGGTTGTTTTAAGGTAAAATGAGACATAAACTAGTCCATGTAAATCACAGAGAAGATGCTGAGCCCATAAAAAGTGATCATTAAATGTTAGCTCTTACGATGACTGGTTGTTTCTGAGGCTAACAATCAGTGGTATGGTGGTGTTTACAGTCTACCCTCCACTATTCAAACAGCTTTCCCCAAGGAAACAGGAGACTCACAGGAATTCTTTGTACACATTGTAAGCTCTCGGCCTCATGGTTTACTTAGAGGGTGGTCTCTGTATTTCGTATTCCAGGTTTTCATGATCATATTCTCTTTATCTTGTGCAGTTGACATCCTTTTGCAATCTTGCACGGCAGAAACAGTCAGACCCGTTCTATATAAATAATCCGTTCACTATTCTGGGATATTTTCCCAGTTAGAATAGGGGTATAACCTCCTCCCGGGCTCTGGCCACCCGCTTCCAGGAACTTTAGGGCAATGCTTGTGTTGGCCTCGTTTCAGTAAAACAAGAAGTGATACCCTTTCTTCTTGTAAAACAAGAAGTGAGACCCTTACTGCTCATGGGACTTTACCGCATGGGTGTGAGCTCTCCCTCCCGACCTCATTGTTTATAGTGAGGTCAGGGCTGGGGTTGGGGCTAGGGGGGGAGAGAAGGAATGGGGAGCAGAGAGATGGTTGGGGAGGGGCAGGATATGGTTGAGGGAAATGCGGCAGGAGGGGGACATGCTATGGAGACCTAGAACTTGGATATTTTAAGGAAATGGATAAATTAAGAAGAGGCAGCCAGACAATGGTGGGCTGTGCCTGCACGTTTCCAGGGACTGCCCTGAGCTGAGGAGGGAAGGACTTTCTGTCTGTGACCCTGAGAGGGGGGTAATGTGTGAACGTTGGTTAATGTCTACATCTCACAAGCGTCCCAGCTTCCCCTCCATGGAGATGCAGAGCTGGTGCCGCCTGCGGGCCAGCCTTTTAAAGGCACAGATATGGTCACAGGCATCTTGACAGCCTCTGTGATTAGCCCACCATATAGGGACACCAAATAAAAACTTGTGAAATGATGGGATGCAAAGTCGATAACCAAGACAAAAGCTAGGAGTCCATTGGACCGACACAAGGGCTG
Organism: Myotis brandtii; assembly: GCF_000412655.1. NCBI lineage: Eukaryota > Metazoa > Chordata > Mammalia > Chiroptera > Vespertilionidae > Myotis > Myotis brandtii. The sequence continues at coordinate 159,906 of NW_005371287.1, forward strand.
AAGTCACCGGTGACAGCAGGCTGGCATGTGCAGTCAGCAGGATGTTCTCTGCACAACTCCAGGGGGCGATGTGCACGGCGCCTCACGGTGACCATAGACGGAAGTGAGTGCAGGAGGCTGGAGTGGGGTCACCTTCTCAGGCTCCCGGCCCTTCTCCCAGTGGCGTTACCATGGCTGAGGTCAGGGGCACCGTGGCTGCTGTCCTTTCTCCAGGGCAGGGCACCTGTGTTCTACCCAAGGCCTGTCACAGACATACCACCCACAATGAGCAGGTTGTTTAACATCTGTCTGTATCCTTAGCATCTTGACAGGTAAAATGCAGGACTCCGGACCTAAACTGCTCTATCAGATTTTCATTCATCCCTAGAGGGGTAATGAAACGGAGGTGCCCGTTCTCTATTCTCTTAGCCAACCCCTCCTGCCCTTTGTAACACCGTTCAGAGGCCATGTCTTTGGAGAAGCTTTTAGACACCCGGCCTGAGTTGCATGTCCCATGTCCCTTCTCAAAGCGTGTGACATGCTGGGTCACCTCTGTCACAGAAAGGACTGCTTCATGTGAGCCGGCTCCGTGAGGCAGGGGTTTGTCTTATGTATCCTCAGCCTCTGCACATAGTAGATACTCAGTAAACATTTATCAGATGAGAAGAAGAGTTACCACTTAGGTTATTATTATTTAAATACAACTCTGTTCAGTATGCAATATAAGGGGAAGATGTAAAAAACATGATGCAAATTTAGTCATCTTTTAGTCCTGAAAGATTTGGGGGGAGCGGTGCCCAGCATATTTGAAAGCTTCACACGTATCAGAAGGACATGCAGGGAAATGTTCAAGGGTCCTCCGAGGTCTGGTGAGGGTCCTCCGAGGTCTGGTGAGGGTCCTCTGAGGTCTGGTGAGGGTCCTCTGAGGTCTGGCGAAGCCCAGCAGCCCGGCAACTCCTCATGGCAGAATTTCTGCTGAAATCAGAGCCTCGGGTCCTGACCCAATGTTCCATGAAATGGGCGATGCTGAAACCCGAGAACTCTGAAGGGGGCTGTTTTCCTTGGGGCAACTTCAGGAAAACATGTTTGCCAGTGACTAATCCCCCTCCTGCAAGGAACTGTTGGTGTTATCTCTGAGGGTTTTCAAGATAAATAGATTGAAGCTGTTGTCAAGATTCGCCAGACAAAAGCAAGCAGACCTGGGGTTTTTAGTGGCCTGTACCTCCTCAGCGTGCCCCCCTCCCCCCCGCCTGTTGCTTTGTGGTTTTGTGGTGCTGTGGGTGGTGGGGACGGGGTGGAGGGAAATGTGCAGAGGAGGGGGACGGACTATAGAGAGGGGAGCATGGTCGTGGTTGAGCACAGGGCTGCCAGAGGAGCCCCATCACCAGTAGAGTCCAATCAACACAGCCAGCAATTACTGAGCACCTCCTCTGTCCTTGTGCTTGACCTTGGGAAATTACATGAAAAAAACCCTCATAGAGAATAAAGTGGACTTATTGCCCTGTGGACACATCACAGAATTGCCTCCTAATAAAAGCCCCTCCATCGGTGACCAGCAGGGACAGTCCCGCCCCAGCACTGCCACCAACAGTCTATGTGACTGTGAGCACCTTTCTTCTCCCTTTGGGCCTTGGTCTCCTTCCCTGCAAATAGGAACTTCTTATTCCTTCTATGCTAGTCTCTCCGGGATCCTTCTCGCTTAGCTAATTAGACTCTCAAAGACGCTACCAGGGGTGGGCAAACTTTTTGACTCGAGGGCCACAATGGGTTCTTAAACTGAACCGGAGGGCCGGAACAAAAGCATGGATGGAGTGTTTGTGTGAACTAATATAAATTCAAAGTAAACACCATTACATAAAAGGGTACGGTCTTTTTTTTTTTTAGTTTTATTCATTTCAAACGGGCCGGATCCGGCCCGCGGGCCGTAGTTTGCCCACGGCTGCGCTAGACGTTGTTGGGTGAAAAGAATTCATCTACCTGCCACCCGGCGCCAGGAGACCCTTTGCCTTCATGCAATTCTGTCATTACCCCGGGCGATGAAAACAATGTCAGGGTGCTCCCTATAGATTCAGAACCGGCTTGGCCTGCACTCTGAGACTTCATTGTTTGTGGTCCATGTCAGATGCAGCGTCTCCTGCGTAGACTGTGTCACAGAGTGAAGACAGCTCTTTGGGACTGAAAGCAACGTTACCTGGGTTCCAGATGTTCTGCTCAATGCCTTCTCCTGGGTGACCCGAGCCAGCCCTCCCCAAACCACACAAGCACGTCACGTTCATGAAGAGTAATCAGGGAAGCGACCGCCCACCTGCCCTGGAGAAAATTGCTGCAGGTCCCTTCAGTGTGTGGGCGATGCTTTCCCTTCATCTTTGTGCACCTGAGAATATGGCCGCATGCCAGAAATTCTAGTGACGGATCAGACTCAGCTGCAGGCAAATAACTCACTGGGGTAGAAGTTGCTTCTTGGTTGTCAATTCACACCGTAGTACCTTTAGCTCCTTCCCAGCTGTTCTTGTCTCTCTTTCCCTGCCGGTCCTGGGAGGCTTTCAAGTTGGCTGTGTGTTGTAGACTGGCTGCTCGGGATTTGCACCCCGTCTCTTGTGTGTTGTGCTTGATTTGGAAATAACCACGCATGGCCCACAATCCAGGGCTGGGGTGAGGAACATTGTCGCAGCTGGTGGTGGGCTGCCCAGCCCGGCTCCCTGCTTGGGGATGGGCATCGCAGAGAACACGTGGATGGGCCCACAGGCACCCTGTCCTGTCTGCCCTGGGGAGCCTCAATCTTGAGAGGCACCCCTTTCTCCTTGTAGCCTCTCCCGTCCAGGCCAGATGGGTGGACTCGTCCTGTGCAGAGATGGGCATGAATAATATAACCTTTTAGAAAAGTGAGGGGTGGTCTATAGAAACGTAAAGAAGATTTCCTCCCATATCACTAAGTCCACAAACACAACAGATATCAGCAGGGGTTTTCGTGCGCCTCTCTGCAAAAATTAAACCTTTAAGGCAGAGCAGAGTGTCTACATGGCTCGTGGGAGTATACATTGATAGATCATAAATAAACATAATTTAGCTGGTATGTATTAAGAACCTTAGAAATTTTAGATGAAATTCCTTTCTAATGATTAAATGCTCACATCCAGTTCTTTCCCTCTTTGTGTAACCTACATGGGAACTGCCATCTTTGTTACCTTGAAAATGTATTTTTCAAGAAGAGTATATTGTGCATATTTTTCCTTTATCCTAATATTTGTGAGGATATGGCTGTATGGGGAATTCTACGGTCACAAGTACTCATTTGACTCAAGCGTTCAATGTCATTAAAATATGGCCCATGTCAGTCATTCTCATGAAGTCTTCCCAGAACATACCACACCCTTTAGGATTTCAGACCCAGGTCTTCATGTCTAGAAATTTGTCATTTACATATTTGAATATTTTTAAATGCATTCTCTTTTCAATATTAGCAACACGAATTATCCAACAGTGATGGCTACATTGCCTATTACCTATATCTGCTCATTTTTTATTCTTTATCCTTTTTCTCTCCATTCTATAGAAATTTCCTCATTCTGTCTTCTATGTCAATAGTTTTCAGTAAGTCATATCAGTTCTATTTTTCTTTTGACGTTTCTACTGCCCCTTTAAGAGTTCTGCAATGGTATTACTCTTTTTCCTTCCTGTTATTTTCTGTATCACTGCTGACACCATGAATGATTCATTTTGTCATCTTATCTCAGATCTCATCTTCTTAACAGTCATGTTCTCTTTAATTTTCTTGAAAAAAACAAAAAACCCACATAAATCTGAAATTGGCTTCTGTTCCCTAGGAAAACACCCTTCTTTCCAAAGAGTCCGTATCCTGTGGGTCTCTGTTTATTTCGTTTTATCTTGGGACATAATTTTACCCTGAGTCCCTATCGCTTTGCTCTCCCCCTTCGTTCTCTCTGAGGTGGTTGTAGTGAGAATGGCTAATAGCCGATAAAGGTGGAGTTGAATGAAACATAGGCTGGAGGGCTGGAGGGCTGGAGGCTAGAGGGCTGGAGGCTGGAGGCTGGAGGCTGGAGGGCTGGAGGGCTGGAGGCTGGAGGCTGGAGG
>NW_005371287.1:164433-179951 GCF_000412655.1 Myotis brandtii
GAGGGCTGGAGGGCTGGGGGGCTGGGGGCCTGGAGGGGAGGGGTCAGTCTGTTCAGTCCTTCAGCTGCCCTACAGGGAGGAGAGAGGCTAAGGACAATGGACATCAGCAGATGGCCCCGGCTCCTCTTCCTTGAGCAGTAATTTTAGGAACATGTCCTCAGAATGGGGACTGAGATTTAGGGCTTATTCTGCCTTTCCTCTGTTCTCCCATTCGGGGTGGCTGACCAGCTGCATTAACTTAAAGGGCGTTGGTGTGCCGCCTCTACATATGCTTAATCTCCCCACCCCTTCTGAACCCCAGTTTCCACGTCTGTGAGCTTCTGTAGGTCAGAGGTTTACCCGTAGTTCTTGTACAGCACGCTTTCACCTAGTAGGTGATCAGAAACATTTTAACATTTATTCCAGTTGAATTGACTGAGAGACTCCAGGGTAAGAGCCTAAATTTAAATCAATAACCGCATAAAACATCCCTGTTGATTCTCATCACATAAATCTTCAATGTAGAAACAGGAGCTATAGTGGGAAGGCATGATTTACTAAACATTCCAGTCTGGTGTGAAATGGAATTTAATTTTTGTTATGAGTTAGGAGCACATGGATCAGGACCAGAACATATTCACCGACCGTCCTATGCATTGGGCGAGCCTTGGGGGAGACGTTTGGCAACACTGGAAAGAGAAATCCCCCCACTTTTTTGAGGCTTCACGCTGCCTACTTATGTCAGTGCCTCAAGCACCATATGCAGATATGTGTAGAGGAGAGGCAGTTTAAAATAAGAGTACAGCAGATTTCAAACGGTTCTTTCTATGCCATTGCATACACTATAGTATTAAAACATAACAAAAAGGAAAATAAAAAAATCTGTTCTAACAAGCTGCTTCATGAATCTTGAAAAGAAATACAAAACAAATCACCCCAGATGAGATGTACGTCTCAGCTCCCACCACCTCAACCCAGCAAAGACGATTGCATGGGCCTGTGAATGGAGATGCCAGGCGAGGTCATGCATGCATCCCCTTCCTTTAGACAGGACTGTAATGAAATCATCACTGACCAAGAGCTGTCTGTGGCTCTGGGTGACCAGAGCATGGAAGTCATTCCATTATTGTCCATAGAACAGTGGTTCTCAACCTTCTGGCCCTTTAAATACAGTTCCTCATGTTGTGACCCAACCATAAAATTATTTTCATTGCTACTTCATAACTGTAATGTTGCTACTGTTATGAATCATAATGTAAATATCTGATATGCAGGATGGTCTTAGGCGACCCCTGTGAAAGCAGGTCTGGGTTCAAATCCTGGGCCCACCACTGTGTGGCTGACCATGTTTCCTCTCTCCTATATAACGGGGCTCGCCCATACCTCACCTGGCTTTTGTGAGGACTGGGGACTGTACTTCTAAGGCCAAATGGAGACATCCATGATTCACCGTCTTCCTTACACACATGCGGCCTGAGGGCCCGAGAAATAACACTGGTTATCAGCCCCAGCAGCCCCGTGTTCCCTCCCTGACAGTAACCCTGCGTGATCTTGGCACCAGGAGTCAGGCAGTTCTGTGCGACCTTGGAGAGTTTTTTAACCTCTCTGATCCTGTGTGTCCTTAGCTGCCACATGTAGTGACTAATTTGTAATGACAGGCCTATGGGAAGGTTGGCTAGCATGCCACAGGAGGGAATACAGCGCCCCCCTCTCCCTTGCAAATCTAACCAAACAGGGATGGGGTCTGCACAGGTGAGGGTCCTTTGCACAGGCCCTGGGCAGCCATGGTCTCACATGATCTCCCAGGGCTGCTGTGAGGGTGAACAGTGAGCACTGTTTCGCAGGAGGGCAATGAGCACCCAGGAGAGGCAGGCTCGGTATAGCCAGGCCCCTCAGACCTGCAAGGGCAGGTCCAGAACCAGGTTTGTGTTTTCTCTGTCTTTGGTTCCTGCCGTCATGTGGTAGGTGGTCAGGCAACACTGAGTCATGAATACTTAGGCAGGTGCTGGTCAAGATGAGCTCTCTTTGGTGCTGTTTACTCTTCAAGGGTGGCACCCCTATCCAGTAAAACAAGAAGTGATACCCTTTCTTCTTGTAAAACAAGAAGTGAGACCCTTACTGCTCATGGGACTTTACCGCATGGGTGTGAGCTCTCCCTCCCGACCTCATTGTTTATAGTGAGGTCAGGGCTGGGGTTGGGGCTAGGGTTGGGGCTAGGGTTGGGGCTAGGGTTGGGGCTAGGGTTGGTAGGGCTAGGGTTAGGGCCAGATGGAAGCGAAGACCATGGTGAGAATTTGGTGGAGCCCGCACTGAATTTTATTTATTTACTTATTTTAAAAATATATCTTTATTGATTTCAGAGAGGAAGGGAGAGCAAGAGAGGGATAGAAACATCATTGATGAGAGAGCATCATTGATCGGCTGCCTCCTGTACGCCCCCTACTGGGGATCGAGCCCACAACCCGGGCATGTGCCCTTGACCAGAATCAAACCCGGGACCCTTCAGTCCGCAGGCTGACGCTCTATCCACTGAGCTAAACCGGCCAGGGAGAGCCTGCACTGAGTTTTATATTTCAGCAACGGATCTGGACCCTGATGTGAATGCAGCTCCCCCTGTGCGGCCCAGCCTGGGACAGAGGGACTGAGGTCCCCTTGTTCTGAGAGGACGAGCTTTGTCTCAAGTTCATGAATAGCCCGGCTCCTGCTTGGGCTGCAGCAGCCTCCTGCCTGTGGATGTGTTTTCCTTCAGTGGACGAGGCTGGGCTTCATCTCACAGAGGCACAAACAAGCCTGCAGTCCTGGGGGACCCGCACAGGGAAATGAGGTCATTTCACATTGGCGGCGCCATTCAGATCGGAGTCGCCCGAGTCGGAACACAGGATGCTGGCGTTCTTTGTCCGGCTCTGGGCTCTGGGACCCAGTTTTCTGCCGCTTCCCCGAGCGGGGAGGGGGATATGTATGGAATACCCATTTGCATTATATAGTCTGCGAGCTTCTCTTCCCTTCCATAAAACGGCCAGCTTAAACCTTGCATTCAGCCCTATAAAAGGCAAAACAAGGAGCCATTGAGTCCCTGCAGTGGGGCCCACTCCGCTCTGCCCGGTGTCATGGGGACAGGGCTGAAATTCCTTCCTGAACGGAAACTCTGACTTCATCCGCCGGGGGAGGGGGATGGGAAACACCTATGAAGCTGTCTTTGGCTTTGGACTCCAGCCCCCAGACAGGCAGTAATGGGGGTTCTAATCCCCCCCCCGTAAGGCCTGAGGAAGTAGGCTTCTCCGTGGCATCGCGGGGGATGGATTTCAGGGGAACATGCATAGGAGGATTTGAGGTATAATGGCAAGATTTATTGGAGCAAAAGCAAAGACTGCCCCCAGGTGCACCCTGCCGACGTCTCGTCCGCGGCCAGGTGGATGTCAGACCATGGTCCGCCTGGTGGGAGGCTGGCGGAGAAGAGGCTCACTGATGGAGGGGCTCTGCAGGCCACAGGCGGGAATCTGCCTCACCCTGTTGGAGGGCACAGTGACAGGATGTTTTATCCGCAGGGAGAGATGACCCACATATAGCCGATGGCTGCGAAGCTGGGTGCCAGGTGGTCTGAAGGGCCAGACTCGGAGCAGGGAGCCGGGATCTCATTTGAGAGACTATTCCTGTTAGCCTAGGAAGGGGAGATGAGCCCCACAGAGGTGCGCAGGGGTGCGGTGGGGAGAGGCCGGGCCTGAGGAATGGAAAAAGGTACCCACGGCTTGTCGCATGCTGGGGAGGGGTGAGTGCTGGACAGCAAGTGGGTCTCAAGTCAACACAGGCGAGACCGAAGCGCCGGGAACCGCTCGGGCTCTCTGGCGAGCGGGCTGGCTCCTGGCGGTGGCCGCTCCTGCTGGCCCCCGACACCTGTGTCAGCCACGTCTTTGCACCCAGACCCCGGCACTAAGTGAGTCACAGCCTGCGGGCTGCTTTTCCTCCGGCTGCAGACCAGTCATGCCCTTTGGAGCTCTTCCGCCCGCTCGCTCACATCCTGCGCAGAGCACTCTGGCTTCACACTCAACCCCACACCATTTGCAGAGACCTCTGGTGAGAACGCAAGGCCTGGGTGTATGACACCATCGCTTGCCTGGTCTGTTCCTCTTGGCACGGGCTGGGGCCAGCACATTGGAACAGACAGTCTGTCCTGCGCAGTCACACGGCGCAGTGACACCGAAGTCAATCGGATAACCTGTCCCTTCGGCCACACTCTGAGGTCCTACTCGGTGGGAAAATAGACCCCCACGCATCCCTGGGACACACACACGCATAAAGCCCGTGTGCACTCACATCGCTTTTCCAAACCAAAGCTATAAAAGCGCGTGAATCATCAGCCCAGAAATCCTGCCTCGGGCACACATGGCAGCGTGTTCCTTCCCGGATGCTTCTCCTTCACAAATGATGGAGGCTGGCGGCATCCTTGTGGGGAAGGGATTATCCGATTCCGCAGGCAGTTAAGAATAACGTGTAAATGTCATTTGGCTGAGCGATTTCTACATGGATCAAAAGACACACTCGAGTTTCTAACTCTGTAGCCAGACCTCGCATTTCAATAAAATCACGGCAAAGCCACACGAGCCTCTGGACTGATTGAGCACCAGCGAGGGGTGGGAGTCATGCAGACATTCCTTCCAGGTTAGTAGACTGTTTGCAATTCAGCTTTTTTTTTTTTAACTGATGTGCATGTTATATAACCACCATCAGCCACAGGGGAAGCGAGAATCCAAGGCTCCTGAAAATTTTCCACCCAGGACTCAGAGCCAACAAGAGAGGGAATGAATGCCCCCTCGCCTGAAGGTGCCACGCTCGCACTGCACGCCGAGGGAATGCCAGAGTGCGAGGGGTGTCACCCGTGTACGGATCCTGGAGGGGGCGGGCTTGTGTGTGGGTCCTGCCACCCTTAGGAGCTCTGCGGCTTGGCCGTTTCCTTCACCTTTCTTGGCTTTAATTCTTGTCGACATCCCTGGTGTTATCTTTCTCACAGGGCTGCTGTGAGGCCTCAGTGCCTGGCTCTCTCTCGCTTGCTCTGAGGTTTTGTATAAGGCCCTTCCTTTCTGTGGATTGTTTCTCTGTGTGTACAACCAAAAGTTGGACTCTAAGCTAGATCACCTCTAACGGCTCTTCTAGCTCCAAAATTTCAACCACCTACACATTGCCCTAGAACTTTTAAGATGAAAGAAAATCAATGCCCTTTCTTATGGAAAACATAAAGTGTAAACCATTTTTTGTGTAGTTGTTTGCATCCCAAATTGTTCTATATTTTTTTCTAATGTGCATTTATTTTCAGGCATTATTCTGAGAATTATCGTTTCAAAAAATGATTACAAAACTATACACTATTTCATTTAAGTCCCCCCTACCACTTACCTCATTTTGTAGATAAAAAACTTAAGCCTAAAGGAGTTTTATAATGTACGTGTGGTCACAGTTAGCAAGTGACTAATTTAGGATTCAGACCCAGGCTCACTTGATTCTAGAGCTTGAGCCCTGCATGAATTTTTTTGCAAAACTGATTGAAGAGCGTGACTGTCCTGCACACGTGCTCGCTGCGCCTGTGATAGGTCCACTTCTGTCTGCTGGTGTCCACCTTTGAGAAGCCACCGGTTGTTAGGCCATCAGTAAGCAGTCTCCCTGTCCATCAGCCTGGGTCCATATCTGATCTTTCTCCCATCGCTGGGCATGCATCTCTGACTGCTCAGTAGAAAACCCACAGCTGGATCATCGTTTTCACACCAGGGGCCATCTCTCCGGCGTACTGCTCCCCACGCGACTGGCACAGGGTAGGCTCCCGGTGGCAGAATCTTACAATTGAAATGCATGAAGTGATAAACCTTTGAAACATGTAAATGTAATAACAATTCCAAATAAAAAGGTAAATGGTTTGTATTCAAGGGACAATGTCATTTCTGGGAAGAAGTCTAAAGATAAGCAGCGAAATGATCCTTTGTTGAGTCAGGAGTGAACCAAAAAAGACACTGACCAGGACCCCATGGCTCCAACATCAGTGTCTTTTCAACATCCTTTGGCTTCTTTGCTACCTGTGACCATATGGCTATGACTTACATGGTGAGTATGGGGACTAGGAAGGATGGAGAATTCAGAATACAGCTGAGTTTAGAACATTCTGGAAATATGAGGGCCAAGAGCTTAGAATCAAATGTGAATCTTTTGCATAGGAAATTTGGGGGAATTAACAAAAAAGTACTGCTTTTTGACTCAAGGAAAAGGGGGTTTAAAGGAGGCTCAGAATTTTTTCCTGAAATCAAATTTCTCTTACAAGATGACCTTTGAATACATTAAGGGTAAAGAGCCTGGAAACATATGGATTGCATTTCCCATGAAATGCACATGCGTTTCAATATGAGGGGGGCACATACTTCAGAGAGATCATTTGGCCTCGGTTGAAACCAGAATATCTAAGAAATCCTTCCAGAGACTTTGCCCAGAGCCACTGGACGGTTCCATCCAGAGCAGCTTCCACTCTAGCCAGTACCCCGAGCAGCCTGGCCAAATGAAACAGAGCACTCGGCATCTTCCGACAGGGAGGTCTGCCAAGCTCAACCCTGGAGATGTGTTCAAGGGTTTCCAACGGGCCCTCTGAGCCAAGAGCACAACTCGAAAATGCTGGAGTCTCTTTGCCTGTCTGCTCGGGTTACTCTGAGAGACAGCGGCGTGGGAGCTGCAAGGCTGAGAACAGGATTCGTGCTGTAAACTATTTGTAAAAACCCCACTTCCTTCTGCCGGGCCAGGTTCCTCCCAACCCAGACAGTCTGTGCAAGAACAAAAAAACAAGGACTGTTGCCCCCCGGAAAGCATGGCAGGTGGCAAGATTCTTGGCCATCGAGTTCCAGCCAAAACATGTCACTTTTTTCTTTTCTTTTGGGAGAGACACTGGGAACCTGCTGTGAGTCAGAGTGAGGGGGCGGCCTGAGGAACTGCTGCTTGAGCATCTTGCCTGTGATCGATGAGAATTAGTCAATTCTTGGAAAGAGGGAAGAGCCCTTCTTGTTCTGACACCCGCCCTCAGATTCTCCTCCGGGCCTTGGGAGGGAGCCTTAGCGACCTACTGCAATCCACTTTCTTCACCCCAGAACGTCGAGGTGTCCTAGACTTCTAGTCAGCGCCAGGCTCGGTGCTAGGCTCTTTCCTCAAAGGACGTACGGGTTGTGCACAATCCCCTGAATGTATTTGTAGAATCTTAGTCCCTGGAGATGAATCACTACAATGATGTGCCTCATTTAAAAGTTTTAGGAAATGCTGAATGCTTTGTCATTCTTTAGGGAGAGACACAATCTATGCTCACCATAGTAAAGTATTTGAGAAGATCCCCAGTATAGGAACTGGCTTAACTTTAAGACGACTTTCTCAAATTTTGAATGACCAGTGACCACTCCCACTTCACCCCCCATGATGACTTCCCACTGCTATTCTGGGAAATAACAGCCCAGTGCAAAGAGACACAATTACACTTTTGTGGGACAAGAATGATATTTAAAGATCGTCCAAAGTGTGAAGGTAGCATGGGAGAGAAAGGTAGAGAATCAGAAGGATTCTCTTAAAGACATGGTGTCTAAGAAAGTTTGGATAGATAAATGCTATGGTCTGAATGTATCCCCCTCAAATTCATACGTTAAATCTTCACCCCCAAATATGACGGTATTAGTAGGTAGGCCCTTTGAGAGGTTCTTCGGCCCTGAGGGTGGAGCCCTCATGAGTGGGATTAGTGTCTTTATAAACGAGGCTCTAAATCACCCTCACTTCCTCCTCCATGTGAGGACACAGTAAAAAGATTCTGTCTGTGAACCAGGAAGGGGGCCCTCAGCCACCACCCAGACAAATCTGCTGGGACCTTGATCTTGGACTTCCCAGCCTCCAGTCCATTGACAAATAGAATTCTGTTGGTTGCAGTCTGTGGTATTTTGTTCTTGCAGCCTGAGTGCTGTAAGACAGTGAGTGAAAGCTTTCCAGGTGGAAAACATGGGAAAGGCCTTCCAGGTGAAGAGAGAAGCCTGTGCCAGGGCGTGGAGTTGCAGGCACAAAGCTATCTCTCGTAGGGTGTGCATGTAGGCATGTTGGCTGTTTGGGGAAATGGGTGGGCAAAACAGCAGAGATGATGGGAAAAGGGCTAGAACCGGATATAGAAGTTCTTATTTGCCACTCCAATGCTTTGAGCTGTAGGTGAATATTAAAACATGGAAAGAGTTTTTTTCCAAGTTCAAGTTCCTACTGTTTTGCACAATGTCCCATTCACGTATTGTATGGTGAACTCTTTTTGTCTACCACATTCTTTCAAAGTTGCAAAGTCCAATCTTTTGTATAATGAAGACGGGGAGGCATGGCTCCTGGTGTTTAGGGGCATTCATCTCAAAAGGTACATGCTGGTCCCAGGGGCTGGGGAAGCCAACTTAATAGACGTGTCATCAGGGACAAGCTGAGAGCAGCTCAACAGTCTGCACTGGGAATGATGAGGAAGGAGGGAGAGTGGAGTAGAGGCCAGTGGATGAACTAGTCATAGTTCAGGAAAGGATGATCCTAATCTAGTTTCTAAGGCTATTTACCAACCAACGTGGTGATCCCACCTTAATGAAAATTCAATGGCCAAGTACTCTGTCAGGGACAAGGATCTTAGAACGATGAGCTGGAGTCAGGAAGACTGGGGTCTTGTTCCAGCTTGGGCACAACTTGCTGTGTAATCTTGGGTAAAAGGTTTCTCTGTAAAGTAAAGGCATTAGGACTATGAGACTCAAAGAACATTTCAGCTCTAATCCACTGTGATCCCTCAGTGTTAGTGAGTGCTCAACATTAAATTAGAAACGAAAGTAAATCATATTAAATGTATAGATTCAAGATATTACAGAAAAAGGGGGATATCAGATAGCTACAAGATGCTAGACAGCAGACCACACTCTTAAATAAGTTCTCAGGTAACCCTGACATCAACTGAGATGTGACTATGGAAAAGGTTCTTTCTCGTTTTGCATGAGTAAACTGAGGCTCAGAGAAGTTGCCCCAAGCTCTCCCAACTCCCACGTGGGAGAGGTGGGGTTTGGTAGCAGGTCAGTGTGGTTGCAAAGCCCATGCTCTTTTTTCACCGCATCGCACTGCCCATCACCCTAGAATAAAGCTGATGAAGTGCTCTGGAGTAGATTGGGTAACAGAATGGTTTGTCCTCCAGAGTGAAGAGGATGCTGTTAATGGAACAGGGGAGAAGATGGAAAATGCCGAGGCTAAGTGTTTCCTAATGGGGCTTCTCAGCACAGAAGTGTGACATCATACAGAGCCATTTGGGTCAAGCAGACAGCAAGTCCAGTGGTAACCAGAGCTGGAAATAGCTGCCTCTCACCCATCTCCACCTCTTCCATCCGGGTCAGACGGAGCTAGCTTCCCTTCCACATGGTCCATCAAACCCCCAACCCCAGGAAACTGGCCCAATCTTATTCTACTTTGACGAATAACCATGTGGAGCAAGGCCAAGACCGGTTTCTGTGTGGTGCCATGCAGGCATTCCATCCAGTCCTACAAGAGAAGACAAGGTGAAGACACATCTTGTCACTGCTTAAGGACTTGTGGTTGAATGGAGAAAGCAGACATCCATGTCGCCATTATAACAATGTGGTAATTGCTAGAGGAGGGGGAGGAGTGAGATCTCTGTGACCCCAGATAATTTCTGGGTGAAGGGAGTGGGAGAGGCAACGAGTCAGATGTGAGCGCTGCACTAGGGCCCAGACATGTGACAGCTGGTGGTGTGCGCAGGAAATGGCAAACAGTCTGACGCTGGTGAGTCACAGTCCATGTGAGGAGTGGCTGGAGAGGTGGTTTGAGATTAGATGGCAAATGGCCTTGGAAACTAGATTAGGGGTTGGAACTTTTAACACAAATCCTAAGACCTTTTTTAAAAACAGAAAACAAAAAACCCCAATGATAACATTTACCAATATTTTAACAAAATTACCTGAACGCAAGCAAAGGGGAGCATGGGAGGAGGCTCAAAAGACATTTCTAGAAATAACCTAGGTAAACAATTATGAGGACCTGAACTTGGGACTTGAAAATGGGCATGGAGAGGACAGAAAAGGTGTGAACTTGGGCAGTCATTGAGCCCAAGTAAGTGGCAGAGCTAGGGTTTGAACCAAGGTTTTGTCTCTCATTTGACAGGTGCGCATGTGTATACACACACACATACACCGAGGACAGGGTACGTGCCAGGCACTGTGCCCCACGCTGGGGAAGCAGAGGTGGGCAGGACTCCAGCTTGGGAAGGAGATACAGATAGGTAAGAAGCCATCACCCAGCATAAGTAGGAAACAGCTTCATTGTGCTCACAGTTGGGAAGGAGATACAGATAGGTAAGAAGCCATCACCCAGCATAAGTAGGATGAGAAAGACAGAAGTGGGCATTATGGGAGCAAGGCAGGGAGGAAGGCAGGAGACCCAGATGGAGAGCTAATGTCCAGAGAAAGGACTTTTAAGTGGAGGTCAGAAAAAGGAGTTGGTGCAAGAGGGCAGAGGGGCATGTGGGGGGGAGAAGCTGGGTGCCAGGAAGAGGGAACGATGGGATTCTTGCCTGATCAGTGGTCTATTCACCGAACAGGCCTCCAGCTGCTTCGGTCCATAGAGGTACCAGCACATGCTGTTCTGCAGTGATGCTGGCTCATGGGGCATCAGCTTTCTGCCCACTGTATGACCCACAAAGACCCTAGAAAGTCATCCTGGGACAGATCCTCGAGGGCGCCCACTTCAACCCCTCAGTTTACAAAGAAGGCAACGGGAACCCTGGAGAAAGAGACTTAGGATAATGCAGCATTTAGAGCTTGAACCTGGGTCTCCAGCTTCCCAGCCTCACGTCTTTTTAATACACAAAGCACACTTCTCATTTCTAAGTGTCATGGGTGCTCTGTGTCTCAAACTTCCCGCCTAAGTGTTTTGTTTGTTATTCCACGCTGTGCTCGGTTATAATGATTAAATTCTTACAATTGTGGCAAATGGAATTTCTGTTCCCAAATGCACCGCCTTCGTGGCAGGGAGCCCAGTCATCTTGTTTCTTCAGGAATGACCACTAATTCTCTCATTATCTCCAGTTTCATGATTCTCTTCTTCCTCGGGCACAAATGAACTCAAGCATTGAACTGCTTCATCATTCAGGAGTTTTCAGCCCGGGCATGTTCCCTCAACTTCTGGTGGCACGTGTCGTAGGCCTGCTTTGGGGCACCCCGGGCCAATCATCCATCCCATCTCAACTAGAGTCACATTCAACCAGTGTTTATTGAGCAGGAGGCTGGACGCTTACATGTGTGATGTCATCTGATCCTGACAATAAGTTAGGTGCTAAATGCCACTATCCCCATTTTCCACGTGAGGAAACTGAGGCTCAAGAAGGTCTGTTACCCGCCCACGTGCACAGTGAAGGAAGGGGATGAGCCAAAAGGAAGAGATTTACTGCCTCCTGGCTGACTGGGTTTTTCCAGTCCCTCGGGCTACTTTGTCACTGAGATATCATGGAGAAGTTCTGCTGGGTGGTGAAATTATCATTATATTCCATTTTTCTGGCAACAGATTTTGTTGTGACATGCCGTCTGCCAGCATCAGGCATCTAGTCATGTCTCGCCTCAGTTCCATCCTGTGGATAATTCAAACACCAACCGTTGAGATGATTTCTTTCAAATGAGGATGCTGGGACCCGCTGGTGGATGTTTCCTGCTCTCTGGTCCAGGAGATGAAGGGAGTTGGCTGCCAGCGAAGAGAGAGTCGGCCTCCTCTGTGGCAATTTCCTTTGCTCAGGAGAGACCAACTGCTATTTCATGCTGCCTCTGGAGGCAGCTGTGTTCCTGTGATAACTCTAGTTATCAAGGAAGGACGAGAAAGCCTGTGGGGTCAGACCGTCCACCTGGAGACGTGGCCCGGAACCACAATACGTGACTCCCACGTGGCTGAGCCCTCTGTGCAGGTCATGGAAACCCAAGACACAAGCTTATTTAAGAAAACAGGCTTCATTGATGTGGCTATGTTGGCATATGAAAGTGAGCTGGACACGGAGAAACATGTGAAGAGTATTCCAGCCGAGTGAGTGTGATGGACACTAAGATTTCTCTTCATCATTGCGCACCACATGCAAATGTGTCTGATCTCTCCGCCCCAGGCCTGGGAAAGCGAGGCGTTGGGTACAGGTGTTGGCAGCTCTTTGCTCTGAGGATGTGCGTGCAGATTGTGGTTTGGGGGTTCGGGGGCGTTGGAAGGAGTTTGCTCCTTTATTTCCTCATTGTTGCTAAGAGGAAGCTGGCCTCACTTGGGATTGGGAATGGAGACTCCCCATGCCAGCCCCTGGATGTGCCACAGCTTCCCCTAGGACAGGAGGCGCTGGTATTAGATGCCCGCTGCTTCTCACAGCGCAGTGGCAGCAGAAGCGCTTTTCTAATCATTTGCAGGAGGTTCCATGTGGAGTGGTGATCAGCCAGGGAGACATGGGGCCCAGGGGTAAACAGGCCACCTACCGCTCTGTTGTCCGTGATGCAGACGTCAGATGTGTGGCTGACATGTGTCCAGTCCAGTCAAGGTCAGTGAAGTCCCCCAGGACAGGAGGATGCCATGTGTCTGAGACCAGGAGATCCCACCTGCTCTGCTCTCTCCTGGGTTCTCACCGTAGCCTTCTGGCTGGTCTTTCTTTCAGGCCTTTATGTCCAGCCTCATCCCCCAAACAGAAAAGGGGCCTCCAACATCCTTGATTTTACCTCGTTGTGTTTGCTCTTCCTGAATCTATGATCCCGATCTGTTCCCAACCCTTCTGACTTCTATCCATTGTTTATTCCGTCAACACATGTTCCAGGAGACCTCACTGGGTCTCTGTGCTCCCATCTGCACTGCTCCCTGGCTCCTGCCTCACTTTCCTCCTTTTCCTATGCTCAGCCCATAGAGACACTCTTGCTTACCATTTGTTCTTCTTGGTTAAGCCTCCTTGGTAACATCCCTCAAGCTCTACTACCCTGGGAATTGACTCTGGAGTCCCCCGTGGGGAGCACTGGTCCCCTTCCCCTGCGGCTCCTTTAAGAGACCTACACGTTCACCCTTATAAATGGGCCCATCTTACAAATGCCCAGGTTGCTTTAATCTCACCTTCCTTTGGCTTAAAAAATCACCGACTCCACTGGTCCAAAGCAGCAATTCCTGAGGTGTCTTCCCAGGCACCGTAGGCGATAGTGATTCCAGCACAAGATTCAGAGCAGCACCTTTTGTTCTTTCTACTCATGAGTCCTCTTGTGTGCTGCACCCTAATAAGTTCTGTGAATACAGTGATGAAAAAATTAGACATGTCCAATGCCTTCATGAAATTTACCATTTACCATGGAAGACATTAAATAATTAACACGGTGAAGAGCATTTTGAAGAAAAAGTGCTATAGAATTGTAGGAAGGAGTGTGGCTGTGCTAATCTGAAAAATAAACAAAAAACAGGATGGCTGAGACCTGGAGCATGAGTGAGGATTCAGTAGGCTAGGCTAGGGGCACGAGTGCCAGGTAGCAGGATCCATATATGTCTTGACCCTGGCATTGGGCAGAGCAAGACATGGTCAGGTGACAGAAAGAAGGCGGTGTGGCTTGAGGAGGAGTTGTGCTCTCCAAGGACAATCGATCCCTGAATGACTTTGCAGAATGATCTGGAATGCTTGTTAAAAATACAAATGCCTGATTCTCACCCCCAATTACTGAATCAGACAGGGATGGGATTTGGGAAGATTGAATTCAACTTATATAAGTTTTGTTTTGTTCTACTTTTTTTTTGTTTCTTTTAAATATATACACCAGGATCCAATGGTGCATTAAGTAATGGGATTTCAAAAAATAAGACCCATATCCTGTCCTCAAGGCCAGTGGGAGAGGGTTGCTGTGACAAGTACCATAATAGAGGTACGCTTGGATAGTTACCATAGTGTGGAGAAGTAGCATCTAGCTCCCAGCATGAGGGGAAAATTAAGGATTCAGCCCAATTGGTGATAGCTGAGGATTCCATGGAGGTGGGGAACATGGTTTTCTAGGAAGAGCAAAGAGCATAAGTGCAACTTGCTGTTATGTGTTTGATGGAAGCCGTGTGACGGGGGCCAGGCCATGGTCTTCTCTGTACCTCTTAAGCTACAGACAGGCAAAAGTGCAACTGGAGCTGAGTGACAGAGGCTCCTGGTACCTGAGTGCCATTGTCCTGGTGGATAGAAGAAGACAGGTTGAGAAGGGCCTACTTCTGGAACCCTTAGGATGACCTGTCATCATGGCCATGTGACCTGACACACCTGAGAACCGCCTGTTACCTGGGAGGCTGGTGGGCAAGGCAGAGAAATCCCCAAATGCCAGACAGCTCCCTCCACCTATAGACTTGGACTCAGGCTTCCATAGTAGCCCTCAGCTACTGCCGACTGCCTCCTGGAAGCCAGCAGTCAGCGGAGGCAGGAAGAGAACATTTTGCTGTGGCACGTCCTACTCCCCCAGTGTTTGGCATTCTATGCTGCCAATCTCCAGCTGCCTGTCTAGACAGAGCCCAGATTGGTCCTGCGAGGTATCGAACACTGTGATCCAGGCCCACTCACTCTTGGCCAACTGGAGGGTGAGCACTGAGGAGGACAGATCCGGGCTGGAGGGATATGGGGGGGGGCTCCTTTTCCCATTAGTGCTTGCTGCTCCCCACAAACTGTGGGGGTCTCTGCTCACTGTGCAGCCATGTCCCCAGATACACACTGAATCCATGTGCATGAGGGCAGCCCTCCCTGGCATGTTTCCTGCTGACCATGTCTCAGCACCAGAACAAACATCATTTGATAAGGTGGGCACAGATCCCCAGGAAAGCCTCCATAAGTAGTAATCGTTTTCAGGGATTAAATGCCTATATGTGCAAGACCTGGACCCTCATCTCATCCTCTCATTATTCTATTAACTTCACAAAGCCGCTCTGTGAAGGGGATAGCAGGAACCCTGTTTTAAAGTGTTCATTAGGAAAGTAAGACTTTGAGACGTGAAGTAACTTGCCCAGGATGGGGCAGCGTCAGAATTAGAACCCAGCACTTCTGGACTCTATACCCCCCCATCTGATCTATTCAACTAAATTGCCTCTGCTATGTAACCTCATCATTTTTAGATGAGGACAAGAGGACCAGAGAGAGAGAGAATGATTTGCTAAGACGCATGGCAGAGTCTAGATCTCTCAGCCAAGGCCCTGGACTCCCCGTTTCCTTCTCCCTCAGGGCACCCCACCGGCAGATGGCTTGGAGACCGAATCAACCATCTATAAGATTGGCCTCCACTTCCTGCCAGCCCATGGGTCCCATGACTGGATCACACTGTAATGAGTGTTATCCTTCATCACGGATGTTGGGCGAGGGGATATGTTTCACCAATGACTCCTTTGGTTTGTGATGAAGTAGCTCTCTCTGCACAGTCACTTTACAGTCACCAGATGGCTGCTTTGAGCATTGACAAGTGAGGTACCTGGTACTAGTGTTACTCAAAGTCTACACCATAGACAAAGGGAGGGTCCACTGG
>NW_005371287.1:186561-212424 GCF_000412655.1 Myotis brandtii
ACTCCACTGGTCCAAAGCAGCAATTCCTGAGGTGTCTTCCCAGGCACCGTAGGCGATAGTGATTCCAGCACAAGATTCAGAGCAGCACCTTTTGTTCTTTCTACTCATGAGTCCTCTTGTGTGCTGCACCCTAATAAGTTCTGTGAATACAGTGATGAAAAAATTAGACATGTCCAATGCCTTCATGAAATTTACCATTTACCATGGAAGACATTAAATAATTAACACGGTGAAGAGCATTTTGAAGAAAAAGTGCTATAGAATTGTAGGAAGGAGTGTGGCTGTGCTAATCTGAAAAATAAACAAAAAACAGGATGGCTGAGACCTGGAGCATGAGTGAGGATTCAGTAGGCTAGGCTAGGGGCACGAGTGCCAGGTAGCAGGATCCATATATGTCTTGACCCTGGCATTGGGCAGAGCAAGACATGGTCAGGTGACAGAATGAAGGCGGTGTGGCTTGAGGAGGAGTTGTGCTCTCCAAGGACAATCGATCCCTGAATGACTTTGCAGAATGATCTGGAATGCTTGTTAAAAATACAAATGCCTGATTCTCACCCCCAATTACTGAATCAGACAGGGATGGGATTTGGGAAGATTGAATTCAACTTATATAAGTTTTGTTTTGTTCTACTTTTTTTTTTGTTTCTTTTAAATATATACACCAGGATCCAATGGTGCATTAAGTAATGGGATTTCAAAAAATAAGACCCATATCCTGTCCTCAAGGCCAGTGGGAGAGGGTTGCTGTGACAAGTACCATAATAGAGGTACGCTTGGATAGTTACCATAGTGTGGAGAAGTAGCATCTAGCTCCCAGCATGAGGGGAAAATTAAGGATTCAGCCCAAGTGGTGATAGCTGAGGATTCCATAGAGGTGGGGAACATGGTTTTCTAGGAAGAGCAAAGAGCATAAGTGCAACTTGCTGTTATGTGTTTGATGGAAGCCGTGCGACGGGGGCCAGGCCATGGTCTTCTCTGTACCTCTTAAGCTACAGACAGGCAAAAGTGCAACTGGAGCTGAGTGACAGAGGCTCCTGGTACCTGAGTACCATTGTCCTGGTGGATAGAAGAAGACAGGTTGAGAAGGGCCTACTTCTGGAACCCTTAGGATGACCTGTCATCATGGCCATGTGACCTGACACACCTGAGAACCGCCTGTTACCTGGGAGGCTGGTGGGCAAGGCAGAGAAATCCCCAAATGCCAGACAGCTCCCTCCACCTATAGACTTGGACTCAGGCTTCCATAGTAGCCCTCAGCTACTGCCGACTGCCTCCTGGAAGCCAGCAGTCAGCGGAGGCAGGAAGAGAACATTTTGCTGTGGCACGTCCTACTCCCCCAGTGTTTGGCATTCTATGCTGCCAATCTCCAGCTGCCTGTCTAGACAGAGCCCAGATTGGTCCTGCGAGGTATCGAACACTGTGATCCAGGCCCACTCACTTTTGGCCAACTGGAGGGTGAGCACTGAGGAGGACAGATCCGGGCTGGAGGGATATGGGGGGGGGCTCCTTTTCCCATTAGTGCTTGCTGCTCCCCACAAACTGTGGGGGTCTCTGCTCACTGTGCAGCCATGTCCCCAGATACACACTGAATCCATGTGCATGAGGGCAGCCCTCCCTGGCATGTTTCCTGCTGACCATGTCTCAGCACCAGAACAAACATCATTTGATAAGGTGGGCACAGATCCCCAGGAAAGCCTCCATAAGTAGTAATCGTTTTCAGGGATTAAATGCCTATATGTGCAAGACCTGGACCCTCATCTCATCCTCTCATTATTCTATTAACTTCACAAAGCCGCTCTGTGAAGGGGATAGCAGGAACCCTGTTTTAAAGTGTTCATTAGGAAAGTAAGACTTTGAGACGTGAAGTAACTTGCCCAGGATGGGGCAGCGTCAGAATTAGAACCCAGCACTTCTGGACTCTATACCCCCCCATCTGATCTATTCAACTAAATTGCCTCTGCTATGTAACCTCATCATTTTTAGATGAGGACAAGAGGACCAGAGAGAGAGAGAATGATTTGCTAAGACGCATGGCAGAGTCTAGATCTCTCAGCCAAGGCCCTGGACTCCCCGTTTCCTTCTCCCTCAGGGCACCCCACCGGCAGATGGCTTGGAGACCGAATCAACCATCTATAAGATTGGCCTCCACTTCCTGCCAGCCCATGGGTCCCATGACTGGATCACACTGTAATGAGTGTTATCCTTCATCACGGATGTTGGGCGAGGGGATATGTTTCACCAATGACTCCTTTGGTTTGTGATGAAGTAGCTCTCTCTGCACAGTCACTTTACAGTCACCAGATGGCTGCTTTGAGCATTGACAAGTGAGGTACCTGGTACTAGTGTTACTCAAAGTCTACACCATAGACAAAGGGAGGGTCCACTGGATCCCTTAACAATGAAATACCACTGAGCACAGCTATGTCAGTACTTAACCCTAACAATGCAAGGACACAAATACCCCCCAGGTGTACGCTTTTGGGGACCATACACCACTGACATATGATATCTGTCACTCTGATGCTAAAACGAGGGTAAGGCTAGTGTGATTTGATTGTAATTTTTCAGAAGAGAACGCTGGCTCACAATGACGGGAGTACCTGCCCAAAGTCACATTATAGAAATGGTGGCTTTTGAGGAAGATGCCATTTGATCAGCCTCTTTATCTCTTAGGCCTGAGACAACTGTGAACTAAATCAATGATGCCTTTGATCTCTAAATGTTTCTAAGTCACAATAGGGTAGATTAAAAAAAACTAGAACACAGGGTCCTCATGCCACCTGTTAGCAGAGAACTTCTCTCTTCGATTTTATATGACTTTGTGCTTTTTTAAATTTTAAATTAAGTAAAATCAAGTATATAGAATTACCTAGTTAATATTAAGTATACAAGACATATTAACAAATAATGGTAACTTCCCAATAAACACTTACTGACTGCTGAATCAATCGAACGAATGATTGAATTTTACTTCTCTAAAGTGAGGCTTAAAGAGGCGCGATCTATTTCAGCGAGTGGGTTTCTTCGACCACCTGACACAATGTGGACAGGAGGAAGCCGAAGGCAGTAACAGAACCGGCAGGCCAGAATGCATCTTGATTTTTCCTCTGAAAAGCTCTGTGGCCCTGGCTGCCGGGTGTCTGGCTTACCCTGTAGGCACGGTCACTGGGGTTAAACTCTATTTTAGAAGATGTGCCTTTAAATAGTTTTCCCTTTCCTCTCACTGCTTCAGGAAGTTCCGCTCCGAGTCAGTGCCAAATGGGTTTGGTTTTAGCTTGAATTTTCCCGTAAAAGGTGGTGGAAGAGATGATTCTTGTATCTGCCCCGGACTTGGCCTCATGCTCGAGCTGTGGCAGGTGAGCTCTTGGCCTGCGCAGCATGCGATTCTCACAGAGAACTCAGTGTCTGTAGGAAAAGCCGTGTGCGGGAAAGGGCTCGGGCAAATGCATATTTCAAATGGCTCATGAAACTCTGCAGGCTGTCTAAACAGACCAGAGAGAAAGGAGGACGGACATCCAAAAATCAAACAGTGTCTAACTGTTTATTATTGGGTGCAATTGCGCATGTGACCTTCGGTAGAACAAGGGAAAATGTGTGATTGCGTTTGTTGGATTCAGCTACCACTTGATATACAAATATTATAGGCGAAAAAGGATTACTGTGCCTGCTACATCGAAAGCAATCATAGTCTCACAGTCATATGCTTTATGCTTTTCCGAAAGAAAATTTTTAAGGTCATTCTTTTGAGCAAATGTAAATTGTGATGGTGTATAGGAAGGAATAACAGATCGATGTTGGAGAGCTGAGTTCTAACCCTAGCTCTGACACTATGTACATAGTTCCAAGAAACCATGTGCCCTTTCCAGGCCTAAGTTCCTTCATCTGTGAAGAGGAGCTATATATTGGTATTGGTTTTTTTTTTAAATAAGTGAGGTACTATATTTACAAATACCTACAAGAGTGCCAGGTACACTCAAGTGTCTAATGTATCTAACATATGGCAGCTGGTGAACAAATCCTGGCTTTTTCTTCCCAAGTCCCTCCAATTGCTTCTTCACCTATAAAATTTGGACATATTCTGTATCTTATTCTAATTATAAAATTCCATCAGTGTTCTGGAACAATCTTCAGTCAAGAAAAAAAAGAGGCCATCTGTGATTCTCTGCTTCTCTCAGAGATGGTCACATCCCTTGGATTTTTCAGGAACTGTAGTTTTTTTTTTTTTATCCTGAGGCAATGTTTCTATTTTATAAATGTTTATACATTTGGGAAAAAGTTGACTGTAGTCCATTCTTTTGCACACAGTGCTAAACTGGGTTATCAGTTATGCAAGAGTTTACCATACTGAGAGCGAATCTTGGATGTCTTAGTAAGAGCAATCACCATTGCTTTTTACCTTCTTTGATAATCATTTAAAACTCATGATCACAATAATTGACAAGTGTACATGTATTCAATGACAAAAACTCAATGCAATTTCATAAAACATGTAGGTAGGTCATGATTACTCTTTTATTAGGATTCTAGATGCCTTTATATAAACTCAGTACAAATACACATGATCCATCTACTAAAAGCAGATAGTTCTCACCATCTATTAAAATCAGTTGATTCATTCGTATTGGGTTGTAACATTTTAAATTGACAAGAAAATTACAAATTTTTATCCCTTGTGATTATATTGGACTGTTTCAGTTACGTGAAAATATAACTCAACATTTATATTTATCACCGATTCCCCCACACCCCAAATTACTGCTCTATAGAAAGCAGTGGTGCCAGAAAGCAAGGTGCTGAGTGGGGAGATGTGATAACACCACCGTGCAGAAAGCAGTTGGACCCACTGAGCAAGGGACCAGAACTAGAAAGCAAACGCAACACGTCTCCTCTACTTAATGTCATCAAATGTCTTTGTCACTGGTTCCCACAGCCCTGTTTTCCTGCTGAACTCTTCCCAGGCCTCTGAAAGGCAGAGAGCAGCAAGATAGACAGGAGAGAAGAAATGAGGGAAACAGCACTGATTAGCCTTGACCTAGGCAAGTTTCACGGCTGGAAGGAGAGGCCACACTTTCACCCATGCCTCGCTCCCAGCCTCATGTCTGTGCTATTTCTAACTTGGTTGACTTTCTGGGACATTCTGCTGCGGTTCTACTACTCCCTTCCTGGCCACATGCTGCTTTATCTATAGGGAATGGCATTTCTCAACCAGACATCTACCCTGCCCAGGACACCCCAGGGTGGTTGGTAAAGCAAAAGTGAGGCAGGGACACTGTCTGTTAAGCCCTCTCCGAGAAGGTAGCGGTCTGGTTGGCTTTGCGTTGGTTGAGAAGAAGGAGAGAAGATGCTGGTGCATCCTTGCAGGTGGGAGGAAAGCCCTGATAGCGAGTGAGGTCCACAGAGTGTGGGATGATGATGTGTTTGCGAGGAGATGCGGGAGAGGTGACAGGCTGACCTAGAGTTCCCGAGGACAGCCCCCTTTCTGAATTCTTGAATACACAACCTGCGCGTCCTAAAAGCCTCACTTCCTGGACATCATTTCCCTTATTTATAACTCGAGGGGTTTGGACTCTGACCGCCAATGTTCCCTCTAGCTCAGGGACTGTGTAGATTTTGCAGCGGGCAGGTCAACTCTGTCTTATTCTGGTTCTCATTATGCAAACGGTCCTGGAGATCTCTGACATCAGGCCTAGAGGGGATTTATGCACCTCGGCTCTGGAGGCCTGACACAGTGAGCTCCTCTAGTTATCTCTGCGTCATCTTACGTGATGGCTTTAAAAAGCATGAGTATTTGGTATATATCTCCACACTGGACATCTGTGAAACTGGAAATCTCTCCCACATGTGCCAGAGCAGTGCCGACTTACTGAAGAGAAGATCTGATTCCTCAGCGCATTCTCCTTTCCTCATCATAGACAACACTGTCCCCTGAGGTCACAC
Organism: Myotis brandtii; assembly: GCF_000412655.1. Lineage (NCBI taxonomy): Eukaryota > Metazoa > Chordata > Mammalia > Chiroptera > Vespertilionidae > Myotis > Myotis brandtii. Next base: position 192,499 of record NW_005371287.1, read on the forward strand.
ATGAGAAAGTGGAGGATTTCTGAGTCAACCTTCAATTATCTTACTGCCCCCATGGGCACATGTCCAGTACAGGGCGTGTATCAGGCATGAGACGAAATAAGACTCGTGAAATATTTACTATTTCCCAGATAGTTGTGCTAAAAGAATTACCTACATTTCAACTAACCCTTGGACCTCCTAGGAAACATACATGATGTTCGTTATACAGACAAGGAAACTGAAACTCCGAGAGGTGAGGCTCCCCCTGACCCTTAATGATAGCAAGGCAGGTATGTTGGCTCAATCCAAATACTTTCTTTTAAAAAAATATTTTTATTGATTTCAGAGAGGAAGGGAGACGGAGAGAGAGATGGAAACATCAATGATGGGAGAGAATCATTGATGGGCTGCCTCCTGCACGCCCCGTACTGGGCATGTGCCCATGACTTCCTGGTTCATGGGCTGACACTCAACCACTGAGCCACACTGGCTGGGCTCTAAATCTTTTCTGACTTCAAGTTCAGAATATTTCCCAGCACACCACACCACCTTAAAATCCCACCAGAAGCTGAGTTCATGTCCCGTTCTCAAAACTTTCCCGGAGATCTCTATGAGCAGAGAGCACATGTTACAGTTTGTTACTAACAGACTTCATCTTCTCGGGTCCTCGGTTTCCTCATCCATTAAATAGGGGACAAAGGTTGGTTGCTGCTCTACTTATGTCCAATAACATTGTGAAGATCAAATAAGATAATGTATATGAAAATTGGATCAAATCAGTGATGCTGTACCAAAGGTGGTATTATTAAGACTGCTCTTCTCTGTAACCATGACTGATAAGCCATGGTTAATTGTGAAAGGAAAGGACCTTGTCTTTTGAAATAAAAGGTCACATGCTTGAAGGTCTAGAAAGGTAAAAATACGAACCACAAAGAGCTAAGTGGGAAGGCTCTGAAAGAATGGAGACAGCCGACTTCTGAGCTGCAGGCTCTGCTCTCAGAACGAGCTCTTCAACTTCACAGTGTTGAAAGGTTTAGCATTCTTTTCTTTAATTGCTTTATTTTTAATATTTAATAAGGAGAAACATGTCAAGCACTATGTGAGGTACATGACACATGGTATCTCGTTTTATTTTTAGGATAATACTGAGATGTATTTATTTTTAATCTCAATTTGTAGGTAATTGTCAGTGAACTGAACGACTTGCCCAAGATTTTTTAGCTGCCAAGTGGCAGAGCTAGAATGGCAGCACCGGGGATGCCCGTGCCCACGCTGCTTCTCGTCTGCACTACTCTGGCCTGAGCTGGACAGACCCTTCCTGTGTGGGTTGCAACAGTGCTCATAGGACACAGTGAGGAGGCCAAGCAGATGCTTATCCAACCCCTTATTCTGGTGGCTAGGGCTTTGGAGTCCATTTTCACAAAGACCATTTATCATGGAAGGACCGATGGAAAACATTAGAAACCAAGTATGCGGTACGGATTGGACCAAACACACAATGTAGGCTCAAGAACTGATAGGTACCCATGAGGAGGAGACATGAACAGTGAGAAACAGGCCCTAGTGCCACTCCTCGGTATTTGGGGACCACACTTGTACACTGTATTAGTCATTTTGAGCTTCTATGACAAAATATTATGGAGTGGGGTGGTTTAAACAATGGACATTGATTTTTTTCACAGTTCTAGAAGCTGAGAAGTTCATGTTCAAGGTGCTGGCAGATTCAGTTCTTATCTCTTCCTTTTCTTATAGGACATTAATCTAATCATAACACACTGTCAAGATTCAAATCTCAGTGTCCCCATGACTAGCTGTGTGGCCATGGGTAAACTACTCAGGGACCCTTTCTTAAGACCATCTTTAATGTTAATTAATGCCCAAAGGCCCCACCACCAAATACCGCACATTGAGGGTTAGAACGTCAACATATGACTTTGGGGAGGGCACAAATATTTCATCTATAGCACAACTATTGCACAAGTGAATGCACAATACACAGAACTACTATTAAGGAGAAAAATGGAGTTATAACATTGATATAATGAGACAAAGCATCAACTCCCCCATGAACTCAACAATACTAGACCTGCACGTTGACTCCAATAAACTTTCTGTGGATTCTTATAGACTTTCTGCAGATGTCACCACCTGCTAGCTGGACCGGGTGTGCTCAGTCTTCAAGGGAGCCTGCAGCCCTGGACCGTGAGCCTCGTGAGAATCTCTCCACTTTCCTCTCCCCCTAGGAAGGCCAGGATGGCGAGTGTGGGCTGGAGGGGGGCACTTCCTTCCCCCCAGGCCAGCCAGGTTAGGCTCTGGTTAGCTAGGTTCCCCTCAGTGACCGCCTTGGTAAGAAAAGCAGAGTCCCCTGGTGTATTGCGAAACGCTTCCTTTCCCCTCCTCCTGGCCAGAAGTCTAGGGGATTTTTCCTGCTGTTTACTGTAATAGCTGCACCAGGTGGGAACCTGGCCAACGTCCAGGAGGAAACCTCACCATGTTTTGGGGGTGCCCCTCTGACTGAGTCCCCTGGGGTTTTTGACTCTCAGACTTGTCCACATGAGCCTCCACAATGTATCAGTTGCAGTTCTGGTGTCCCCGCCCTGGCACCGGTCCGTGGGGATTTCTGCTGTGAGTTTCTGCTCCGTCGGGAAGCTTTGCATCTGACTTCACCCGACTGGCTCTCCAGGCTCAGGTGGGGGGGGCGGCAGTCTGCCCTCTGTCCTCTCCTCTCTTATGGATCCAAGACAAGTTGTTCATTTTCGGTCAGTTCAGCTTTTTGCTGTTGTTAGTGGGAGTGATGGCTTCCAAGCTCCTAACATGCAGAATCAAAGGCAACAAAAAATAACTATCAATATGATTGGTATGTATATAATACTAATAACTAATATGTATAGCACGGTCTGTGTATCAGGCATTAAGTGCTTTTTATGTATTTACTTAACCCTCACAATAACCTTGGGAAGTAGGTAATATTATTAGCCACATTTTACAAATGAGAAAAGCGCGGATACGATGGACTGAGTAGTTTACCCAGGGCCACACAGCTCATCATAGGGACACTGAGATTTGAATCTTGACGGTGTGGTATCGAGGGACCATCTCCAGCTCATACTCTTAACTACTACACCAGACTGCCTACCGCATCTTAATGCATATTAACACACATTCACAAGCACAAATGCTCTCTTTGCTTCAAATGACAAAAAAAAAAATGACGGTGGTCATCGCTTCATGTATCAGTTGTGGAGTCCAGAAGACAGCTGTGTACTGACCAGCTTAGGGGGTATGTCCTGGCTGCGAGTGTTCGTTTCACCTGCCCGCATGGCCGTGCCCAGGAAAACACTGCGTGGGCTGGGGTTCGTCGTGGAGATTTTTATGCCTCATGGTTTGGTGCTCCAATGCCCGTTGGACTCACTGACAACTGAAGACTTCTCAGGGAGAAGAAAGGGAACTCACCGGCAGCGAGTAGCCTTATGTGTAAATCTCCGTGTAAATGGTTTTTCAGAGCTACAGTCAATCTGAAAAACGAAGCCCTCCAGACTTGGCGATGAGTATCACACCCCCTCCTTCCTGCTTATCTCTACATGTTTGGCACTTCAAACACAGAATGTCATTATCTGTTCAATAAACAAATGCTTTTTGAGAAATGGAACTTAATGCATTTTAATATTCCATGCCCATGAATTTTAGAGCAGTGCGGTGCTTGGCAAAGGCTGTGCTGTTTAAATTTAGGGTTGTTTTCTAGTGTGCAGTGGGAAGGGCTGCTGCTCCTATATCTTAGTGATCTGTCTTCTCTTCAGGTTATGAAACTCTAATGCAATTTAAATATACATGAAAGGAAAACCCTCTTCTGTACAACAGCAATCCTCTAAAAGGGCTTTTGGTGTCACCCCCCCTATTGAGTTTGAACCAAGAATGACCTTGTACTGAGTTCCTTGAATGTTGTGTTTCCTGGGCCAGTCTGGTCACTCAGGGGAAATGTCAATGGACTCAGAAGAAAGTAAGGAGAAAGGCTTGCTTCCACATTTCCAGATCTGCATGTCAAATGTTCCCATTTCAAATCTCAGGAATGCTTATTAGAAACTAGAGGCCTGGTGCATGAATTTCATGCACAGGTAGGGTCCCTGAGCCTGGCCGGTGATCAGGGATAGTCAGGTTCCCCGCCTCCCAGCCTCCCCGCTGCCTCCTTCCCTCACTCCCTCAGCACCCCGCCACTGCCGCTGGTTGCCCATCATGTTTTGCGCTGCCCCCTTGTGGTCAGCACACGTCATAGCAAGCAATGGAACTCCTGGTCTCCCGGTCGAACTCCCAAGGGGACAATTTGCATATTAGCCTTTTATTATATAGGATTATTACCCAGGCCTCTGGAGAACCTCTGTGGTGAACAGAATATCTTTTGCACATTTTGTAGGTGAGAAAGAGAGGGTGGCTGCTCCCCATTTGCAGACTTTTCCAGAGGTGATGCTCCATTTGTCAAAAGGACACAAGAGGCCTGGCCTTCCCCTTCTCTTTGGAAAACCTGGAATTTATTTTAAAGCCCTTGTTGAATTCACTCCTGCTGGCAAATGCTAAGTAATCATCTTTGTTTTAGATTGTGAAAAGCTAAACTAGAGAGTGTGAGTGACTTTGCCTATGACAAATACTGCTCACAGGACCAATTTTATCCCAATTAAGTTAAGCAAACACTGACTACACAGTGTGTTTTATAGGAAACTTATAGCCTTCGTTAATTAATCAAGTGCACCAGTTTCAAGGTTTTTGGTGGAGGGAAAATTAGAAGCAGAAGTAGCTTGACCTTCAATCTCCAGCTGTTCCTCAAACGGTCCCCTCGCCCTGGGAACCTGCGGGCGGTGGTTCCCGCTGCCATCCCCGATCTAAGACACAGACACACACCATATGATTTCACCTACATGTGGAATCACAAAACAAAACAAAGCAGAAACAAACTCATAGACATAGAGAATAAAAACTGATGATCACCAAATAGGAATGAGCTTGGGGGGATGTGCGAAAAAAGGTGAATGAGATGAAGAAGGATAAATTGCCAGGTATATGAATAGTCACAGGGATGTACGTGCAGCCTAGGGAAGATAGTCCATAATGTGGTCACACCCAGGAATGGCGTCAGATGGGCACTATCTTCTCAGGGCAACCGCTTCATAAGGTATATGGATGTCTAATCGCTATGTTGTACACGAAGCTAATATATTGTACGTCAACGGTCATTGGAAAATAAATAAAAAATAGTGGGCTCACCGAGTCTTCTTTCGTGACTCTTTCGATTTTGAACCCAGTGCCAGTACAGACTGTGGTCCCTGCTGGGGCTGAAAGATACAGCAGGGCTGTCCCGGAGGGGCGGGGCCCCGGGGCCCTTTGGATTCTAAAACAGACGCCTCATCCTGAGCTCTTCTCAAGGGGCTGCTCCCCAAGATGCTCCAGAATAACAGAGGCTCTTCTGAAACTATTCAAAGGAGTGGGGACAGGAGACTCCCCTGAAGCACAGACTACACGCTCTGCGTGATGCCTGCCTCGGGCGGGGCTGTTCAATAGTCAAGGCCGTCCTCCTCTGCAAGGCGGCGAAGCCCTCAGATTCTTCACTCTGGCCCTAGTGAGCTCAGCCCCAAACGACACCTGCAGCCACTCCTCTGAGGGCTCTTCAGACTCGGCGGTGATTACTGGTTGCGATGCCCGTTGCCTTGCTGAGCGTGACCCTCGGCGTTGCCTGGAAATACGCGCAGCCACTGGAGGAGCAGAGCAGGTCCCGGTGACTCTGCCCTGGGACAGCCCTGCTGCATGTCAGCACCGCCTGGCGATTCCGCCAAAACCAAGCCCTGGATCGCAGACAGCCATCTCCTCTTGGGGGCGGCTGCCAAAGACCTGCCGTGGGTTTCAAGTGTTCAAGGAGGATTTGAAGGCAGATGGAGGTAGCGTGCAGCAACTAGACTAGAGAGAAGCGCATTTTAGTCCTGCAGGCGTCCGTGCAACATCGTCAGGCTTCCTGGGGGATGGAGAACATTCTCTTTTGGCTTCATGTTTTCCAAACAGTATTATTCATCGAGGCCTCGTTTCCCTGCGACTGTGTGTGACAGGCTGTCCCCGATTCCCCGGACAGAAGTGGTTTCTTCTTCGTCTAAATCCTGTCCACCTTCATTTCTTCCTGTCCCACTTCCCACTGGGGTAAGCTGTTGATTTGAGTTCAGGTCATGTGTTGTTTCCCACGGTTCTATCTCCTCATTTGCCCGAAGCAGGTGGTAAACTAGACAAAGGTCCCACCTTCATGGAGCTGACAGTCTGGTGGGAAGTCAGACAAGCTCTGGACAATTAAAATTCAGCTTATGTTCTGGGGCAGGAATAAGATGAGGGGTTAATTCTAATTAGAACACACATCCTGATATTAACACTTGTAAATTGCTCATCACTTAGCAGGAATCACCCACAACCACACCCACTATGCTCTGTGGGTGCCCAAGGGAAGGTTACGGGGACCCAACCACTCAGTGCGAGGAGGGTCCAAGCTCCTTGGGGCCATGTTCCAAAACAGCCCAAATAACTCTGACAACGATGTGTACTCTTTGTCTTTCTTCTTTGTAGCCCAAATGCGTCCTCTGACAACGATGTGTACTCTTTGTCTTTCTTCTTTGCCAAATGGACTTATCCCCACACTTTCAAAGACTAGAAAAATGAAAGCCATGGTGGAACTATTTCTATTTCTCTGGGCAGAGTTAGCAACTATATTATAGACCTCAACTGCGTTGTAACATAATACATTCCTTCCTTCCTTTATCCCTAAGTAATTCATCAGGAATGGGAACTGCTTTATGTCTCCACATAGTCTCGCTCCTCATGGCTTAGCACGATTCTTGGTCCACCGGTGGCATCCAGTACACATTTCCTGACTGGGGGTTACAAGTGCACGTGCAGGTATTTATCTTTTCCACTAGGGTGTGAGCTCTGTTATATACCAGACATTTTCCTTATCCACTCAATCAACCACAGTGCTGACACACCTTCTAACACATAGTAGGAGCTCACGAAGAGTCTGAAGAATAACACCTTGTGGCCGTTTTATTCTCCCCTCATATTTGCAACCATGATTTCAAAAGCACGACGACTTTGCTATGTGACAAGAGGAGAACTGATATTGTATGAATGTTTCTCTCCCCAAATATCACCAATTGTCCTCCCACTGTGTACAGCCTGAGAAGAGAGTCTACAGCAGAAGAAAGCCGATTGCATTTGTATTCAGAAATTCTGCAGCCTTCCCATCCGGTCTGGCTGCATTCACATGACTGAGCCAGAATGAGGTTTACAAATCCCCAAGTTCCGTCACTCTGTATGCGGGCGGCGTTCGCAGGGAGCGGCAGCCGAAGTGACAGCCTCTCCAAGCTCGGAATCCTGCCCCTGTGCCCGCTTTTAGCCTCACAGAGATTCATGGTTTGCCAGGAAGATTTCTCCTGGAGGTGATTTTCTTTCCATTTCGATTAGAATGATCTCGGTCATGAAATGTTATCTTAACATTTCCAAATATCCATTCTAAATCCCCAGGAAGGCATTGCATAGTTCTCGACCTAAGAGCAATTTTAAGCTGAAAATCCTTTGAATCCAGTTCAGCAGAACCTCGTGGGTTCTTGACCGTGAGCGGAGTGTGTGTGAGGTGCCCTGTGGAGGCTCATTTGCCTGCTTGTCATGTGGGGCAGCGGAAGGGTAGCTGTGAATGTGCCCTCCCCTCCCCAGGCCAATGCAGGGAGGGCTCTGTCCCCTCGGGCACAGGGATCAGGACCCGAATTGCCCGTGAGGTTCCCTCCATCCAGATGTTTCCTAGAGACCGTTCTTCAGAGCACCCGCCCTGGAGGTGCTAAGCGGGGAGAGAAACAGGGTTTCACGGCTTTGGAGTCATTAGATCCCATAGCCTCCTCCTGCAGAGATCTGTGAACTGCCTCATGGAAATTTGCTGGGCACATTTTAAGAAATGCTGATTGAAAGCAGTACCTGGAAAGCCTCTTTTTACTCGAAACGTTTGTTTTTAAAAATTGTTTGCTTTAAAGGATTGGATCTACTTTCTGAAATGAGGTCCAGTTGAAGTCCAGTCTACACCCAGTGACGGAGGAATGGCCCCAAAGACATGTCAGCTGATTCTAAGCTCTCTTGACCTTGGATCACAAAAAAAGGTATCTTCTGGGAAGGCATGGAACACATGACCCTGAATAATTAATTGTCCTGAATTCTGTGGGCCCTGGTGACAGTGACCTCACCAGCTGAAAATAGAAGAGAGAGCCAGGAACATGCCTTTTGTTATGTTAATGAGGTCCTTTTTGTCATTTCCCTAAGGATGGGGGCTGATTGACAGTAGACCCAGCATGCCATTAGAGAGTTGGCACTTTAAGTCCCACCCCCAGTCCCCACATACACACCTCTGGGGAGAGGAGCCTGAGACAGAGCTCAGTCACCAATGGCTGATGATTGAATGAGTCAACCGTATGCAATAAACCTCCATACAACCCCACAGGGACGTGGCTGGGAGAGCAGATGTGGGGAGAGCGGTGTGCCGGAGTATGAAAGGTGGCTGAGTTCAGTAGCCAGTACAATGATGAACAGCCCCAGACCTTCATTTATTTTCATGAATTGATACAATACAGTTTCATTTTCTTCATCTGCATTATTTTTTCTGAACCATTTAAAAATAATGGTATCTCATTCATCAATAACTTAGCCGATGCCTCTTAAATGACCCAAGGCTACATACACACATGAAAGATTAACAAACAGCCCTGGCTGGTTTTGCTCAGTGGATAGAGCATCTGCCTGTGGACTGAAGAGTCCCGGGTTTGATTCTGGTCAAGGGCGCATGCCCGGGTTGTGGGCTCAGTCCCCAGTAGGGGGGCATGAAGGAGGCAGCTGATCAGTGATTCTCTCTCATCATTGATGTTTCTATATCTTTCTCCCTCTCCCTTCCTCTCTAAAATCAATAAAAATATATTAAAAAAAGAAGAACAAACATTCCACAGTCCTGTCATAATACAATTCGTAGTACGACATCCTCAGTGGTCTCTCAAATACCTTTTATAGCTGTTTGTTTGTTTTACTTAGAATTCCATCAAGTTCTAAGCTTTGCATATGATTGTTAGGTCTCTTGCATCATTTCCAATCTTTTAAGTTTAAATTTAAAAAATTTAAAGAGTGTAGGCCATTTAAAAACATATGGTGTCTTTCATTCCACATTTTGTAGTATTCTAGACTTGGCAGTCTAGAGTATTACAAAAGAGATGCTGGACATCTACCTCAACACAATGAGAAGCACATCCTGTCATTTGTCCCATTACTGGCGACACCAAGTGCTGTCACTTGGTTAGAACGGTGACAGCCTGGTGTCTTTATTTTAGAGGTGCACTTTCCTTTTGTAATCAGTAAGTAATCCATGAAATGATACTTGGTGACTTTTTACCCTATTTCCCAACATCTTTTCACAAATAATGTTAGTATTCATCGGTGATATGTGCCCGAATCAATTATTGCCACGTTGGCTGGAACACAGTGATTTTGCTAACAATTATTCCTCCTACATTTCTGAGCTGACCTTCTTTCCATCTCCCCCCTTCCTTTCCCTATCTTTTCTACATAACACTATGGAAACATGAATTTTTAAACGCAACGTGTGATAATTCATTTCTAAAATTATTCCTTTGATGTTCAAGTCATCGCACATTTAGACAATCAGAGCCTCTTACAGAGGGCTCCTCTGCTCCACTTGAGTTTCCAATTTTAGTTTCAATTTCAAGTTTACTCTAGTCACAGCCAAGCCGAGCTCTTGGAGAAGCAGAAGCAAGGAACCAGGCGAACCACTTGCATAAGCATTTACTAATTCAAGCCGCAGTCCCCTAAAAACCTAACAGGCTAAGAAACGTAAAAGATGGGTCAGGGATCTGTGACCCGAATCCCCTCATTGTTGCGTGTTTTTCCTCTCTGCCCTGCTCACCAGGAGATGCCCTCCACCCGCTGACATTCCGGTGCCTCCTGAAGAGTCAGGCGAAGCAGAGCACAGGCTTTCTCAGTGCACGTGGCTGGGGTGGGCTGGTCGCCATGCCCCGTGGCATGCCGACTAGCTCAGGACCTGGGAGTGACCATATGCCTCCCATTCTATTAGTTCAAAGTTACATCACCGAGTTGCATCATATGGGTTGTATCATTCAGGGTTACATCATTATTTTTGGCTGTTCTGACACTCACTAAGTTTGTATTTTCTTAGGCACGGTGGCCATGTGCTTATCAGGGTAGCTGAGCTCCGTTTAGGGTGACATAAGCAGTGATAACACGCCAGCAGGAAAAGCATTCTTTATTCTATTTGGCAGTGCACACACCACACTCCGGTGCCCTCCATTCGTGGCCTCCAGAGCTTGGAGCTCTGCTTTGCCTTCTGGCACATGATGCTAGAGATGGGTCTTGCCTTCCCCTGTCTCGGACCTGGAACCAGCCATTTCCTGGGGGAGTCTGTCCCCCAGCATTTGGAAACCCCGGCTTGGGTGTCCCGACTGCTCATTGCTTCTGCGGCATCTCTCACCGAGTCTTGGCCCTTTCAGTGGAAAAGCGAGGGAGCAGCTATATATTGAAATCACGAGTTCATACTCATATTTCCATTTCAAATTTTACATTATAAAGTCTTCCTTAATTTATCTTACTTTACATTCTTATGTTATTTCTATTGCAATGAAAACCTTAGGTTCTTACAGTATCAACATGCTTACTTATTTGCTTATCTATAATAAAAATAAACACAGATTTTTAATCTCAATATTAATACTAACAATAAACCTATTAAATAAAGATAAAAATTTCTTGGCAATTCTCTATGTCCTTCAACAATATCGCCCCAAAAATGAACAGTCAGAACACCATGTTCGGAATGTATTCAGTGTTTTAGGTTCTCTGTCTGATTATGATAAAAATTAAAATGTGTGATTTTCACTATTTTTTTTTCTTTTTCCACTAGATTTTCCAAAACTCCGTCATGGCTTTGAGCCTAGAGGTAGTTTGCTTTTTAAAATGAGGTTTGTCTCTCCTAACCATCTCCCATGTCTTCTTCTTTCTTCATTCCTACCTCTCCCATCTGTTCCTCTCGGTTAGAAGAGTAATGGGTGACAACTAACATGCAAGGGGCTCTCACCATAACTTCTGGATTCCGCATTGAATACTGACAACAGCTCAGATGCAGAGAGCAAAAGCCATAGGACAAGCACGATTCTAAGTGATACACACATGCCCACTCATTTAGTCCTGACAAAAGAAACAAAATGTGAAATTCTTACTTTCTCCATTTTGCAGATGAGAAAACTGAAGGAACACACAGCTAGAAAATGGCCAAGCAGGGCCATTTAATACACAACTTTCCACATCTAACGACGGCCCCGATCTGCGTGTTATATCGATTCAAAGATTGCACTTTCTGAAAGATGGAAAAAACCAGGATAAAGACACAGGTTAGCTTGCGTTGGATAAATGGAGGCAGGGGCCCAGATGGAGGTGGGAGCCGGAGCCAGATCCCTCGGGGAGACAGAGCGGACGCCTGCCCCATCATGTTCTCTCAGAGCATTATGGAACCGACTACCACGTGTGAGGCGCTTTCATATAATTATCTGAAAAAGTTAGTATCGCTATCACTTTAAACTAGCTTTTATTAGGTCCTGGTTCAACTACCAGTAAGTTCAAAGGTGAGATTGCCCATAGGATCACCTGGCAAAAAGACAGCCTGAGGTCTTTAGGAGGATGTCGCTTCTGTAACTCAAAAAAAAAAAAAGCCTAGTGGTCATGGGGGGGTGTTTGCTTTACCAGGACACAGCACTCAGATGACCTTTCCTGGGAGGACGTTTGTGTCTTAAAGAAGACAGGTAGACTCACTACACAGTCACAGGCCTTGCCTCTGGAGACATGGCCAGAGAAGAAGCATCAGAACTCGGAAGACCAGGTAATACTTCTCGTTTCTCCTGGGCCTGAGTCTGTTAGGTAGACTGCTTTTCGGCCGGGTTTTGCAGAATGAGCAGGGAAAGTTGAAAACAGGTTCATTCATTTAAAGATCAAAAGGGTATGCGTATGACATGCTTTCATAAATGATTAAGTAATCCATGTGATTTCAAGGTTCATGGCAAAACCCCCGACTCCATCTGACTGCCGAGTACTCCCAGAAGGCGTCTGATGAGGCACAATGGCCTTTAACCGAGAACAGACCCCTCCAGGTTTAATAAGAAGTGATTTCTCTTAATTGCAGTTGCCTTGAAGAAAGGGACACAAGGCCTCAGCACTGACAAATTGTAGCTGGAATTGACCTGGAGATTTAACTGAAGAGAAAACATAGGTTTTCTTTTAAAAAACGGGGCCAACTCTATGATCTCTTGACGGAATTTAGCAATCTCACTCTGCGGAGTGCAGGCCCTCAGAAATATCAAACCAAAGCGAAGAGAATCATGTGTGGGAATTACTCAGTGTTGATGGCAATGGTTTCCCAATTGATGGAGTCATTTCTCCAGCGCCAGGCAATGCCTCCACCAGGCAAAGCGTCCTAGGGAAGCAGGAGGAGCAGCCGGCGGAGCTCAGGACAGAAGCTCTGATGGTGAGAAGATGCTGCTGAGAGAGCAACAGCCTGGAGAGGCGGGAGACATCCGGGCAACCCCAGAACACATGCAGGTGGGTTCGCACCTAACTGTGAGCTGGGTGGGGGCCCCCAGATTTCAGATCAACCTCCATCCGGGAAATAGAGAACCAGGGAGGTCTCTGTCTGGGGCCCATGATTTTGTTTTGTTGTGTAGCTGTTCAGATGAGAAAGATCATTCGATTCTTAACATTTTGGGCCCAACAACACTGAAAATCTGATAGAAAGTCCACAAATATGTACACATTCTCACTTGCACAAAATGTTGCTTATAAATTCAGGTGCTCATAATCTAAAAGCCATGCTTCATGCTGATGAAGAACCTCTCATTCATGGGGCCAATAAAAGCAGCTAAAGCCATTCTGGAGGATTTACTCTATGATGTTCTTTTATACGCATCTTCTAATCTAATCCTTACCGCAGCCACATAAAGCAGGCATTTATGTCTCCATTTATGCAGATGTAGAAACAGAGTTCAAATAATTTAATAATTAGAAACATTAACTGAGTAGCCCGTTGCTCTCCTCGCTACTTTTTCTAACTGTTGTAGGTAAGTGGGGCCATGAGATTATTCTGGCCAAAAGATTGAGAGCAAAAATGATGGCTGTCATTTCTGGACCGAAGTTAGAGTCAGTGAATGACCCGCTAGTGCAGTGGTTCTCAACCTTCTGGCCCTTTAAATACAGTTCCTCATGTTGTGACCCAACCATAAAATTATTTTTGTTGCTACTTCATAACTGTAATGTTGCTACTGTTTTGAATCGTAATGTAAATATCTGATATGCAGGATGGTCTTAGGCGACCCCTGTGAAAGGGTCGTTCGACCACCAAAGGGGTTGTGACCCACAGGTCGAGAACCGCTGCTCTAGCTTTTCATCTCCTTCTCTCTCTTCCCCTTCCTTCCTTCCTTCCTTCCTTCCTTCCTTCCTTCCTTCCTTCCTTCCTTTCTATGTTTATTTTCTCTATCAGATTGGGTAATTCCAATTGATCTATCTTCAAGTTCATTGGCTATCCTCTGTGATTACAAATCACAATTTTATTAAATTTATGTCTCATTTTTTAAAAAAGAAATATTTAGTTATTGTATCTTTAAATTTTAAGATTCCCTTTTGGTTCTATTTTAGATCTTCTATTCCTCTTCTGTGATAGCCCATATTTTCATTTAAAATGAATTTACTTTCTTTTATCTCATTGCTTTAAAGTGCTTGGTGCTAATTTTGACATTCGTGTGATTTCAAGTTTCTGTCTCTGTTGACTATTTCTTCCCTTGAGAATGGTCTCATTTTCTTGGTTCCCCATGTGGCTGGCAATCAGACAGCATCCTGAGCATTGTGAATGTTCCCTTGGTGAGATTGTGGATTCATTATTCCTTTTAGGAAGGCAATACCTTTGTTTTAGCTGACAAGTCACTTGGCAGGACTCACTTGTAGTGAGCAGCCCTTCAAATCACAAATCACTTCTTTTATCTTTGCAGGAGATTGCTCTGAGTTTGCCCCAGGAGTCAGCCAGAATCTTGCAGAGTTTGCCCACAGAACCCGGGGCTTTCTTCTTTAATTCCCTCTTTTCTAGAATTTCCCTTCACCTCTTGGTGGTTGTGGCTACCCAGGGTTCTCTTGTTTCATTTCTCAGAGCAAAAAGACAATGAGGTTTCTACAGGACCTGTCACCATCCCATGTCACCTATAACATGATTACCCTCTAGCAAAGTCTACAGAAATGTGTAACCTAAATTGTATTATTCCCTTATTCAAAATTTCAGTTCCCCTCTGAAATCTTTCTGCTCTTGATCTCTATATGGAACCTTCTAGAAGTTGTTTTGTGTATTGTTTTCGTGTATGTTTATCAGTGATAAGCTTACTCCAACATTTCAGAAGTGGAACCACCTTAGCCAAACGTTATATCACTGGAAGTTATACAGTTTCAAGTGGAAGCCAATGTTAAAGTTTGCTTTTCCAGTTGTCAGAGTAAAGAGAGAGTGCAGGAGATTTTAATGGGAAAAGACCAGTCCTGGAAGACAAATGAGGTGGTTTATACAAAGGTATGCCATGAGCGGATGAGCGTTTGCGACTGCGAGGAGGGGACAGACCTGAAAGATATTTCAGAAGAACAGAGCTTGGTGAACTCAATGTGCTAGGATCTGTGAGTCAAAGAGGCTGAGAATAGGAGAGTGGGTCCTGAGGGTTTTGGATGTGTGGCTTCACAGATGATGATGGCAGATGCAGGAGGAGCACTTTTTTCCTGGGAAGGAAGTGGGTAGAAGGAGTCCAGTTTTGGAAAGTTTGAGTTTGCGAAGCTTGTGGACAACCAAAATGAATGTTTATCACATGCAATTTGATGTGTGGGTTTGGACCTTCAGCAGAGATGCCCAGAATCAAGTCATCAGCACATACGTGGCAGCCAGAGCTCCAAGGGTCACTGGGCTGTGTTCTGTGGGCAGTGCAGCTGCCAGAGTCTGTGGAGAGAGGACTGAAGGGACCGGGTGGAGAGCTCCGTCCGGTGCAGGGGATGCAGCCTGGGCTGGTTGGCCGTGAGCTTGAGGTCAGGTGGGCCAAGGAATGGACCCACTTCAGTAATTTAGGCATGACAGCATCCGAGGTGGTAGGTCTCAAATAAAGAGGGTGCGAGGAAGGATAAATAGAAGTGAGACTGTCTGGAAAATTAATGTGAACAGAACATTTTTTTTAAAAATAATCCTCACCTGAAGATATTTTTTCCATTGCTTTTTAGAGAGACTGGGAGGGAGGGAGGAGAGAGAGAGGGAGAGAGAGAAAAATATTGATGTGAGAGAGAGAGATAAAAATATTGATGTGAGAGAGACACATTGATTGGTTGCCCCCTGCATGCGCCCCCGACCCAGGCCAGGATCAGGCCTGCAACCCAGCTACATGTTCTTGATGGGGAATCGAACCTGGACCCTTCAGTCCACAGGTTGACGCTCTAACCACCCAGCAAAATCAGCCAGTGCATAAACAGAACTTTCAAAATACTTGTACATTCTCTTAACTTCTATTACTCTCTGAGTGAAACAAAAACAAAAACAAAAACAAAGTTTCCCGTTTGGCCCTCACCTGCAGCTGGTCCCATCCCAGCCATTTCTGATCTTGTGGTATTTGGAAGGGTGCCCACAGGCCCATGATGCCTATGCAGATCAGGACGCTAGAGCAATGACTAAACATCTGGAGGGAACATGGATTTCAAAGCCAAGGCCCAGGGAAACACAGCAAACCTCCGGTGATCACGTTTGACCCTGGAAAATCTTAAATTATTCACTCTGTTCATCACTCGCCAGCTCTTTCCTCTGACATTCGAGGGACTATCTCTCTTCTCCGAATCCTCAGAGCCTTGCTTTTATCACTTGCAACATTAAAAATAATCCCTTCGACTTTGGGCCTGTCAGTTATTTATAGACAAATGGCAGCGCTGCCATGCCAGGGCCCCGGGTGCAGAGAGCTCAAGACTCCTTCCCACCGCATTACTCATGTCAGCGCAAGCCTCGCTGCTCCCAACGTCCCTCCTCCCCGCTTTCCTTACATTCTCGGAGGCTCACAGACCGAATTCTGGAGGCCAGAATAGTTCTCAACAGAAGGCGAGAGGAAAAACAGTTTCCTTATCAGAAACGGAGCTATTTGTATACACAGGCAACTCCAAATAACGCCTTTAGCTTCTGTTGATGAGATGCCAGGAAGCAGTGAGCTAAAGTGTCTTCGCAATTCAAGAAAATTTGGGAGGATCCATGCCTTCGCACAGGGACACAGACTACTTATCTGCCAAGTTGCCTTCTGATGGATACGGAGACTTAGATTCATCTTATGGTGTGTGTATATGTGTGTGTTTTCACAACGTATCTAATGTATTCCACATGGCCAAGCTATCTTTTAAGAGATTTACAAATATGTGCTTGGGAGGTAATTAGGTTTAGATGAGGTTGTAAGGATGGGGCCTTCACATGGGGATTAGTGTCCTTATAAGAAGAGGGAGAGAGACTAGAGTGGATCATTTGAGGACATGGGTGAGGCAGCCTCCTGCCAGCCAGGAAGAGAGCCTGCATAGGAACCGGGTCAGCTGGCATCTTGACCATGGACTTCCCATCCCTTAGAACTGTGAGAAATAAATACACATTGTTTAAGCCACTCAGACTATGTATATTTTTTATAGCAACCTGAACAGACTAAGACAATGTTATTATCTTAGGGTCCATCTACCAACCCTGACTGAAGTATGTATTTTAGTTTATTTAGTTTTGTCTTAATCTTCTTAGGCTACCATAACAAAATCCCACAAGCTTGGGTGGCATAAACATGAGAAATCTATTTTCTCACAATATGGAATCTAGAAGTTCAAGACTATTTTGATCAAAGTTCCAGACCATTTTGTTGCAACTTTCCCCACCCCTCTCTCCATGGCAGTCAAATTCTGTCTTGTATCTGTGGTTGAGTTTAGGCTGGAATTTCCAACTTTCCTTTGGTGATAGGATATTTTTGGTTGACATTAGTATCAGAACTGGGCTCAAGGTGATTCACTTCCTCTCCCATGGGGTGAAGGCTCTTCTTCTGTCTTCCTTTCTCAGCTGCAGTTGGTCTGTGCATATGCCCTGAGCATGAGGAATTTGGCTGCCCCTCCCCCTAGTGGCTTGAGGCCTTTGGGCTAGGAAAGTGGATAGTGTTCTGTGAGTGGCCACTGACAGCTGTCAATTACCTCCTGCTTGTAGATGGGGGCTCTCTCTGGATTACACTGCCGCCTCTCGTTCTAGTGATGCCTGGTGGAGGCCGTGGCCATGAGGTTGGACGCGAGTGCAAATTCCCCTTCTATCTGGGGCCTGTGGTTGTTCTGAACTTACACATTAGCTCACACTCGGCCTTTAATAATGTGTTAAAATTCTAGAAGTTTTCTTCTTACTCACCTGTGCGGCAGCCACTGATATCTCTTGCTTTGTTAAATGTGGGAGAATTTGAGTTTCTTCTTGGGAAGGATTCTCCCTGCTTGGGATTCAGGCCACGCAGGTGCCTTGTAACCTCAGCTCTCTGATGGGCTCAAGAGAAGTGGTGATTGAATGTGATCCGACCAGGTTCATTGTCAGGGTTATGTTCTTTGCAGCTTTTCCAAGTGGAAGGGGAAGTCCAACCTTTTAAAAGACTGTAACACAAGACTTCAAAATAAAAGAGAGAGCCCTAGCTGGCTTGGCTCAGTGGATAGAGCATTGGCCTGTGGACCGAAGGGTCTTGGGTTTATTCAGGTCAAGGGCATGTACCTCATTTGCAGGCTCCACCCCAATCGAGCCCTGGTCAGGGCGTGTGCAGGAGGCAATCAATCGATGTTTCTCTCAGATCGATATTTCTTTCTCTATTTCCCAGGCTCTTCCACTCTCTCTAAAATCAATGGAAAAATATCCTCAGGTGAGGATTTAAAAAAAAAGAGAGAGATAGAAAGGGAAGAAGGAAGGGAAGGAGCGAGGAAGAGAGAAAGGTAGACTTTTGATAACACTTCATCATTCCTAAGGTAAATCCTCCTATCTTATGCTACTAATCACCTTTTTTTTTTTTTAAACTCTTATTGAGCCAGGTACTTATGAAGGCAGGTCCTGCTTGGGTGAAGTATTTCATACGTGTAATATCATTTGTGAATGTCTGACATACACACTACAAAATACTCATTGCACAGATATTAAGACTTAAAAGTTTAATTAGGTCAAGGTTCTTCAAACAAGGCTTTCTGTCATTATCATTAAGCTCATTTCTTTTTATGTAAACCACCCCAAAGTATTGGTGCCATAGATCTAAATGCTTTATTTTACAGGTGATCCTGAAGTCAAGAAATAAGTGGTTGCTACAGGATTATAGAAAAATGGATAAATGGTGGGGACAGCTGAAAAGGAGAAGTTTTGGTTCTGAGCCGTGAGTACTCTCCATTTCACAAGGATGTTAGAAGTGGCTCCAAGCAGGGTTCACAGAGCATCTTCTCTAAATTCCCCACAGCGTTTTTCACAATGCCCAGCACATAATGGAACTTCAATTTTTGTTGAATGAAGAAAAGGAAAAAGAATGTGAGTGAGGCTTAGGAAAGGGTGAGAAGAGGAGAGAAATAGAAGGGAGATTAGAAAGATCTAAGCAGACAGGAAGGAGAAGAGTCCACATTTGTACAATATTTTTGAACAAAAAAAATAAAATGATCTTTCCTGGGGTGTCAGAACGTGGCTTTTAAACTGTGGAAATCATTGGCTGCAGATGTTGCCTTCCATGTGGCTGGTCCGATCCCCATGACAAAGGCACTGCCTCCTCTATAAATAGAGGGTCAGATTGATTTCACATCCTGCCCTGGTCTCCCGGCTGCGTGATGAGTGTGACAACACAATCGATGAGTGATTCCATCCACCCCGGCTGCAGAGGCCTCACCGCACTCTCTTCTGGAAGATGACAATCAGGCTCATTAAATTCAGCACCAAGGAGCTTCAAAGACATGTGTCCTCTCAGGGACATTGAACCAGAGCCCATTTCCATCGCTGCCAAGGGAACTGTGAGATAATCAGCCCTCCAGCCTGAGTCTGTTTCGAGGAGGACAGTGTGGATTCTTTTCTTTGCCTGATTGGATCGATGTGAAGTGGGATGTACGGGGCCTGAGCTGATGTAGGTCAGGGCTCAGGGATGAGAAAGCGATTCAAGTGGACACTGGCAGGTTTTCGCGTCAGTGTGGCTGTGCTGCGTTGGAGACACCTGGAACTGGGACTGAAGAACACACATTGGTTCCTACCACAGAAGACCTTGACCTTGGGCAAGTCCCTCAATGACCCTGAGGCTCAGCCTCCCCTGCCCAGTGTGCTTAAGAGCACAGCCTCTGAAATCAGACAGCACTGGTGAAAGCCCCACCTCTGCCACCCAGGCAGGGAAGGACTCTGTCCCTCCAGACAGCAGGGAGGGGAGACCAGCCCAGGACAGAGTCCCCAGATGGCTGCCCCAAGCTTTCGAAGACAGAGATCCTTGGGCTGTTACAGGATTTAGAGCAGAAATTTAAATTTATTTTTTTGAGCAGGTCTTTCTAGAGAAGGAAATGTAAGAAAAGATATTCAGATTCTTGTGGAATCGGTTTCCTTTATTAATGGCGCCTAATGGCCTGTAATTAAGGCACAACTTGTTAGGGAAACCAACAATTACCGTTTGTTTGAAGTGCAAAGGAAGGATAATGAATGGCATTATTCAGCAGTTTTACTTCCTTTTAGTGGCTTCAGCAGCATTCTTGAGCTTCAATCTCTTTCTCTGTCTTTCTTCCTCCCTCCCCCTTCCTTCCTTCCTTCCTTCCTTCCTTCCTTCCTTCCTTCCTTCC
>NW_005371287.1:212546-229223 GCF_000412655.1 Myotis brandtii
CTTCACCTTTACACACACACACACACACACACACACACACACACTTGAATTCCCTATTTATGCAGCCTCTTTTTAAGCCTGTGGGGAAAGTGCCCTTCACTGAAACCTATGTCACTGCTTTCATGCTTTCATCAGCACTCCTCTGCCCCAGTTCCTGGCATCCGTAGGAAAATGAGTTTCCAACAGGAGGGAGGCTGAGGCTGAGTGGGCCGGCTGGAATAGCAAAGTAGCCTTGGTTGGTTAGATGGTAGAACACCTGAGACACAGGACAACAGGACCGCACTGACAGTTTTAAATCAGCTCACTGAGAGGTGGGTTTCCTGGTGGAGACAACCATTGCTGCTGCAACATATGCAGGAGGGAGGGAGGAGAAAAGAGAGAGAGAGAGAGAGAGAGAGAGAGAGAAACAGAGAGAGAGATTGCATGTAAGACCAGGAGTGGGTAGTGTCTTTGGAGGCAAACACATCTGAATTAAGTCCTGGATCTGACACTCTTATGATCAGTGCTGAGTTTTCAGCTTCTCTTTCATTTTCCTTACCTTTAAAATGAAATGATAAACTCACACTCATTTCTATATAATGGAAAGACTTTACAAGTGTTGAATAAAATAATGGGAAAATCCATAATATAACGGGTGCCATTTAATCAGTGCTTCACACATAATAATAGCTATTAATTATTGCTATGATCGAATTGCACTCCCCCAAATCCACATGCTGAAGCCCTGACCCTCAGTGTGATGGCATGTGGAGATGGGGCCTTTCGGGAGGGAATGAGTGTTAAATGATGTCAAAAGGGTGAAACCTTAATCACATAGAATTGACATATGTGAAGGGGAAGAGCAACCACGGGAGAATGGCCACGTGAGGACACGGTGGTGAGGCTGCCGTCTGCACACCAGTGAGTGAGCTCTCACTGGAGTCTGGATTTGCAGGCACCTTGATCATGGCCTCCCATCCCAAGAACTGAGAGATCTCTTAGATCAACCAGCCTGGCAGTCCAAGAAGGCTATGACATGTTAACTGTGTATTATGTCCCTTCTTCCACCCAACCTTAACCCCCCATGAAAGGCCATGGGGGAGAGAGAGGCTGGCTCCTGGGGTCTGGGATGGGCGCTCACTGCTCAGAACGTGGACCATGAGGTCCCTCTGAGCCCTGAGGACCCCACGGGCCCTCCACGCCAGCCCTGCCTAGCCCGTTGCAGTTCCTGGGTAATAATGTACAACACAAATGCACACAGAAGACGTCAACCTTTCCTCTCCAGCTTTACATGTATGAAGACCGTTTTCTTCCAGACACGGTGAGCTCCATATTACCTGAAGAATTTCAGAGTGTCCAGGGAATCCCACACACAGCACAGGACTGTCCTAGACAGTTTCAGGGAGTCAGTAATGACAGAAAAAACTGGGGATCATCCCACAGGATTCCTTTAAGATTAAACCCCTTAATACTGTGGGAGCCAACAGTGGCAGAGCGTGAAGAAGATAGAACTGAGTAAAGCCATTAGTCAAACATGATCGAATCGTGCTGCGGGAGACTACGGCTCCGAGAGTGAGAAAGCCAGCTAAAAATACCACTTCTTCCCAGCTGTCTGCACGCAGAGCATGCATTTCACGGGCAGCCTGTGGCTGCAGGAAAAACTCTCTCTTGGCAAACTCAAAGGTGGGCCGGACACCCTGTGCTAGTTAACATTGTGCAGCCGCAGTTAAAGGTGTAGGATGAACCGGGGCAAACGAACCATTTGCAGATCCTTTTGATTCATAGCCCCTTCTCTGCCCTTCTCGCATGTGGCTTCAAACAGCATGGGTGATCAGGTTAACGTGTCCGGCTCTAACTCTCAAAATCTGCTGACCTTTAGTTGTAGAATCTGGCCTATGACCTCTCAGGACTCAGCTTCCTGTTCTGTCAAACCAAACTAATAATGCATATCTCTCACAGTGCCCGGATGAAATGATACCTATTGTTCAGGAAGCCCATAGCAAAGCATTTTGGGGTATTGACTTCCTCAGTGCACCCCGAACGAATGTATTACTCATTAATCCTCCGTTGGTCAAGAACCTGAAGACAAGCAGCAGTTGTAGAGCTGATTTTTGGAGACAGAGAAACATCGATGCAAGAGACACATCAATGGTTGGCTCCTGCACGCACCCAGACCAGGGGTGGGGTTCGAACTTGCAACCCAGGTGAGTGCCCTTGACTGGGAATCCAACCCAAGACCCTTCTGTGTGCAGGCCGATGCTCTAACCACTGAGCATGCTGGCCAGGGCCACCCTTTTGTATTCTTAAGCCAATGATCAAACTTAATCTTTATGTCTCCAAGGGACTTTAGAGTTGTTTTGTTTTGTTTTTCTTAATTAGAAATGTATTGATCTTAAATCAACTGGGATTTTTTGTTTGTTTGTTTGTTTGTTTTTTTGTCCTGGCTTTGAGATTTCAAACTCGGTTTTCAAATCTGGAACCAGTGCAGGCAAAGGAAGGAATGCGAATTTTGTTACCCTTGTGAAGTAATGATTCCCAATCCCAGCCCTGCCATTGAAAATCTGAGTGATGTTGAATGTGTCACGTAGGCCTTCTGACTGTTTGTCGATCTACAGAATAGAAGTAAAAGCACAGCATTCCCAATTTGGGGGTCAGACACGCTACCATGATCAATTAAAAAACAAACCAGAGAATTGTAATTTCGTTGGATTCGGGCCAATGGCGAGTCGCTGTCAGCGCAGAGCCGAGACTGCCTCTGCCCCGGCCTCTGAGGATGTCAGTGTGACCTGGTGCTTTGTGAGGGAGACAGAGCTGCCTTTGGGGAGAGTCCTGGGTGGGAGGACTGCTGGCTCCGGGGGCGCTCCCTCGCTGATGGCAATGCCAGGCTCGCTCGCTATCTATCCGCACGTGCTGGCGCAGCGCCTCCTCTGCCAGCAACGGATTGCTTCTGCCGGGGCTGCCAGCGCAATATTTTGAAAATAGACATCCATTTCTAGAAGGCAAGCCATCCAAATAAGAATGTTTTCTCCTTTACATTAAGAATCGCGATGATATGAGTCTGTTTCATGTCAGCATGGTTTCTGGGGCTGTTGAGTAGGTCGCTTTTGTAATGGCCACCCAGGGGGGGGAGCAGGAAGTGCTTTGGGGGGGGGCCTGTTGAGCTCCTCTTACCTGTGCAAAGGCCCTGGGCCAGTCCACTGTGCAGCAGGCTTTCAGTCCTCAGCCGCACCCTGGTGTTAGGGGTTAAACTGCTTCCCCTCAAAGTTCATACACGGGATCAAAACTAGATGTGTAGTCAGATGTGCATGCAGAGCCCCAGCGAAGACGCAGCGGGGTTCCACGGAGGCTGTGTCCACTGTGGAGCACGCCTTTGCCTCCCACCACTTTGCAGAAACCACCCTAGAGCAAGATCAATGTGATGAAATTACCGGGAGATAAGTGGAACATTCTAGAAGTTTAAAAAGAGTGGTCTGAACATATTTTCTTTAATTTTTTTTCATTTATATTTTGCCTTCAGAAGGAGTGAAAGGCTATAAAGTGTGAAATTCTTTCTGACTCCTCTTCCCCTGTCATCTTATTTTTAATTTTTTTTGTTTTGTTAATCTTCAACCAAGGATATTTTCCCATTGATTTTTAGGGAGCATCGACAAGAGAGGGAAAGACAAAGAGAAGCACTGATGTGAGAGAAACACATGGATTGCTTGCCTTCTGCAAGAGCCCTGACCAGGGCCTCAGCCAGGGGGGAGGAGCCTGCAACCAAGGTACATGCCCTTGACTGAAATCGAACCTGGGACCCTTTGGTCCCCCAGGCAGACACTATCCACTGAGCCAACCTGGCTAGGGCTCCCCTGTCATTTTTAGAGTCCTCTAGTGTTACCTACAGCTTGTGTGTCTTCTCAGAGGTTCTTTTTCTAACACAAGGCAATTCACAAACATATGTTTGCATATTATATATGTGTATATGTTATATATTCACATAACATGTGATATATTTATGTACATAGTGTATTTGTCTTACACGCACACACATAGGCATGATTTTTGCCTTCTTCCATACAAATGGTAGCTATCACATAATGCTATGCCTCTGAGCACTGTCCCTATCAGTGTCTAACAAACCCGTTCAGCCCTGGTTATAGACGCAGAGCGGGTCAGTGGGCAGCCTTCAGTTTACGAGGCTAGTACTGAGGCGCATTTAGGTTGTTTCTCGTCTCTGAAGAGCAATGCCTGGTCCAAGCAATGCTGCCGTGAATAGCCCTAGCCACACTTCACTCTGTGCACATGCTGGTTTCGCTCAGCTGTAAGATAGATTTCTAGAGCAGACATTGCTGCATCAAAGGCTAGGTGCATCTGTAATTTTCTTTTCTGGGCTGTTTTGCGTTTTATTTATTTTTTTGACAAGGTAATACTTGTGTGTACACACCATTCAAAAGGAACAAAAGGATAAACAGGGAAAATGGATCTTCTTCATATGTTTTTCTCCTAAAAACCAGTTCTTTCTTTTTACAAAGATTTAATTCCTTGCATCCTGTATATATTTGTTTCCAGTTATATTCAACTAGAGGCCCTGTGCACGAATTCATGCACGGGTGGGGTCCAGCCAGCCTGCCCCGATCAGGGTGGGAGGTTGTTTGGGGGAGGGGCCATGAGCGATTGGTGGTCTGGCCCTGCCCCCTGGTCGAACTCCTGGCCGAGGGGACAATTTGCATATTAACCTCTTATGATATAGGATGCAGCTATATGTCTATGTGTATACATACATATATCTGTAGATTTGTGTGTAAGTCTTCAGTGTGTGAGCTCAGAAAGCTCCCAGCATGGTGAAGAGCTTGGCTCCTGGTACCAGTTGAACTGCTCACCTTTGGAACATGCTTCTTTATTGTCTCATCTTTCGGTCTCAGTCATGTGATGACACCTGGGCTGGTGATAGTAAGACATATGGGCAGTCTCGCCTGTGTTTGGTGGACTGCTAGAGGCAGTGATAAACCAGAGCGCAGCAGTCTGAGCCACGGAGACAACATTGACAGCAATGCCACTATCGGGGAATCCAAGTAGCATCGATGCTTGCAGGGGTTCACCAAGATCTGTGTCGAATACTCATGGCAACATTCATTCATTTTCAACAGTAAACAAATAAGCAGAACCTGGAGAAAATGAAGGTGTCTGTCAACATTGGGCTGCTTCAATGCATTGTGGTGCATTTTGGAATATCTTGAATCTTTTATAAAAAACATGAACTCAATGTAATACTATCAGAAGATCTCCAAAAGAGGCAAGATATGGAACAGGGTGTATAGTAAGAGCATACGTAACTGTTCATGGTGGTAACCTTCGAGGAGAAGAAAGGCATGGAATGGGAAGGCTTTTACTTTTCATCTGCTCTCTCTGTACTATTAATATATATTCTTAGCATGTACATATATGTATATGATTTTAAGTAGTTGCCAATAGATGTCCATGATATATCTTAGAAGGGAACCAATGAGCCATTTCACTTTCT
This sequence comes from Myotis brandtii, assembly GCF_000412655.1. NCBI lineage: Eukaryota > Metazoa > Chordata > Mammalia > Chiroptera > Vespertilionidae > Myotis > Myotis brandtii. Next base: position 218,026 of record NW_005371287.1, read on the forward strand.
GTTTTGACTTTAACTTCCCCATAGTAAGATATAGATTTAAAATGAAAGAACCATGACTATGGGAGAAGAAAAGGTCGGCCGCACTTGAAGACATTGTCCAGATTTTAGCTGAAGAGTGGCTTCCTGTGGATTTCTCTGGATTGGCTGCCTCAGAACCACAGTGGGAGCGACACAGAGATGCAGCCTCCGGGCCTGGGTCCCTGGAGGGTCTGATTCCGTAGGCTCAGGTGGAACTCCACGCACATGAAATAAATGAACACCAGCAACAGCACACTTTTGATGCCCATCCTCCCGTGGGGACCACCAGCCACGTCAAATGCTGGGCCCCATGTACTCACCGAGTCACATTCAGGTTTCGGGTTAGAATGCCGCCTCACCAAGTTGAATCTTATATGTCCAAGTCGCTTTTATGACCGTGGGAGCGTGCAGTGGAGCACACGATATGCAGCTGTGGAGCCAGAATAAAGTGGGTTAGACTTTTGGCCCTCAGAGGCACTCCCTGATAACGCTGGGCATGGCCCACCCCTCTGAGCTGCTTATGCAAGACATTTAACAAAGCGCGAGGGGTATGGGTGCTCAGTGAATGGTAGCTGTTGTTATTTATAGAGGTAGACATCATGTCATGTGTCCTGTTCATTTTTTATTATTTTAAGTGCTAGCATGTCACATGTGGGCAGGAAGTCGGCGGTGCTGAGGAGGCGAACAATGGAGAAGCCGTGATTCCGGGGCGGGGCAGGGACTGTGATGGTCTGCTCTTGGGGACTGGCTTTCGGAAAGCTACCTGGTGCTCAGTAAATGGTAGCTGTTGTTATTTATAGAGGCAGACACCATGTCATGTGACCTGTTCATTTTTTTATTATTTTCAGTGCTAGCATGTCACAGGTGTGGGCAGTAAGTCGGCGGTGCTGAGGAGGCGAACAATGGAGAAGCTGTGATTCCGGGGCGGGGCAGGGCAGGGACTGTGAGGGTCTGCTCTTGGGGACTGGCTTTCGGAAAGCTACCTGTCAGGCTTGGAGCGCACCTGTCATCACATTCACCTGACAGACTGGGGGATCTCACCCTAGAGGACAGCAGCAAACACAGTCCCTGCAGGGGGGGGCTGATGATCAATCAGAGCATCTGAAAATTAGAGTGAAGACGTCATCATGAGCATCATTGTGCGCCCCCACCCCTACCCCCGCCGAGACCCTGAGCTCCACGGGGCGCTCAGGCACATTGGAGAGACCCTGCTTTTAAACGCCCCCAGGGAATACGTCATGATACTGAAGGTACAGTATTAGGGCTGGAAGAGACCGCAGGGACTGCCTACGTATTCCTCATTCATTCATTGAGGCATCCAGCAAACCTGACTCTGGCTCCCGGTGATTTAGCATCACTGAGTCAGGAGTGCCTCTAATCCAGTGGTTCTCAACCTTCTGGCCCTTTAAATACAGTTCCTCATGTTGTGACCCAACCATAAAATTATTTTTGTTGCTACTTCATAACTGTAATGTTGCTACTGTTATGAATCGTAATGTAAATATCTGATATGCAGGATGGTCTTAGGCGACCCATATGAAAGGATCATTCGACCGCCAATGGGGTCGCGGCCCACAGGTTGAGAACTGCTGCCCTAGATAATAACATTAGCAAACTTGTTTGGTACATTCTTCAAGAGGCATCCACTAGATATTCCTTTAAAATGTGAGTTCTGTGAAGCAGGGACTTTGTGTTTTGTTGTTACAGCTGTGCCCCTAGCTGCTAAAAAAAAAAAAAAAGCCTGACACATGGTAGGCACTCAAATGAAACTTGTTGAAAAGTTTTAACAAGCATAAGAAAAAGTGACACAGGATAAAGGAATGTAATATAATCACTCATTCCCTCAACACTCTGTAGTACTTGACTTTGCTTCAGTATTGGACATTGTAAAAGTTCACTACATGAGAATTATACTAGTTAGCAAGGACTAACTACCAAACCAAATTGACCTGAAACTGTACAATGGCTCAAATGCAGTAGAACTTTGTCTTGTTCACTTACCAGTACTCAGCAGGTAAACAGATGAACAGGGTATTCTCCATACAGTCACTCAGGACCCAGGCTGATGGAAGCACTACTACCTTCAATGTGTGGCTCCCAAGTTACTCTGGGAGTCATTTCATTTTAGCCAGCTGGAAAGGGAAAGGAGATTGAAAGAGTATGTGGGAGTGTTTTCTAGAGGGAGCATGAGAGTAGCAAATAGCCATCCTTCAGAATAGCCTCAATGAGCTCTGCTTCCTGGTATTCATGATCATGCATAGCCCCCTCCCACACTGAATGAGTTGACCTGCATAACAAATAAGATATTGCAGAAATGACAATGTGTGACTTCCAGGGCTGAGTCTTACTCTCTTGAATCACTCACTCTGAGAGAAAATAGCTGCCATATTATGAGAATACTAAGGCCCAATGCACGAAATTCATGCAAGAGTAGGCCTTCCTTACCCCGGCTGCCAGCACCGGCTACCCTCTGGCACCCAAGACCTGGGCTTCCCTCCAGCCGCTGGCAGGCACCCAGGACCCCAGCTTCCCTCGCAGCCCTGGCTTCGTCCAGAAGGACGGAAGGACGTCCAGAAGGACGTCTGGTCTAATTAGCATATTATGCTTTTATTATTATAGATTCAAGTATTACCACAGAAGGGTTCATAGGCCTCCCACCAACAGCCATATGAGTGAGCCAGCTTGGAAGTGAACCCTCCAGTCCTGAGCAAGCCCCAGCCGACACCTTGACTGCAGCCTCATAAGAGACCTGAGCTACATCACCTAATTAATATAATATACTACTCCTGAATGCCTGAACCCTCAGGAACTCAAATAACATATGTCTGTTGTTTTAAGCTAAGTTTCACAATGAATGAATAATACATTTTCACTCATTTCATTGGCTAGAAATCAGCCACATGCTGATAGCAGCCTCTGCTATCCCACACATAATTGCAATGAAGGCTGGGAAAAGCACTCTAGCCCAGGAAGAAGAGGAAAACATGGATTTTGCTAAGCAGTCAGCAAACTTCCACAGGAGTAGAAAGAATAATAACAAGAATAAAATCAAGCAGAAATATAATTGGGAACCTGGGTTCAAACCATAGAACTACTGGACACACTTGATCCTTTTTATCTTTTCAAAGTCCTCCCACCCTAAAAAGCCATCTCCAGTCCCTGCCTTCTTTATGAAATTTTCTGTGTACTTCAAGCCACCTCTCTTTCTTTATGAACACACCACCTGAGGGGATTGCAGAGGAATCAGGGAGCCGGTCCATAAGCTTAAAGGGGAAGCTCAAGGCTGTGACTGTGCAACACATCCATAAACAAGCTTGGTCCGCGGGGAGAAAGGCACGTCCTCACCTGCGCCAACCCTGCAACGGGCCAGCTTTCTAGGTGCTTGTGTCCCAGGGAAGAGGAGTGCATACCGTACCCACGTGCACATATCATAGCTCACACAGGTACACACACACACACACGCACATGCATGCTCACACACACCACACACACATGCACACTGGTCACAGGTCAGAAGACCCACATTGACGAGGGAAAGAAGAAATAGTCTAAAACTGCCAAACTAAACCCAGCAGAGATTGGGAAAGGGTTGTGCCCCCCACATAATAGATACTCAGTAAGTATTGTTTTATGTTTTGGGTCTGATGTTAATTCAGGATACTAATGAGACCAGCAAGCAAGGCTGTTTCCACCTGAATGATAATTGGATTGAAAGCTCCATTTGAAACAAAGCTGGCCTGTTTCCCCTCCGCTTGTTGCTACGTAGATAGTGAGAGCGCTGAGATGAAAAGACAGTGACCACCCTCAAGGGCCTCTGAGTCTGCTGAGAGAAACGATCCTCTAAAACAGTGGTTCTCAACCTTCCTAGTGCCACGACCCTTTAATACAGTTCCTCATGTTGTGGTGACCCCCAACCATAAAATTATTTTCGTTGCTACTTCATAACTGTAATTTTGCTACTGTTATGAATCGTAATGTAAATATCTGATATGCAGGATGTATTTTCATTGTTACAAATTGAACATAATTAAAGCATAGTGATTAATCACAAAAACAATATGTAATTATATATGTGTTTTCCGATGGTCTTAGGCAACCCCTGTGAAAAGGTCGTTCAACCACCAAAGGGGCTGCGACCCACAGGTTGAGAACCGCTGCTCTAAACAAAGAATTCATACATTTCTTAGAACTGCTGCCATGGCTGTTTCTGAAGGAAACAGTGGCGATACAAAGAGGGCGTCATCCATATTAACTGGGTAGACCAGGGAAAAGGCGGGGAAGAGCATTGAAAGATGAGTGAGTGCCCAATGGAGAATATCACACACACACACACACACACACACACACAATGTCACATGGTTTGTGACATAATATGCATGGATTGTATTTTTAATAAATGAAAGTATCTCTAAATAAATGAATTTCTTGGGGGATGTAAAGAAATCATGCCAGAGAAAATATCTGATTTGTGACACTTGATTAAATGTAATTGATTCATTAAACAAACAATATTCATTGACATTTTCCGATTTCACACTCGCCACCCAATTAAAATTTTTCCTAGACATGGAAATCAGCTGACATGAACAGCCCCACTGTAACCTCATGGAACAGTAATTTCCCATTTGTCTTCTGGCTTAATGATTCAGTTTAGAATATATGGAAGCTTCATGGAAAGAGAAATCAACTTGCTACTTGAAATACTTGGGTCTCTATTCTTTTCTGGTTGCATTTCATTGGACAGCTGCCTGAGACCCTGTTTGCTGTCTGTGAGGTGGGAAGAAAAGTAATATCTGTATAATATTAACAATACAAGGCGCAGCCACGTAATAGGCAGTCAATAAAATGCCACGGCTGACGGTGACCCCTCATATTCGAAAGCTGCTAGGAATCAAATGACTTTTACTCTTTCCAGAAATCAAATCCACAATTATTTGAAAGTTACAAAGAATGTTCTTTAAGAACATTCAAAAACAGTTTTTCTAAGTTCTTACAGTAAATTAATAATGAAGTTTGGAGTGTTGTATCTCATTTGGGTCTCGGGTCTCAGTAGCTTGGGATGAGGGGTAAAAACCTTGTCTTCCATATATGTTTTGGCTAAATCTTGGACCTAGAGTTTAGTAGTTGTATATTCTTAGGTAAGTCGTTTTCCTTCTCTGGGGCTGTTTGGTCATATATTATATTAAGTATGTGATAATAGATGACCAATAGATTTATGGAAAGAACAAATTAGTGATTAGATACGTAAAGCAGTTGCAACATCAGTGTAGTAACTTTATTTATATCAACTTTCCTCATCTTTCAGTAAAATGAGTCCAAAATTAAAAGCTCATGCCTTCATACCATCAGTGCTGAGCTTTACCCTAGATAAGAGGTGTCCTTGTCCAGGGCTCCTCGACTTACAGCTTTTCTCTTGCCCTCGAACCACAATCTTTACCCAACCTTCTTCCCATTCTCTAAGGACCCAGGCTCATGCTGTTCCTTACCCAGCGCCCCTTTCCAGAAATAGCATGACATCTCTCCCCGGGCTCCATGTGACCGCAGGCTGATTGTGTCACTGCTGAGCGTAGCCTTAGGCGCAAGGGATAGTGGAGAGTTAACTATTGGAGGAGAGAGCAGACAAGACAGGGCATGCTGGTTAGTCGGATTCACAAGTGGAAAGAGAAGGTTTGGCTGTGGAATTGATGGCTCTCTACAACCTTCCAAGTGATTATGAGCTTTTGTCGGGGTAGAAAGTTCGATGTCAAATAAGGTGTTATTTTATTTGAACAGTTTGGTTTATAACTTAAATATCTAGGTAGAGGGCATGTGGGCCCTTTTTAGATATTTTCAAAGCCTAACAAATAGAACTCAGCAATCTTTGTCAAGCTGGGCCACTTCTGCTTGTCTCTCTTTCAATAGCTAGGTAGATTGAGATTTTATGCATTTTTAAAATTTCTATCATTACCTTCCAAACAACCATAGCTGTTTCACTATCACTTCTTCAAATAAACAAATCACATTTAGGTCTCCTCCTTGAGATTACTTTTAAGAAACCAAACTATACCAAGTTCCTTTCAAAAGTAACACTGCAGTCTAAATAGCCGTGTGTAAAGGCAGGTAGGACCTGCTACAACCCAGGGATTAGATGGATGAGCGGTGGGCCTTTCCCAAACAGAAGCACACCCAAAGCACACCCATGGACTTTGAGTCTCTTATTAAGTTCTTTGTCTCTAGCTTGAGCATGCACCAAGCAGGCCTACTCGAAAATATTTTTAACCCAAGGCTATTTCTGCAGATGTCAAGGCAGCTTTGCAACTCTAGCTTAACGCCCTAGTTGTGGAAGATAAGTTATCACACAGCTCAAAGGCAGTTAGTTCCCCTAGTATGTGCTTTTGTCTGTGGTGAATGTGTTTGCCTTGGCTGTTTAATCTGAAACTACTTACTTATCAGTGAAACAGCAGCCCTAGCGTTGGGGCCATGGCTGTTTAACAATGGCTTTCAAAGGGCGTGTTTAAGTTCATGTCCTGTCTTAACTACACCCCTTCACTCCTCCGGAGACCACTTAATCATGTCTCCCCAAATCTGCCTGACTTCAGACGCATCAACGGCTCATCATTCCACTACATTCTCCAAGTGGAGGACATTGTTTTAAAACATCAGATGGAAACTGTGCTACATCTGAACATTCAGTCACTATATTTCCAATGTGCAGCTCTACTCTCCTATATTTAAAGAAGGATGTCTAGCAATTATGATAACTTGACTCAAGAGTCAAATATTTAGGGCAGCAAAACCATGTCTATTTCAGGCTTTGCAGCTGACGTATGTTCTTAGGGTATAAGGGATAAACACAGTATTCCATTTCACGTTCCTAAAAAGGGAAATGGCCAAGAGCAAAAGCAAAGGGCTTTGTTTCTGCACATCTGGGCACCGCGTTGCAGCTAGCTGGAGTTCAGGCTGCTGAACTTGGCCATTAATAAAAGTCCAACACAGCTCTGTGACTGAGGGTGTTTAGAAGGTTAACATATTTCAGTCTTTCACAGAGGCATAAGGAAGTGTGTCTACTGGGTTATTAATACATTAGCTGAGCCCGTAATTATTATCCTAATGGCTCTTATCAAAAGCAGCAAGAGGTGAGCAAGAAGTGGGTAATTGCTGGATGAGCAGAGGGAGATGGCTTTTCCCCCCCTTTATTTTTCTTTTCAGAAGCTTTCCATTAGCATAATGACCAGAGTATCTAGGACCCATTCTGAAGCATTAACCAGATGACACAACTACTGAGTCACTTACTTAATTAGCTCTGTTCACCAAAGATTAGTGCACCCCAGACTCCCCATCTCTCTACCTTACCTACTCACAGGTGGAAATGGTCCTCTGTTCCTTCCAATAGACAGCCACCCATCCTCTGGGATCCAGCTTGGGTTGCTCATTGTTCAGTGATACTTCCTCTAACTCCTTCAAAGGATAATCTATCTCACCTTTTATTTGTCCATCCATCCATCCATCCATCCATCCTTCCATCCTTCCATCCTTCCATCTTTCCATCTATCTATCTGTCAACCTGATTTTTTATGTCTTTCCAAAATAAAATTTGAGTTGGCTGACAAAAAACATTAAATGTAGTAAGTTTTTTTTTCCTCTAGTAACAGGAAATGTGTGTGTGTGTGTGTGTGTGAGAGAGAGAGAGAGAGAGAGAGAGAGAGAGAGAGAGAGAACGCACACTGGAATGTAGTCAGTATACAAACTGGATGCCACATGGTCCTGAAGGTCTGCTAGGGATGGTCCTCACCTTTGGCTTTCCCCCCTTGCTAGCCAAAGCAAAGAGTAACTACAGACATAATCACTTGTAGACTTGAATATGTTCACATTCCTTATAGCTGCTGCTTCTAGAACCCCTTGGTGTAGCCAGTAGCATTACACCGATGGGAAAGCCAGAGAGGAAACACTGCTGGAAGGCCACACGCACAGGGTCCCCTAGCACCCCTGCCATGGCAGCTTTAGCTATGACTGTAGTCTTCTACAATTTCGAGTTCAGATATCTACTTCTCCATAAAAGTTCATTCCTTGGGACAGAGAATAGTATTTTATCCACCAACGAATCTGCAGAGATTAACACCACAGTGCTGGAATAATTAATATTTCTAAATAAATTAACTCAGATGTTGTCAATATAGAGTGTTTTTATTTTTGTTTTTCAGAAAATGTGCTCTCTCAAAAGTAACATAAAAAGTTGAGACCCTGATTTAAAATAACGAGCAGAGAAGCCCTGGAGAGGGAGCCTCAGTTTGGCTGCGTGTACCTATCGTGCCTGTCCCTGCAAAGAATGCTGTGATGGTTAATTTTGAGTCACTTTCTGAGTCACCCTGTCCAGGTATGTGGTCAATCATTATTCTGGATATTCATGTGGGGATGTTTTAGATGAAATTTATATTTAAGTAAATTAGACTTTAAGGATAATTTGAAAATAAAGTAAGTTTATACTTTAAGTAAAGAGATTGCCCTCTGCAGTGGAAGGTCTGATAGAAAAAAAGAGTGACCTCCCAGGTGCAAAAGAGAATTCTCCAGCTTATCTGCTCCCTGGTCACGTGGGAGGTGGCTGCACTTCAAGTGTCCTCTCTTGCCCTGACCCCCATCCCAACATCCACCCCGGCCTCCCAAGTGCCCGTGATGGACTTCAGTCTGTGGCCTGCCCCAAATTCTCCTTTGGAAAGGCAGCAGATCCACTGTAAAGAGAAACCCAGCTGGGAGAGGGAACAGGCCTCAGAAAGCCATAAAGATATTGATAACCAATCCATCTAGTTGGAGAGCAGTTGAATGGAGCCTGACTGGGAGAGAATTTGAAGCTGGGTAACAAAGGTCACAGGAGTGACCTTTAAGGACAGACATTAGCAATTGAATGGGATCAGGGGATGCTGACATGGAAAGAGGGTGAAATCTAAGGGCCCTGTGGTTCTCCCCAGCATGCCAGGCCCTAATGAAGAACCCAGGGTCCACACAACCCGCTGGAATGTGCAGGGCTCAGGAAGGTAAGCCCCTCTTTGGTGAGACTAAGTTCTTAACTCCCCAGCAGAATGGGTGCTGCATCTCTTGTAAACTTGGATTTTTTGTAGTTTAAGATTTGTACCTGCTACAAAACTTAATGTTCTGGAATAAATGGTGATGCAGCTATTGATATTTAGATTACAAATATGAACATATGAACTTAGACGCCTATAGTGAAATAACATGCTGGGATATAAAGGTGAATGAGAAAATGGAAAGTTGATTGATGAGGTAGAGCGAACCACCCGTAGGTGTTGTATCACAGAGAACTGGACCTGCATCCCAGATCCACAGCTTGCTCAGGGCACAGGTACTGAACTTTCCTTAGTTTATATTCTTATCCGGAAGCAGAGAACTTCTTTGACAGGCCTTGGAGGACTTCTGTCAGCGATGACTTTGATTATAAACATAAACCATTGAGTCTAGTTTCTAACCCAGGAGGGCTCAGTAGATGGTCTGTTTCCTGTATTCCGACGCCCAGTGTGAAATAAGAATGAAGGGGGAGGAAGTCTGGCAGGGAATATGTAAAAGGAAAACACTTTTGTTGGGGTGATGAATTGGTGCATGATTAATTTCCCCTCCCAATTTTTTTGTAATGTCACATTCTTTTTTTAAGAGAAAAAATATGTTGGAAAGTTCTCAACCTTTGCCACGGGCCCCGAAACACAAGGTCCACGCCGAAATGTGTCCCACACACTTGGCTTCTCTCTGTCCTTCTCCCTCAACACTGGACGGGAGGGGCGTGGCAGGGCCTGGGTACTTCCTTCTCGGTTCATCTCAGCCAGGCCCACAGATTGCAACACTCCGGAGCCTCCTGCTTTGCAGAGCCTTTGAGTGTCTTGCTGAACTGCTGTCCAAGGGCGCATTCTTCATTCTGTCAAACAAACCTGCAAGGTTGCTAGGCACAGACAAGGGTAAAAAGAGAGTGGGGTTGCTCAATACTTGTTTTGCAAAGTCTGTTTAAAAAATTGCATCATATCCCATTTGCTGATTGTGCAATGCAGGGCGGATACCTAAACTGAAAGTGAAGGAAGTCTGAGCTCTAGGCACCTTTGCAATGTAGACATCCACTATATTCACGTGGAAAATATTCAGCTGCTCTCAGTTGTTGTTGTTTTAAATAGTATGTAGAAAGCCAATGAAAATAGACCTCTATGCTCCCCGAACATACAACATACACATAGGAAATTCCCCGTCCTGTTTCTTTCTCAGGTGCTTGGTGTATTGTATTCCTGTGATGAATATAAGTGGGATTAGTCCTTGAACGCTGACAAAGTACATCCCTCCTCACACTGTCAGTTTACTCAGGAGTGTCTTTTAGTGCAAAAAGCACCGATCACGGAATTGCCCAGTCTAGGTTCTAATCCTGCTGCGGCCGCTGACTGATGGATGACCTTGGGCAGATGAGTCTGTCTCCTGAGTGATTTCCTTCATTGTTAAGGTGGGAATGATAATCCTTGAGTCAGAAACTGATGGGGGAGTAGCTGTAAAGGGCTGAGGCCACAGCCGGGCTGGAAGTGGGGATCGATACACATGAGTTTCCCATCCAGCTGTCAACCTTCCCACCCTTACATTTCTCATCAGGATCACGCCCATGCCACTCACTCCTGGCCCTCATCCCATCCCAGGACCAGCACAGACACAGGTACAGGAGAGGGTCCGGCTCCGGCACTGCCCTTCAAGGGGATTCCCATAAAGGCAGATGCCCATGCATAGGAGACGGGTTCATGGAGCTGGGGGAGAGTGGGAGGTGTTGAGGGAGAGGAAAATAGGAGAATAGGAGAGATTCTTCCACAAAGAGAAAGGCTAGCACTTTATTTTTTTATTTTTATTGATTTCAGAGAGGAAGGGAGAGGGAGAGAGAGAGAGAAACATTAATGATGAGAGAGAATCATTGATTTCCTGCCTCCTGCACGCCCCCTTCTGGAGATTGATCCCATAACCTGGGCATGTGCCCTTGACTGGAATCAAACCCGGGACCCCTCAGTCCACAGGCTGATGCTCTAGCCCAGCCGTGGGCAAACTACGGCCCGCGGGCCAGATCCGGCCCGTTTGAAATGAATAAAACTGAAAAAAAAGACCGTACCCTTTTATGTAATGATGTTTACTTTGAATTTATATTAGTTCACACAAACACTCCATCCATGCTTTTGTTC
>NW_005371287.1:231125-247857 GCF_000412655.1 Myotis brandtii
TTTTTTATTTTTATTGATTTCAGAGAGGAAGGGAGAGGGAGAGAGAGAGAGAAACATTAATGATGAGAGAGAATCATTGATTTCCTGCCTCCTGCACGCCCCCTTCTGGAGATTGATCCCATAACCTGGGCATGTGCCCTTGACTGGAATCAAACCTGGGACCCTTCAGTCCACAGGCTGATGCTCTAGCCCAGCCGTGGGCAAACTACGGCCCGCGGGCCAGATCCGGCCCGTTTGAAATGAATAAAACTGAAAAAAAAGACCGTACCCTTTTATGTAATGATGTTTACTTTGAATTTATATTAGTTCACACAAACACTCCATCCATGCTTTTGTTCTGGCCCTCCGGTCCAGTTTAAGAACCCATTGTGGCCCTTGAGTCAAAAAGTTTGCCCACCCCTGCTCTAGCCACTGAGCCAAACCGGCTAGGGTGAGGGACCAGTACTTTCATTCGGAGGCTTCGTATTGAGTAAATTCTCACTGAGGAGAATGGTGCTCACAGCAGCCGTGTTTCAGTGCTTCTTACACAGCACATGAAAAAATTAGGCACAAATGATACCTATGATAAAGATTTTATGTAATGAGCAATTTTAAAACTTTATTTTGAATAAGTTTAGTCTTACAGAAGAGTTGTGAAGGCAGCACAGGGTTCCCACGGCCTGCCCGCCGGTGTCCGGGATGTTAACGTCTTAGGGAATGAATGTCTGACTCACGGGTGCCGGGGTCAGGTGGCAGCGTTGCTAGACTCGGGGTCAGCGAGGTCCACTGTGTTTGCATGAATGAACCTTCCCACTCCAGGATCCTATCCAGAATCCCATTTTGCTTAAGCCGTTATTTTTTTTCAATCTCTTCAATTTGTAAAGGTTCCCCAGGCTGTCTTTGTTTTTTTATGATAAGGGAAAATATTAATGGTTTATGCTGGATGAGGGAGCAGGGCGCGCACACACACACACACACACTACTATGATATCTACACAAGAGAAATATGACTAGAAAAATATTAGGAAATGCTCACAATATTAACAGTTCTTATGTCGATGAGGGATTATAGTAGATTATTTCCCTGCTACTTTCCCCCCTCTAGTTTTATAAAATATATTTTCAAAAATGGTCACCTGATATTTAAAACAAGGAAGGGGAGCATTGAACATAAAGCATAAATTCTCTGAGCCGGAGAATTTCCCTGTGTGACAGGCTTTGCTCCGTTGGATCTGACTGAACGGCGCTTCACCGTGTTGCAGGTGCGCACACAACTCCCTGCGTCTGGTTCTGAAACGGCTCCTATTTTACCAAAACTTTCCGTCTTCTTGCCCAGCCAGCGTGGCTCAGTGTTGAGAGTCAACCTAGGAACCAAGAGGTCACGATTCGATTCCTGGTCAGGGCATATGCTTGGGTTGCAGGCTCGATTCCAAGTGTAGGGTGTGTAAGAGGCAGCCAATCAATGATTCTCTCTCATCATTGATGTTTCTATCTCTCTCTCCCTATTCCTTCCTCTCTGAAATTAATAAAAATATATTTAAAAACAAAACAAAAAAAGAATGATATAGCACAAATAAAGAACACATTGGAAGGGATACACAGCAGATTAGGGAAAGCTGAGGATCGAATCAGTGAATTAGAAGACAGGGTTGAAAAAGATCACTCAATCAGAGAACCTAAAAGAAAACACTATTAAAAAACAAGAGGACAGCTTAAGGGAGCTGTGGGACAACGTGAAATGTAACAATATTTGAATAGCAGGTGTGCCGAAGAGGCAGAAAGGGAGAAAGGCATAGAAAACATGTCTGAAGAAATAATGGCAGAAAACTTCCCTAACCTGGTAAAAGAAAAAGTCACACAAGTTCAGGAGGCAGAGAACCCCAAGCAAGAAGAACCCAAATAGGCCTGCACCCAGACACATCATAATTAAAGTGCCAAAAATTAAAGACAAAGAGTCAATCTTAAAGGTAGCAAGAGAAAAGAAAACTGTTATCTACAAAGGAGCTCCCATAAGGCTGACACCTGATTTCTCATCAGAAACTCTACAGTCCAGAAGGGAATGGCATGAAGTACTCAAGGTAATGGAAAGCAAGGATCTGAAACCAAGATTACTCTATCCAGCAAGGCTATCATTCAAAATAGACAGTCAAATAAAGAGTTTCCTGGACAAAAAAAAAGGCTAAATGAATACATCACCACCAAGAAATGCTAAAGGAACTGCTGTGATGAGAATAAGAAATCAAGAGAAAAACCTAGACATATAGAATTAAAATGGCAATAAACAAATACCTATCAATAATAACCTTAAATGTAAATGGATTAAATGCTCCAATCAAAAGACAAAGGGATGCTGAATGGATACAAAAACATGACACAACTATATGCTGTCTACAAAAGACCCACCACAGAACAAAAGACACACACAGGATGACAGTGAAGGGTTGGAAAAAATTTTTCCATGCAAGTGGAAAATAAAAAAACTGGAGTAGCAATACTCATATCTGACAAAATAGACTTTGAAATGAAGGCCATCACAAGAGACAACAAAGGTCACTACATAATACTAAAGGGGTCAATCCAACAAGCGGATATAACCCTGGTAAACATATATGCACCCAACATAAGAGCACCTAAATATATTTAAAAACTTCTAGAGGACTTTAGAGTAGAGATTAAAAAACAATAAGATCATAGTAGGGGACTTTAACACCCTGCTGACTTCACTGGATAGATTTTCCAGACAAAAAATTAACAAGGAAACTGTGACTCTAAAGGACACACTGGGTCAGATGGATTTAATTGACATTTATAGAACATTTCACCCCAAAGCTACAGAATATACATTCTTCTCAAGTGCACATGGATCATTTACAAAGATAGACCACATATTAGGACACAAAACAAGTCTCTACAAGTTCTAGAAGATTGAAATCGTATCAAGCATCTTCTCAGATCACAGGGGAATGAAATTAGGAATCAACTACAGTAAAAACACCCAAAAACATTAAAAAACATGGAGGCTAAATAGCCTGTTATTAAACAATGAATGGGTTACCAACAAGATTAAGAAAGAAATAAAAAACTTCCTGGAAACAAATTAAAATGAACACACAACAACCCAAGATCTCTGGGACACAGCAAAAGCAGCCCTGAGAGGGAAGTTCATAGCACTACAAGCCTACCTCAAAACAAACAAACAAACAAACAAACAAACAAACAAATAACCCCCCCCCACAAAACAACAAAAAACCACCGTGTTTCAGTGCTTCTTACACAGCACATGAAAAAATTAGGCACAAATGATACCTATGATAAAGATTTTATGTAATGAGCAATTTTAAAACTTTATTTTGAATAAGTTTAGTCTTACAGAAGAGTTGTGAAGGCAGCACAGGGTTCCCACGGCCTGCCCGCTGGTGTCCGGGATGTTAACGTCTTAGGGAATGAATGTCCGACTCACGGGTGCCGGGATCAGGTGGCAAGGTTGCTAGACTCAGGGTCAGCGAGGTCCACTGTGTTTTCATGAATGAACCTTCCTACTCCAGGATCCTATCCAGAATCCCATTTTGCTTAAGCCGTTATTTTTTTTCAATCTCTTCAATTTGTAAAGGTTCCCCAGGCTGTCTTTGTTTTTTTATGATAAGGGAAAATATTAATGGTTTATGCTGGATGAGGGAGCAGGGCACACACACACACACACACACACTATGATATCAATTACACAAGAGAAATATGACTAGAAAAATATTAGGAAATGCTCACAATATTAACAGTTCTTATGTCAATGAGGGATTATAGACAATTATTTCCCTGCTACTTTCCCCCCTCTAGTTTTATAAAATATATTTTCAAAAATGGTCACCTGATATTTAAAACAAGGAAGGGGAGCATTGAACATAAAGCATAAATTCTCTGAGCCGGAGAATTTCCCTGTGTGACAGGCTTTGCTCCGTTGGATCTGACTGAACGGCGCTTCACCGTGTTGCAGGTGCGCACACAACTCCCTGCGTCTGGTTCTGAAACGGCTCCTATTTTACCAAAACTTTCCGTCTTCTTGCCCAGCCAGCGTGGCTCAGTGTTGAGAGTCAACCTAGGAACCAAGAGGTCACGATTCGATTCCTGGTCAGGGCATATGCTTGGGTTGCAGGCTCGATTCCAAGTGTAGGGTGTGTAAGAGGCAGCCAATCAATGATTCTCTCTCATCATTGATGTTTCTATCTCTCTCTTCCTCTCCTTCCCTCTCTGAAATCAATAAAAATGTATTTTAAAAAACAACTTTTGTCTTCTTTCCGACCCCCAACATCTAAATACATGGCACGCACAGGAAGTAGACAAATAGGAGTGGTTTAGAGCTATTAGGTCATGAGTCTCATCATGTAGAGCATCAGAAACACAAATGCCCCTGGGGAAGATGGGTGCCATGAGAATCCTCCTGAACTTGACCTTCCTGGTGGAAGGAAGAGCCCTTCCTGGGGAAGGGACCTCACCTTTCCCGGGCCAGGCCCTGGGAGATGTGATGAGCACCCCACGTGGCTTGCAGAGTGAAGACTGAGGGCCCATCTTCACTGCTGTTCAGAAGGTGCCGGGCATTAGAGATGGCTGTGCCTGGTCACGGATGGAGGGCATCACACTGCGGGCTGACTCTTCATGTTGGTGACTTTTGTCATCTCTAGCTGGTCACCCAAGTGAATGACAGCAAAGTCCTGGAAAAGAGCCCCTGTCTTTGCAGGCAGAAAGGAAGAGGAACTCCAGTGAGAGGGGTCTCCATGCTTCACAGCTGGGGGTACAGAGGGTGATGCCTGTTCCTATCAAGAGCTAGGATAGCGCTCGGTCAGCGTGGCTCAGTGGTTGAGCATTGACCTATGAACCAGGAGGTCATGGTTCCATTCCTGGTCAGGGCACATGCCCGGATTGTGGGCTCCATCCCCAGTGTGGGGTGTGCAGGAGGCAGCTGATCAATGATTCTCTCTCATTGATGTTTCTCTCTCTCTCCCTCTCCCTTCCTGTCTCTGAAATCAATATATATATATTCTTTAAAGAGCTAGGATAGCAGACTCTGGTGCACATGGCCATGGAGCACAGGACAGCTACGGCCTGCCTGGTAGAGGAGGCTGTGTGGTGAATGGAAAGCACCTGCCCCTTTTAGCCCAAGTGGTGATCCAAGCCCTTGGTCTACCCACATGTGATGACACTCGTCGTTTATTGAGCACCTACTATGCTCTTTCCTTTAATGCCACGTCTGTAATAATCCAGCCAAATAGGTAATAGAAATCCATTTCACCCACCAGCAATTTGAGACTCTTACGGGCTATGCAACCTTGAACTATGCAACCTGAGATTCCGTTTCTTCCTCTGTGTGCTGAGAAGACGCTCCCTGCCTCCTAAAGCTGTTTGGATTAAATGGACACAAAGAAAAAGCCCCGAGTCCCTCATAGAAAGCCCGGCAGGTACTTCGAAGCCTGCATCTCTCGGTCACGCTGCTCCTACGACGCTTTGCCTGAAGTGTGATCTGCTTCGGATTTTTTCATTTAAGCCCGAAACCCAAGACCCTGCCAGGACAGCAACTCTTCCTGGAGTCTCCCTGACATGCCAACAGTTCGAAACGAAGGTCACGGAGGACTCCACCCAGCGTGTTTATATTTGTCTCGTAAACTCCGGAGGAGAATTTTCCAGGAGACGGTGGCGTCTCAGGAGACTTCTAGCCGAGGCTCCTGTAACTCATGTTCTGTTTTTCTTGGCCTCCGCTTCTTGAAAGGAAAAGGGAACTCAGTGAAAAATGTTAAACAAGGCCAAAGATATAAATATATTTTAAAAGCACTAAATAAAACGTGTTTGAAAGCAGTGCTGCGCAGGGATTTCGCGGCCCCCGGTGCCAAGCAGACTAGCTCCAGCGCCCATGAGCGTGTCCCTCCAGGCTGCCAGAGCTCCAGGCCCCCGGGGCGAGAGGCTCTGCTTCCTCCCTGGTGTGTGCTCGGGTGTGAGAGGTGGAGAAAGCAGGTGAGCCCTTTGCAAATGCTCCAGCAGGGAGTGGGGCGTCTCCAGACGTCTGTACTGCATCCTCCTCCTGTAGAGAGACACAAAAAATACACAGGTTAGAGCCCAGCGAGAGATGGAGACTCATCTTACCCGCTGTATGTCTTTTATGCATAGAGTAAAAGTAACTGCAAGTTTTTGGGGTGTAGAGTTCTACGAGATTTCACACAGGTATCAACTCATGTAACTACCATGAGTACCTAATACTCCCATCCCTGTAACCAATTCCTTCCTGCTATCCCTCTGTGGCCACACCCTCCCCTCCCCCCAAATCCGTGCCACCCATGATCTGTCCTTTATCACTAGAGAGTTGCCCTTCCGAGTAAGCCATATCAATGCAGTCACACACATATGGCCCTTGGGGACTGGTGTCTGTCACTCAGCATCATGTCCTCAGGAGTCCTCCAGGTGGTCACCCATGTCAGCAGTGTGTTCCTTGTTTACCGCCGAGTAGTAGTCCATGTGTGGTTGAGGGGTGGGCAGAGGAACGGCTCTCCAAAGATGTCTTCATCTGAGACCCAAGAACCTCTGACTACGTTTTCTTACATGACACGGGGACTTTGCAGATGGCTTAAATTTAGGATCTTGACGTATGGACAGTTTCTTGGAACATCGAGATGGGCCCAATGTAATCACATGGGTCCTTTAAGAGAAAGGGGAGAGGGTCAAGTCATGGAAAAGGTGTGTGATAGCAGAAGCAGAGCTTGGACTGATGTGCTTTGAAGACGAAAGAAGGGGCCAAAGTCCAAGGAACGCAGGAGGCCTCTACATACCAGAAAAGGCAAGAAATTGGATTTTACCCTGGAGCCTCTAGAAAGAACACAGACCTGAAAACTCCTTGATATTAGCCTCGTAAGACTCATTTTGGACTTCTGCCCTCCGGGACTATAAGATCATACATCTGTGTTGTTTTAAGCCGCCAAAGAACTGGGAGCTAATAAGTGGATATTTTCTTAGGCCATCGGTGTGCTGGTAATTTGTTATGTAGCAAGTGGAAACAAATACAAGTGTCAAGCATACAATAGTCTATACACGAGCTGGTGAGTTCTCTGATTTCAGTTCTCTGGAAGCGTTTGGAATTTGCTGTTTCTTGAATGCTGCTGGAATTTACCAGTGTCTGTGCCTTTTAACTAGACACTCTAGCCCGTTTACAGTTATCCAAATTACTTATATGTTTATTTTTGTGTGTGTGAGATTTCTCCTGGTTTCACTTTAACCCCGTATCTTTTCTCTCTCTCTCTCTCTTTCCTTACCTTCTTTGTATTGATTGAGGTTTTAAAATTTTCCCTTCATCCTACTTCTTTCCCTCCACTAACTTTGAAGTTACATACCGTCTCCCTTCTTTTTTTGTGGTTATCCTACCTATTTGAACTTTAAAATGTCAGAATGTCCAAATGTAAGCAGCACAAGGATTTTAGTTCATGTGGCAGAAGTGGGGTTCGCCAAACATTCTGACTCTCCCCTCTATACTTCCAAGTTTTGGGGCCATTGTCTACTTTTGGCCAATAGACAGTGAAGAGAAGAGATGCATGTCAACCCAGGGGTTGGACAGTTCAAGGCTTGTGTTCCTTATTCAACAATCTCTTCTTCTGACACAGGCCCTTGGTTTGAGAGCCACTCAAAGGCTTTTTGGGTCTTCACAGACCACACAGCTGGTGAGGATTTTGTGCAGAGACTGACTAGGCCCAAGTTCTTGCGAGTCTTAGCATGTGGTTTAAGAAATACACAGGGAGATACTTTTCCCACCCAACTGAGAAGGTGCCAGGTGATTACCCCTAAGCGTGTGTGTGTGTGTGTGTGTGTGTGTGTGTGTGTGTGTTGACCCCGTAAGAGTTCACCCCTTAAGAGTATTAGCTTTTCAGGGTCCTATTTGTGCTGAGGCTCAGGCTTCGTTCTCTTGTCTTTGTGCACGTGTGTGGCCATTGAAACCCAGGCACTAGCCCACCAGGGATCGGGAAACACCGCCAGGGTAAATACCAGCTCTAACGATTGCTAACCTCTCTGGTTTCGACTTTCTCCTAATCTCTGGACTTTGAGAATTCTCTCTCTTTTTTCCTGCTAGCTCAGCCATTTCTGCAAAAAAAAAAATGATTTGAATAACATTGTATTCTGAATTTTATGTATTTTTGTACTAAGAGGACTTCATTAGAGAAATAGACTACCTGATAGTTTGTAAAGCTGGCGTCATTTATCATCAAAAGTCTCTATTCTTTTTTTGCTGGACGAATTACAGATGGTTGTCTTCTGAAATGTGTTTTTAAAAGCGAGAGAGGTCCCATGGATGGTCAGATATTGGACTGGGAGGGGTGAAGTTCATGATGTGGAGTGTGTGAACACATATGTCTGCAATATACATAGTGTCATATCTTTATCAGAAAATTAACTCTTAACCCAAAACCATTTAAGACCATTCTGGATGCTCACGACATGGTGGAAAGACAGCAGATTACTTTGAGTTCCCCATTGCTGCTTTTTAGCCCCATATCCCTCCCCAGCGATTCCCTCTGGTTGTAGTCTCTCCCCCTATCTACTTAATTTTGCCATGACTTCCTAGTGTGCGTCTTTCGGTGGCTGACAGCTTGTACCGCTGGGGATAACTGAGTGAGCAGGACGTCTTCAGGGTCATCACAATAAAAACAGTAATACGTGACATGTTCTAGGCACAGCAGTTGTGATTTTCAAGTATTAAAAAAAAAATCTGTTAGGTAGGTATATGTACTATTATTTTAACTAAGAGGAAACTAAAATGAAATCTAAGCAACTTGCCCAGTGCCACCAAGTTAGTAAGTAGCATCTATGGGATTTGAGGTTAAGTGTCTTGAAATTAATGCTGATAATTCTTGACTCCGGGGCTGCCCCTCAGTCCCTCCCCAGAGGCTGGTGAGCATGCATCTGCTATGACCCCAGCAAACATCCCCGCCGGAAGCCGGGCCCTTCGGGATAACGCCAGAGGATAAAACGATGATGACACACTACTGGGAAAGATTTTTTAAACAGAAAATATATTTTTCTTGAACCTCTTGCCTTCCCAAACTTCACTGTCGATAAACATTCCTCAATTCCTAAATGGGAACATAAACAGATAACCATGATATGGTTGGGCCTCCCCTTCTGGGTCCCATGACTTAATCTAACAAACATGGATCGGGGGTAGGCCCTGGGGCAGGCTTTACCCATGCAAATAACGTGGGTTAAAACTCCCTCCTCTCCTCCCGGCCCCCCTCCCCTCCACAGTGGGTTGTGGGTTCTGGGTGAGTCATGATATCTTTCTTTATGCTCATTTACATAATGGAAGGCTGATCTTTGTATCTGGGGCAGTAACACATTAAAGAAAAACTGTGTGCAACCCTTGAGAGAGTGTGTGCCTGGCACACAGTAGGCCTTGTTATTTGGTTGCTATTCTTATTATTAATTAGTGATTCTTGCATTCAGTAAGCCCTTCATGGAGGAATGGAGTGGTATTCGTGTTTAAAATCAATAAAAGGTAAATGTGATTATTTTCTTATTTATTCAGTATTCATGTCCCTGAAATTCTTCAAGAACTCACTATAGACCAGTGGTTCTCAACCTTCTGGCCCTTTAAATACAGTTCCTCATGTTGTGACCCAACCATAAAATTATTTTCGTTGCTACTTCATACCTGTAATGTTGCTACTGTTATGAATTGTAAATATCTGATATGCAGGATGGTCTTAGGCGACCCCTGTGAAAGGGTCATTTGACCGCCAAAGGGGTCACGACCCACAGGTTGAGAACCGCTGCTATAGACAAATATAGAGTTAGTGGAGTCATAGTTTGGCTCTTACATAAAGAAAACATGAGATAAAAATGCCTGGCTTGTGATGTTTACTCTGCAAGTGGGAGCAAGGGGCGTCCTAACGCAATGTCACTCTACGCTGAGGGAGGACCGAGTGGCCTCGTCGCTGATTAGATAGGACTTCTCAAGGAGCCAAGAGGCAGGCTTCCTGGACAGTTCCAAGCCAGGCCAACCTGGAAAGCAGGAGCTGTGAACATTGCAAGGATGTAGGAGGGGATGTAGGAGAAATAATGATTTTTTTTCTTTCCTGGAAGAAGCTGATGCGTTCGGATTTGAACATGTAGCCAGTGAAAAATCTAGGCATGTCTCAACATAATCTGCCATTGCAAAAATACATTGAAATTGAATAAATAAAAGTACTTTACATCTACAGAGGGAAACGCTGAAATAGATTTATTAATCATCCTATCTAAACATCCAACAGTGAAAGAATGACTCATGAAGTTATGGCATATTTTATACACTGGAATTATGACATAGAAAATAAGGTTAACGAAGTTGTTGAATTACCATCTGCAATTGTGAGGTCTGATGATAAGTAAAAGGAGCCTCGTGCGAGACGGTGTAGAGAATATAATCTTCTTTTTGTGAAAATACAGCACAGAGAGAAAAAGGCCGAGGGGAGAAAGCTAAGTCCACAGTTGTTGGTTATGGGCTGTTGAACTAGGGATGATGTTTCCCCTGAGCTTTCATAAGGCTTAGCTCTTTTCAAAATGTTTACAATAAATATAAATTTATTAATTTTCTAATAAGTCAAAAGGGGTGAGGATAATGACACACTACGTGGGAAGAGTTACAAACCATCCACGGAACAGCCTCAGCAAGGACACAGATCTGGTATCTGTGCACACAGACAACTATTTATTTTTGGGAAACTGATTTATAGTCGGGGTTCTAAGCATTTTGTATTTAGCTAAAGAGTATGCACAGGTTGAACCAAATCCCCATAATCAAATTAATAAAAGGTGAGTTGAGTCCATGCTGGCATGTCATTCGGCATGAGACTCAGTTCACCCCAAGAAGGGCAGGCATTTCCGGGCATGGGAGGCAGTTCACACAGCAAATTGCCCATTGATCCTTCCGCACTTGCTGACTGTGTGAGCTGAGTACACTGTAGACAATACTACTTATAAGAATACTGTGAGGATTGAATGAAAATGCACGTTAAAAACACCTGGTGCCAAGCCTGCAGGCATTTCTTTCTCCATCAATCGTAGCCATCGTTACGTTTCTGTCGATATAATTATCTGGCTGCCTATCCACCTCCTCTGCGTGTCTTATTACTGTGTGCAGAGCAGAGTATGGGAGTCCAGTGTGGACAGGGATGGGTGGGCTGGGTTCAACAGTGTGTCCTCACCACGTAGAAAAGCTCCTGGCACAGAAGGCTCTCAGTGAATTGTTGACACCAATGGGTGATAATAAAGAACACAGGTAGTCATGGGAGTGGAGCTCAGGGCCAGTGTTGACCCTGAGGGTCCGTCAGAGTGACTCTCGGGGCCCTTGTGGGACACCGTAGGTGGGCTTTACCTCAGCAGATGGGCACTATTAGCAGGTGCCCATGGCCTTCCTGAGAGGGGGCCACTGTTAAGATGAAACTGACATGATAAGAGACACTATCAATAGAGAGAGAGAATCAGGGTCCTGGGTGACTTCCTAGAGCCACCAGATGAGCTTTTTCTAGAAGCCCTGCCTACCTCAGCCTTTTTAGTTCCTGTTGTTTATATTGGCTGGAATTGGGTTTTCTGTTATTTCTACCAAAACACATTCTCGATGAAACCCCTGTCGACTGGTAGTTGTCTCACCGGTAACATGGGGCGAATGATAATTATTGGGTCATGGGTATACCACTGTGTGAGGAAAGAGGCCCAAAGTATCCCAACTACGTCAATGAGACCTGAAGGGCAGGGACAGTGGCTCTGTCCCCTCTCTGGCTCTCTCCTGGGCCCTACAAGGAAGGGGTTCACCAGTGGTCCTTCTAGTCAGAGGTGGCGGGTTGTGAGGGAGGCGCACAGGCAGAGAGAGCCCTGCCCGGAATGACAGCCTCAGGTTTGCAACCACAATCCAGATCTATGCACAAAAGGGTCCATCCAGGTGTCTTCCTCTGAAGCTCACAGATGATTTTCCCCAGAGCCTGTGAGTACTCTTACATTTCATGCAAAACTTTCCATGGGCACAGGTGCAGTTTGGGAGGGAAGTCAGGCTTCAATGTTCACGTATTTTAAAAAGATCCCTCTTTACCCTCAAATACTTGGGGCTCATTGAGCCAGATGCAGAGATTCGGAAGAAACAAAACCTTCGCCTTTAGAACCAGTTTCCATGTTTGGCAAAATGGTAAAACTCTGAAAAGCAGATGGACTTAGGTTCATATCCTAGATCGAAGTTAATCTGTTACTAATTAACTGTGTGACTTCAGCCAATGACTCAGCCTCTCTGTTTCCTTTTCCGTAGTAACACCTACTTAGATTTTTTTTTAGGGGGGAGGCAGTGGGGTGGGGAAAAGGCTAGGTTAAAATAAAATAATGTAAACAAATGTCTAGAACCCGGTAGGCAATCAGCTCTCACAGTTAATTACTTTTACTGCTATTATTTCTGATACACGGAGGGTGCCCAGGAGACAGAGAAGGTTCTGACTGCGTCTTTGGCGACAGTATTTGGAGAGAAAACAGCGTCTGGCTGGAGGCCGCTGTCTCCGCGTGTTCTGCAGTGTTGTTCTTGGCGGGTCCTGGCTGGTGTCTGTCTTTACCTTGAACTGCCCTAAGATTACAGTTTCTTGTAAACAGTGACTTAATTATTCATCTGCATCCTTTCGAGGTGCTGGGCCAAGTCCCCGTGCCCTGGGGTCCCGCCTCCTGCTGCTGCTCAGAGGAGGACTGGATTCACTTTCCCGATGTGACCTTCTTACTGAAGGTCATCACCTCCAGTCCCGAAGGACAGGCGCAGAAAAGCTAAGGACTCCAGGTCACACTGCTCAGTGCAGGTACCCAGCTGCTCCCAGAGGCCCGTGTGGGCTCCGTGTGGCCTTTTCGGGCAAGGCCACGTGGTCAGAAGGAAGTACATGTGTGAGAGAAGCAGGGGAGGTGACCAGGAAAGGCTGTAGCCAGCGAAGCAATGAACTCGCTGCAAGTAAAAGGCTGATCTAGTTTGACTGGTCACAGGTCCAGGTAGATTCTTCTGCTCATTAACTTCGGGGGCCAACCTCTGGGCAGAGGGGGGCTTCTGCATCTAGAGAGTTCCCTTTCTCCCTCAGGACAAATGTCACCTGAATGCCCAGGTAGATGTTCCTTCCTCTGTGGATTGACGTGGGAACATAGCCCTGTCTCAGGCTCCTTCCACCGTAGCCTACTCAGATCTCTCTTCCGTTAGACGTGATTTCCTTGTGCCCAATGGCCTCCTTGTCTTCAAAGGCTGGAATCAGCCTGATGAGACAAACAGGCAGAGGAGACGGAAGGAAGGGATGGAGGGCAGCTGCTCTGGCTCCGCAGTGAAAAAGATGAACTCTCTTGCCATCCCTAGGACTTCCTGCAACCCCCCACCGCACCCCCGCCCTTCTCAGAGGCTTAGCTTGTCCATCTCTAAAAAAGAAGATGCTACTTATTTGTCTTTCAGGATTGTTTGGGGGATCAAAAAAGATCAATACCTGAACATGAAAACAGATGGGATTGAGGTCATTATAAAACAGCTTCCAATGAAGAAATAATGTGTCCCACCCCCACAAAATGCTGTCATTTCCTAGGCTTTAACCCCAAAGCATTGACTGTGGTAGAATGCGTCTCTAGACAGAAGTTTCCACTGATTTGCGTCCAGCATCTGCCGTCTTATTTCCCTCACGCTCTTGGCAGAGCCACCAGAATGCCCCGGTGTGCTGGCCCCTCAAGTTCTCCAGGTTGAGGCTGTGGCTTCCCTCCAGGGCTCCCGAACCCAGTTTTCCTCCCCATCCTGGCCACGCTCCACCGGGCTTCCCTCATGGTCTTTCTAGAACCCAGATGTCACCCTCATGCTGAGAAGCACCTCATGCTGAGCTTTCACCCATGATGGCAGGTCCCCAATGTCATTAGGATCAAACCCAGACTCCCTGGCCCAGCCCATCCTGTGGGGGCCTGCTTCTGTGAAGTGCGGCTCTCCAACTTCCTCTCCTGTCACTCTGACACCAACACTGGGCCCCCTGCAATCGCCACTCTGCTTCCTGGCTCCTCGCTTTGCTTGGCAGGGGCTCCTGCTTTGTTGGGACCCCTTCTCTGCCTCCCTTTGCTCATCCGTCAAAGCTTCCACTCTCCGTTCAGACTCACTTCAATGCTTTCTTCCTTGTGGAAAACTTCTGGTCTCTGAGGAGGAATTCACTGCTCCGCGTCTGAGATCCTATAACACCTCATGCATGCCACTGACTTAGTCTGTTCTTCTTGTTGGTTCTGTACTTTTCTCCTGGTCTGGCTGTCTCCCCTGGTAGCCTGTGCAGACCTCGGGGATAAGACCTGGGTTCATTCTTGGTTGAATCCCCGGATACATGCAAGGTGTGTGGATGAATAAATGCAGCCATCCTTCCTAAAGATCATTCAGGTGTCTGCTCCCAGAGAGAATCACTGACTGACATGTGAGTCAGGGCTGGTAACCCCTTTATTTCACTGCTCTGGCTCCCCACCCATCATTAGCGTGGGCTTGCTCTTCAGCATGAAGTACAAGCTCTTTCGTCCAGCCTTCCTTTTGCATTACTTGAGCCTCAGCCCCTTCACCATTAGACTTCAAGCTTTTTGAGGGCAGGGGGCAGGCCATGTACCCCAAACCCAGTGTCTGGCATGTGCTAGAGCCAGATGAGCATTCTCACCCAGACAGGAGGTACCACCTTCCTTAAAGTGTCTCCAGGGAGCACCAGGGTGGTCTCACAGGGGCTGGAGGATGCCATGTGCACTTGACCTGCACAGTCAGTGCTTCCTGGCCTTCCTTCCTCACAGGCCCTGACATGACTGTGGAGATACCTCGGGCTTCCTTTGCTCACACTCCCTGCACAGAACAAGTGACCCAGTCAGAGCTGCTTCTTTAAAAATATTTCAGTGTTTTATTGATTTTAGAGAGAGAGGAAGGGAGAGGGAAAGAGAGAGAGAAACATCAACATGAGAGAGAAACTTCAATCAGTTGCCCCTAACTGGGGATCAAGCCTGCAACCCAATTATGTGCCCTGACCGGGAATTGAACCAGCAACCTTTTGTTGCATTGGACTATGCTTGACCAATTGAGCCACACCGGCCAGGGAGAGCTGCTTTCAATTTGTCTGCCTTTCTATTGTCTTTCTTTTTCTTCTCCTTTTTTTTTTTTTTCAAATTTAGGCTCTGTAATAAATTAACCTTTCATGGCTCCATTTCCCCCTTTTCCACGGCGGAACCCTGACATATTTCCTCAAGGAAATACGTGCAAAATCATAATTGAAACACAATGATTCATCATAGAAACTGGAAGAGGAGAGTAATGGATTTAGCTCTCATTTCTGGTGGCAGACATGTTAATTACATTTTCTATTTCCTCTCATTACCACGGAGCACGTCTCCGCCAGGCCAGGCTGACCGGCCTCTCTTTCTTCCTCCTGGCTGAGCCCACCCGCTCACATTCCCAGGGGCCTGAAGGCAAACTTGGGAGCACAGAGCCAACCAGGTCACTCCGTGGTTTGAAATTCATAACATTTCCATCCCGCACAGTCCAGCTTCCTTGGTGAGGTCATAGGTGCCACCCTCCCCTCTCCTACCTGAATGGCCGGCCTCACGGAGCCCGTGTAGTGTCCTGAATGCTTTCCATGGGCTGCCACCTCCCCTTCAGTGTGTCAGGAGGGCCACCTCCCGCCTTCCGTCCCCTCCCTGTGCCCCTGCTCTGCGACAGGGCCAGCTGCTGCCTCCTTCCCACATCACTGGCTCTTGGTTGTCCGCTGCTGTTACACTTAGGACACCACGTTAGGGTTGCCTTTCACTCTCTCCCCCACTTCCACGCTTCACTCTTAGAGAGCTCTTGGGATGGACGAAAGGGCTGGTTTCAGAGCGGGGACTCTTGGTTAAAGCAGTGAAATGTCAGATATGATGAGTCTTGGGAGTTGGAGCAGGGAGTTTGGATATAAACTAAACTACTGGGGTTACTAAGCAACATAGTTACAGGATCAGATTTGTATATTTAAGTCATCACTCTGATTATGGTAAAAATTTCTTGTCAAAGGAGCAAGAGGCCAAATTAAGATTCTGTTACAAAACTTAGGAAGGGGTGAGAGTGACTTGGGTTGGGTTAGGGGCAGTGGGACGGGGACAGGGATATCGGTCTCAGGGTCCCCAAGAGGTGACTGGCTGGGGTGGGAGGAGTCCGGGAGAGGAGTCTTGTGACTCCTGTGCTTCCAGCTTGAACACCTGAGTGGACTGTGCTGGAATGATGGCCGAGGACAGCAGGAAAAGACGATGCACAGTCAATGCATCCAGGGATGGATGAGTGGGTTCCTGGGCAGCAGGACTTTCAGTGCTAAACCAGGAATGTTTCTGGCAAACCACGAGGGTTGGTCAGCCTACTCATCAGCAAATGTGTTGGACAATGGGATACAAAAGAGGCCAGGAGAGAGCGGCTCTCCAGCTATTCCCCAAAATGAGTCAGCAAACAAAAATGGTGCTTTCCTTACAGTCCATGGAGTAGTATCTCCAGGGGGGTGGGGGACGTGATTTTTAGAGAGTCCGGCAGCACACTGTCCATGCGCCTACTTAGATGCCTGGTTGTTGTAATAAGTCTTGCATTTGTTCATATCAAGGAAGTCATTACTTCCCTCAAAACAAATAGATTTATGGTCTGCATGGCCTAGAGAGCAGTGTCCAAATTTCTCAAACATTTGGAGAAACAGTGTTTCTCCACAATTATAATCTGGCCCTTTCTTCTTCGTTTTTCCTGTTT
>NW_005371287.1:247871-283341 GCF_000412655.1 Myotis brandtii
GTAGAAAAATGAATGATGAGAGATAATCATTGATGGGCTGCCTCCTGCATGCCTCCTACTGGGGATCAAGCCCACATGACCTAGAATGGACTGTGACCTCCTGGTTCATAGGCCAATGCTCAAACACTGAGCACACCTGAGCACACCGGATGGGCCATTTTCCCTTTTTAATCTCAGTGCTCTAACCACACAGAAAAACTTTCCACCCTTGGAGGATCCATTTCAGGGGCATGTTCTCCCCTGGGAAGGGAAAGGCCCTCCTTGCCCCTGAGGGCCTGGTGCTCACAGTCCGGTTCGGTGTTACTTCTTCCAGAGGCTTCTACTCACCCAGCCTGTGCTCATCACTTTTCCACAGACATTGATGAGGCTCCCACATCTCAGGCTCTGTGCGAGTTCTGTAGATAAGAACGTAACTACAGGACAGGCGATGCCCTCGAGAGAGGAACTTCCTGGGATTAACCTCCCTTCTATTGTATCTTTCTTTTGTATCTTTCTCTTTTTTTAAGAATTAAATTTATTGGGGTGACATTGGTTAATAAGATTATATAGGTTTCAAGTGTACACTTCCATGATCCATGATCTGTGTATTGCATTGTTTGCCCACCACCCAAAGTCAAGTCTTCTTCTGTCACCATAGATTTGGCCCTTTTACCCTTTACTGAACCCCCTCCCTCTGGTGCCCACCATAGTGTTGTCTGTGTCTCTGAGTTTTCGTTTGTCTGTTCATCTTGTTTGTTCACTTGCCGCTTTCAGTTTCATGTCTCACAGATGAGGGAAATCATGTGGTTCTTGACTTTTTCTATTCCCTTAGCTCTAGGGGCACGTAAGAGACCCTACCTCCCTCCCGATGTTCAGCTGAGGAACCGCGGCCCTGAGAAGGGACTGGATAGTCCAGGCTAGAGAGAATTCAAAGGAGAATAAGCCTAGAAGTGCGGGCTCCCAGCTCCTATCCCAGGGCCTGCTCCTTGGTGGCCACCCTTCCCTCTGCCCGCCTCCTGCCTTCTTCCCCCGGGCGGCCGCCATCTCAGCCGCCTTGCAGCCCACACTGCCGATGATTCATCAATTGGCCGGCCCCTTATTTTATTTTTATTTTTTTGGTCTGGAGCCACTTTAAATGTGATAAACAAGGTTATTTAAAAAAAATAGTACAATGTCCACATAAAAATGTCTCATGGACTGTCAGGACCAATTGGAGGACTTTTTTGTCTCCAGAGGGAGAGAAGGCGCTTCGTGTAAGAGATAATAAGGGAAATGAGTGAAGATGGGTGATTTTAACCATCATTGTCTAGAGCTGAGTGGGATGCCAACATTTACTGATGCAGCTTTCTTCTCTGGGAGTGTGTGTTACTCAGGTCTCTTTGCAAGGAATCAGGCACTTTTAACTCGTTTAAGAAAATGAAAAAATAGAGAGGAGGACAACTTCAGGAGATGAAAAGAGTCTCAAGTTGGGCATCAGGCACGGAGGACGCACACGCTGCGGTGGCCCTGGGCCTGTGCTTGCTGGCGGGCTGCTGCTGCAGGTCTGAGGTCTCTGCTGTAATGCAGGAAAGGGTGGGAGCTCCCTCCACCCTTCCCCTTCCTGCCCCTCCAGGGGCTGAACAAGCAAGAGGAGGTCAGGGCGACTCATACCGAAAGCCACGGCAGCCCAGGGGCTTGCAAATCAAGGTCACCTGGCAGGGCTTCTGCTTCTCAAAGCCTTGCTTCGAAACAGCGACACAAAACCCAGGAGGATAAACAAGGGGACAGCGGCGGGGGAGGCAGGTGAATCTGGCAGAAGCACGCATCTCAGTCATGAAAAATACTCTGTAAACAGAGGAATTGTATGGCAGGCAAATTATATCTCAAAGAAGCTGTAATAAAAATATACCCCCCCCCCCCACACACACACAGATGCACACACCCATACCCTCACACACAACTGCCAACTGCTGCGCTATAGGCAGGGACTCAGCCAACTTGCACTTGTACCACTCCTCACGTTTACACAGAGCTTTCATAAATCTTTTTGGTGGTTCCTCACCTATGCGTTGAGCAGGGAAATAAATATAAGGAAACAGAGGTTTGTCCCTGTAAAAGAACTCACTTTCCTAAGACCGATCAGAGAATGATTGGCAGAGAGCAAGGACTTGGGATTTAATCTCTGAATGTGTTACCCCCATCTCGCTACTATGGTCTACATGGAGGGGAGGCTATGGGTTTTACCGGCTTTGGGTTTTTTCAGGGTTACCATGAGCTCTGTGGTAGAGAGGTAGTGCTAGAGCAGTGGTTCTCAACCTTCCTAATGCCGCGACCCTTTAATACAGTTCCTCATGTTGTGGTGACCCCCAACCATAAAATTATTTTCGTTGCTACTTCATAACTGTAATTTTGCTACTGTTATGAATCGTAATATAAATATCTGATATGCAGGATGTATTTAGGCGACCCCTGTGAAAGGGAATGGTGAATGAGAACGTGACCCTACGTCACTCAAGGGCGCTCCCCGAGAGAAGCGGTCATTGATTGAGCCTTGACTAGTGGGTGGGTAGGCTCAGGAGGTTGGAAGAAGGCTTCCTGATGCGCAGACTGCTATAGATGAACCTGTGGACTCAGAACTTCCAGAGATGGGCTAGCAGACTGAAGCGGGTGTAAGAATGTTCTGGAAGGGGGCAAATGGGACACAACTGGCAACTCATGAAAAGCTTTAAAATGAAAGTCAGAGCTGGAGGTAGAGGAAGTAACTGGCCATCAAAGCTACGCAGCAACGAGTTAGCCCCAGAGCCCAACGCCAGAGGCCAGGCTTCCTGATTCCCCGCCCAGCTCTCATTCTGACCACTCCTGACCTTACATCTGAACATGGGAGAGCGTCCCCGAATCCCTGCTGACTCAGCCTTTCTCCATGCCACCCAGGCCTCCCCTTGATGGCTACTTCCCACGTGAAACTTCTGGTTTGAGGTTCACCAACAATGGCTCCAAAAGTCGAGAGTCTAGGTCAGTGGTACCCAGGGTTGTCAAAGAATCACCCAACAATCCAGGGAAAAGGAAACAGGTGACTTGGGTTTAGCATGTTTCCATCGTGTTCTCTAGAGCCAACAATGGCTCCAAAAGTTGAGAGTCTAGGTCAGTGGTACCCAGGGTTGTCAAAAGAATCACCCAACAATCCAGGGAAAAGGAAACAGATGACTTGGGTTTAGCATGTTTCCATCGTGTTCTCTAGACGGTGGTTTCATATAATGATGCGACAGAGCTAGACAGCGTGGCAGGCATTGTCTGCCTTTTCATTAGGCGATGGCCCTCCTCATGCTCAGAATCCTCAGTAGGAGCGACTATGACAACCTGAGGGCCGATCCGGCAGAACTGCTGCCCTTGCTGGGCTTAGTCATGTGCTTTTTCCGTTCCTGAGAATTAATTACTTAATGAAAGTGAAAAGGATTTAGCATTGAAATCTCTGCCTTCAGCCCTCTGATCTGGGAAACTCAAGCAACGATAGTAGGAGGACATCTCCACCTGGACATCCTCATCATGGGATGAACTGAATTCATCTCCCCAGGCCAGCTCCCCCAGAGCTCAGCCGTGCCATTCAGAAAGACAGGAGTCAGGATGGATGCAGTGGTGAAAGAGTAGACTCTGTAGCTGCAGATCCAGGATTGGAATCCTGGTTCTAAACACTAGTAACCTGGTTACTTTAACTGCCTAAACATCCATGTTCTCATCTTTCAACTAGAGCAATAATACCTATTCATTACTTGTTTAAAAAATAAGTAAGAAAACAGACATAAGTCACTCAGCACAGGGCCTGGTACACATTAAGTGCTCAATAAATGCTAGTTCTCATAGTTATGGCTCTGACTCATATCTTGTTGAGTCTCATCACAGAGCACAGGGCATGGCATACAATAAATATTTGAATGAATTTTTATCCCATTGACATTCCATGGACTTGGTATTTCATGTGGTCATTTATTTAACTCTCCCAAAACACTGATGATAAATTTCTATTATGTACATGAGGAAACTGAATTTGTGCTGAAACACTTGCAATATGTTTTTGTGGTAATAACTTTGGTGGCTTTGAACCATACAGATAAACATATGGATATACTTTAAGTAATATTCACGGGGGTTAACTTACTAAATTAGAAGAGAAGTTGGTGTTCACTCTGTTTTCGGACTCTGGGGAGATTCAAGAAGGTTGTCACACTGTTCCTTAACCGTGTGTGCCAGAGCGCGTGCTGTGCCCGCATCACCCTGGTGCCACCCCCCTGGAAGTGCTCAGGGCAACTCGGGAGGGGGAGCTGTTACTCCCATTTTACAGAAAGGGACACAGACGTTCAGAGAGTCAGCAGAATGTTTCTGTGTTACACTGCTTGTGATTTCAGAGTCAGATTTCAAACCCGGGTCTGGGTGACTCCAGTGCCCTTCTATTTTTTCCACAACACTGCACTGCATCCCACGGGTTTCCTGAAATAGAACCAGGAAGCGTGTGACTCATAACCCTCCCCGTCACAAAGTCATCTCGAAAATCTCGGCTTGGCAAGGACTGAAGGGCACAGGGCAGGCAACCCTCCCAGATGCTGGAACCTCCTCTGCAATGTCTACCGAATAGTCTGGACTCCCCTCACGCATGGCCAGGACAGAGCTGGTGGCTTCAAGAATGGCCGACAACATGGAAGAGGCACAGAGGGCCTGGATTCAAACCCTCTTAAATGGATGCAGAGGCATAGAGAAAGGGGATGGTACCCAGGATCCCACCTTGGGTAGCGTATGCCCAGATGATCGAGGGTAGTTTTCTAGAGCAGCTTCATCAGACCCCATCACTGAACTGAGCAGATTTGAGAGAGAACACTACCAAAGCCCAGAAAATTCAGCCCCCAAACTCCATTAAAATAGAAGGTGCCTCCGACTCACATGGGCAGGAACTACACTTTCCAGATTCATCTCTTGCAACGGAATATAATCGCTCTGAAATGATTTCCCTTTCCTGCCCAACTCCCTCTGAGAAAAGGCCATGATAAACTCAGACAACAAGTACTAAAGAAGCGTCACAGTCGACAAAGCCTTATCCTGATTTTTACACTAACCCTGTGAAGAGATGATGCAGGCGTGATGGTCGCCATTTGTCAGAGGAGGGGCCAGAGATTTAAGTTGTGTATTTGTCAGTATTGTAGGCAACCTGCTACAACAGGAGATGTTAGCATATGAGAAGCTACTGAGCTATAGGGTCTTGTTATCCTCATCACAGTCCCATGTGGGTTGGCAGTGGGAAGGTGGAGATGGCTCTTCTCCAGGCATTCATTGATCTTAACTCCTTCTGTCTAACAGTCTACGAGCCCTTAGGCCTTGGAGTCTGTTATCCATGTGTTTGTCTAATAGATGAAGACAAAAACAGTATGTGGGGGATCCCATGAGAAGTTTTAATGTTCCAGATTGGAAAGCAGAAAATACAGCTTCTGCTCAAAGTCCGTCAGCCAGAATTTCAGGTATGAAGTCCGACCTACCTCTAGTGGGGCTGGGACAGGCAAGCGAACTGTGTGCCAGGAGGAAGGACACATTGGTTTTGGTGGCTTTAATAAGAATTTGATCATTTCTGTCATATACATCTTGAGTTCCCAGGACCCAGGATACTGGGCTAGGACTTCAACACAATTATTCTAAAGATGCGTACAAGGTCTTATTCAGGACTTCACCCTTAAATTATAGGATGTATCAACTTGAGGGTAGTGAACTAGGTTTCTGTAAATATTCTCTTCTGCTTAATCATAATTATTGCCATCTTTGGTGACTTCCAAGTTCTGAGGACACTTCTTACCCCACACAAGGGTTGGATCCATCGTAATGCAGTCTGAGGCCACCACCTTTCTTGTTATTGTGTCCTCACTCAGATTCCTCTACCTTCTTTTTGGGAATCTGTCAAGGTAATCTTTGTTCAATATGTATTTAGTCAACATTTTACCGAGAGCCTGCTTTGAGTCAGTGGCCACAGAAATTCTGGACTCTAGAGATTCAGAAATAAACACAAATGCAGGATTTGTGCTAGCAGCAGCATACATGCTGCCTAGGAGAGAAGCTAGGAAGATGAATGATAAAAATTGGATTGACAGGTGTTGTAATAAATGTGGGCAGAAAGAGTAATGGAGATACGGGGAGAATAAAAGCAATTGTGCCTGGGGAGGTTTTCAAGGTGGAAGCAATTTTTAAGAAGAATAAATAATAATTCCTGGTGAGAACACATTATAGACAGAAACAAGATTCTGCACCCTTCACAAGGACCAGATAATAATGAGGATTTTTTGCTTGAATGTTGCTCTAGGGATATGATGGTGGGAATGGTAGAAGATAAGTTTGAATTCATAATTTGGACCTACACTGAAAAACATTTGAATGGCATATAAAGAATTTCAAATTCTTGCCTTACAGCATAGGGGGAGGAGGTGCTGAGCTATCATCTAAACACTGGATTTCTAGGCTTGCTTTCTGACCACTGTACCCACCTATTCTTGCTTTCTGCTTCACTCAAAAAATAAGCGAAAAACTCTATCTTGGGCGGTTAACAGAGACAGCACTTCCTGATCCAACCAAAGTTTCTTTCATTTCTTTTCCCCCTTTCCCCCTATGTCATTGTCAAAGTGCATATTCAGAGATTTGGATGAAGTCACTGCCTTCTAGGAGCTCAAAATCGAATAAAGGAGGCCAATCTACAGACCTCAAGCCCAGCACCTGCACTAGAATATGAATTAAAGATGCGGGAAAACACCTAGAAGTGGTGCCTTCATCCGAGTCTGAGACTGAGGGCATATGGATATGATGCTTGTGCAATCTAAGCCCAAGGGATCCTTGCTCTATTGAATTTCCGGGTGGTGAGTCCTTATTTTGAAGAGTTCCTAATGATACTGCTCCACCCGAGAACCAGCTTGCAGGTGACATGGATCTGAGACCTTTCCATCATCTGAGTTAATGGCGTGGCAAATGGAAGGCTTTGTCACGTTCTCGTACAGCAAGGAGCATGCCTCCTTTTTTGGCAGAGGGTCTTTATTGGTGTCTTTGAAATCAATGGTAACTACATACTGTACTAATTTGAAGAAAGGCTGCCGCTGACGGTTGGCCAAGCAGATGTGGAAGAATGTGGTCGGTGGGAGGACTGGATGCTTTCTGCAGGAACAACACCCTTCAGCAGCCACACAAGTCATGCTTCATCCTTCTGCACCCTCCCACGTCAACTGTGCCTTCTGGTCCACAGCTGCCTCTCAGAAGCAACAATACCGGGCGCTTCTGTCTCCGGGGTGCACCAGCCACGTCCTTGTGGTTAGCAGATGCACAGGTTTTGCAGCAAAAGCCTAAATGAGCCTGAAAGGAAACCATGAGTCTGACCTTGGAAGATGTTATGTTCTCAACCTCACTGAGTCATCAATGAATGTATGAGCCAGGTGAGGAATTTCCAGAGACTAGTTGCATGCAATGATTTCTCAAAATGTGAATTTCAGAAAAGAGCGGGAGAAGAGAAAGGGGTGAATGCCACCTGTCTCCAGCTGTAGAAACACTTCATTTTACTGTCACTGTATTCTGTTTTTCACATTTCGGCTTGTCCTTAGGAATACAGATTTCATCTAGCTAAGGTCTGCTGACCCTTTTAGTTACAGCTTATAACAATCCTTGACTTGGGAGTAATGACAACGTCAGCTTGAACCTCAAGGTCATTCTGGATCATGAAAATGAGAAGCACTTTGCTTTAATGAACCATTAGGTTCCTTTGCCTGTTGTTAGTCATCAGAATGTTTGTTTACACAACTACGTGAATTCCTTTCGTAGGGAAGTGTGGCTGCCCCCATCTCATTTCTCACAGGAGTCTTTTTATCCCTAGGTCACCCCACCTGACTTTTGGAAATGGTTCCATTTTTATCCCGTTACCTTGCGAATTATACATTCCTTTACTGCCTAATACTCACTCACAGAGTGTGACTTAGAAAACTGAGACTGACGAAGAGGCTGAGGAGTCTGCCTCTCCCGTGTCCTGTGTTGCCAGGCCTCCAGGTTTCCCAGTGGACGGGGATGGGTTAGAATGACAACCCCGTGGCCCCGAGGGCACAGAGGGCTTGGTGATGGGCACCCTTGGAGGGGGAAGCAAGCACTGTGGGCTGGTGCCACCCTGCCACCTGCACACGGGACACATTTAAGTCCCGGCTCCACCATCACCTCTTCTGGGGAGTCTTCATTCAACTACCTCCTCCTCACCCTTAACCTTTCTTCAATGCTGAACATAGCAGCTAAGTTCAGACAATAGCAGCTGGCAAGAATGCATGAAGCAAAGTGACAATGCTCATTGGTTCTCATGCCACCTCTCTAATGCTCTGTGTCACCCCTCTTCAGGGATGAAGACGGTCTGGGCACACTGCTGGTCTGGGCACACTGCTGGCCTGGGCACCCGCTGGCCTGGGCATGCCGGTCCCTGCTCTTGAAATGTATTTGACCACTTCCTCTGGCTTGTTTCATGCTGACTTATCCTTTTAGGTCTCAGATTAAATGCCAGCCTTTCCAGTTTGCATTCTGTGGACTCTTGAGAGTATATTCATGACTTGTTCTAAAGCCCTAGACCAATCTCCTGCCATAGCCCCCGTATAATTGCCCCGCTCATTACACTGTGAGCTCCGAGTAGGGCAGAGGCGCTCCTAGTCACAGGGCTGACCATGGAGGCTCCTCCAGGGCCCGGGTTGTGCACAGTTACCATTTTACCTGCTGTCCTGCCCTCGCCTCAGGGCCTACCATGAAGTCCCACACCCAGTAAACTCTCCTTACAGTTCACGGAATGAAATGAACGGAAACATCCGTTGTTATTGCTGTTGTTCTAACCACTGGAATATGGCATCGCATTAACGAATGCCAGGGACCATGTGTGTGGTCCAGACCCAGAAAACAAACCTCGAGTCCAAAGCATCTGCATGGGGCAGGCTGTTGGCAACAAGAGCCTGCACTCGTGTGGGGGTTGAGCCGCTCCTCCTCAGAGTCAGCTGGGGATGCTGCACTGAGTCACGGGGTAAAGGGGTGCCCGGCAGCTCCGCTTCTTACAGAAGACAACCAGAGCCCTAGGCGGTGTGGCTCAGTGGATAGAGCCTTGGCCTGTGGACTGAAGGGTCTCGAGTTCGATTCCAGTCAAGGGCATATGCCAGGGTTGTGGGCTCGATCCCCAGTAGGGCATATGCAGGAGGCAGCCGATCAATGATTCTCTCTCATCATTGATGTTTCTATCTCTCTCTCCCTCTCCCTCCTCTCTGAAATCAATAAAAAATATACTCAGAAGGAGGAGGAGGAGAAGGAGGAGGAGGAGGAGGAGGAGGAGGAGAAGGAGGAGAAGGAGAAGGAGAAGGAGAAGGAGAAGGAGAAGGAGAAGGAGAAGGAGAAGGAGAAGGAGAAGGAGAAGAAGGCCACAAATAGGACTGGACATTGGAGCGCAGGGACATTCCTGCAGGTGGCCGGCTCAGAGTTCAGCGGCTTCTCCAGGGACTCAGGGTGGGAGGGACTGGTCTTCAGAGCTGAGCTCCTGGGCCCTCCCGCGTGAACATGTGGCCCCAGAGTCTGCCTCCAGGTTCAAAAGAATCCATCACTATTATTAGAAAGAGTTCAAGTGCCGTGGCATAGACTGTCCTCAGGAGTGCCCAAGTGGCTGTAATGGATGCTGAACAGAACATTCTGCTTGTTCTCTGGAGCATGTACCTGTAGCAGAAGGGGAAGACAGCGTGTGTGTGTGTGTGTGTGTGTGTGTGTGTGTGTGTGTGTGTGTGTGTGTTACTGCCCCTTCCTTCTTCGTGCTCCTACCCGTTAAATTGCATGAAGTGTCAGCAAAGCACCTCCTCGTGGGGAGATAGAATCGAGCCGGCGCTGCGCACATCTGCGGGCGGTGTCTCCTGGGCCGGGCTGGCGGAGATGAGCTGCCGGTTCTGAGGGGAAACTGCTCAAAGGAAGCTGACAGTTAGAGATGAAGGGCAGCTCCGGCAGCTCTCTGGGCGGCGAGATAACATCAGAGCATGCCCGCCGGAGTGCTGAGCCAAAGCGTGAGAGCCCGCGGGGAGGGAGGCACAGTGACCCGCCCTGTGGCCCCAGAGAGACAGGGCTGGGGACCCACTGTGCACACATCAGAAGCTGACTTCCTCCAGATAACTATCCTGTAATTCTTTTGCTGTCAAAGGATGTGCAGGTCAGAGAAAGCAAGCGACCGGCCTCGGGTCACCACTGCTCCCGGGAGGCCCGGTCTGTCCATCCCGGGAGTCTCCCCTTCCCCGTCAGCAAACACTCAGTGCTCCCGCCCCCTGACCCGCTCTCCCGTGAGGGCCTGGGTCCCGAGGTTTGCGGGAAAGTCTGACCTACACAGGGTCCTACACAGCACAGGGCACCTGGATGACCTCAAGTCTTTGCTGTGAGAAGACTTTTCTCTCTAAGAAATAACTTCTACGTGAGCACAGACCTTCAGTGCATCCCTAAACCAACAAGGGCTCCATAGTGCTTACTCATTAGCTTCCTAGAGCCCCCCTCAGGACTGAACTCAGCTGTCATGGAGAGAACATTTCTGTGGCCTGTCCACCACTCTTCACCCTCTACTTCAAAACTCATAGACAGAGTTCTGAATTTGCATGTTTTTTATCCCCATAAGCCTCGGTGTGTATGCAGATGTGTGTATGCTGATGTGTGCACGCTGATGTGTGTATGCAGCTGTGTGTATGCTGATGTGTGTATGCAGCTGTGTGTATGCAGATGTGTGTATGCAGCTGTGTGTGTGTTTTCCATCCTGTTAGTTTTCTCTCTCGAATGGAAAGTCCACAACGCAGTCTGTCTGAGCTCCGTCACTGTGGGGACTGAATCTACAGCGTCTTCTCCTGCCTGGTGGCCTCCACGGTCAAGGAAGCCGGGAATGAGCTCCTCACCCCCAACACCCTGAAGTTCCCTGATGTCCATGCACCAGTGCAGCCATCTGCGTCCACAATATAATTAGAAACACTAGTTCATCTCTCAAAGGAGAGAACTCTTTTGGATTAAAACCTGGATTATAACAGCGAGCATGGTCCTTGTAATGGTTTCCTGCTGGTTGTGATTTCCCACTGCTTAGCACGTACAGGTATTGCTGCAGGAATCCCTGCAGACCACCTCAGAACAGACAATGTCTCTCAGAGGAGGCATCCCTTGCTCTCCCCTCCATCTCCTCCATTCTCTCCTATGTCACCTGCTGCCCCTCCCCCCTGCCCTGGCCCCCACACAACCTACTTTACAGGCAAGACCAGAATTATCCTCCGGCATAACCAAATCATGGTCAGGTTTCCTTACTGTAAAATAC
This sequence comes from Myotis brandtii, assembly GCF_000412655.1. Lineage (NCBI taxonomy): Eukaryota > Metazoa > Chordata > Mammalia > Chiroptera > Vespertilionidae > Myotis > Myotis brandtii. Next base: position 259,168 of record NW_005371287.1, read on the forward strand.
GTCCAAATGTTTCTCATTATTTGCACAATGGAGTCCAAGGACCTTGGATTGGAGACCCTCTATGAGCTGATGCCTTGCTCTGTGCCCGCCTCGTGCCGCCCTACTCGCTCTCGCAGACCATAGGTTGTAGCCTAGACTACTCATTGTTTGCTGAGACACCTGTAAAGGGACCTCTTCTCCCTAGGACACCTCTCCCCCACCTGTCCCGTTTATGCTGGAAGTCATCTTCCCAATCCTTGGACTCATCACAGTACATATTGACAGACCCTTTGCCAAGTGCTTACACAGTAGTTTTCATATTATTAAAGGGGTTTATTTACAAAGTTATTGCTTTGTAAGATTCTTTTTTATTTGCTTTACACAAGTCGCATTTTCATCGGGCCTAGCATAGCGACATAGCCATGGTGAAGGCAATATAAATTTTGTTTAAAAATTGCTGCTCAAAATTTTCAAATGATCACACCCTCTGCTCTTAGCTAAACACCGCATTTCAAAGAATCCAGCACATTTCATCAACTCAATATTTAATTGTCTTCTAGGTTATATGGCTATCGTATCCCCTTGTATTTGATGTAGAAATCGAATGTGGTTATTGACTTGATATTCACAAATGTGGAGTAGCAAGTTGTTCATTAAAAAATGTTTTCACCTATCAAGACAGGATTTTTTCTTCAATGAAAGTTCACATGTACAAAGCCCTGATTTCCTCAGACGGGAAACTTTATCACGATTCTTTTTGTCCCATTGACCACGTTTATATATCAAGTATTTCATCCAAGTGGATGCTTCAGAATAAGAAAAACTCAGCTTGTGACTTGGTAACTTTCTAATAGGTTGCTACATCTCCAGCGATCTGAGGACCCTTGTTTATAATTGGGTGGCATCTATATTGAGTGTTTAAATGACATTCTAGATGATTCTTCCATAATGCCACTATAACTTTTGTATTTACAACCTCCACATTATTTTATTTTTCTTTCAAGGAACTTCAGAATTACATTCACATTTTAAATGATTAACTTGGGATGGCTAGTCTTTACTGCAAATCTTCCAGAGATCTCTGTCATGCTGGTAACATGCTATGCGGTAGGAGGACATTGGAAATCAGAGAGAGGACTAACTGGGTTGTCATGAATTGTGCATTTTTAGTGGAGTTTGTCCAGCAGTATGACCATACATCTCTGAGCTGGCAGACCACCCAGTCTCTCTCTGAAACCCTGCCCGCCAGTATGAAAGGCAACTCTCAAATGGGTCTATCTGAGAGCTTAACCCTGCACACCTACACAGAAATTAATCCTTGTTCTCATAACTGAACCTTAGAAAAAGAATGAATTCACTGCCTAAAACTCACATTTTCACACAATAAACACTGAAACTCAATTAGAAAACACTGGAGAGGAAATTGAATGGACATGTTGGACCAAGTATATACATAGCACTCCCTTTTCAGTTGCTCATCTTTTCTCTGATATGGAATATTTCTAGAAGAAACAGTGATGTCACATTTTCCCATCGCCAGTAACACACTTTGGATCTGTGAGTTGAATGTTGGGCACATGTGTTTCGACAAAAAACTCCCTATGTGTTTCTACTGCATATTCATAGACAAACTTCCAAACCATCAGAAAACAGATGTTAATCGAATCTGGTTTATCACCATCTTATTCTGCCTGCTGTAGGGGGAAAACAACAACACATGGGCTTATTTATTAAACACTTATTCATTTTGTTTGTTTGTTTGTTTTATAAAAAACACTGTACCAGGCTTGGGAATACAGGATGAAAAGGCTGGGCTGCACTCTCAATGTCTTGCTATGACCTCCTACATCAAGGAGATTGGTGTATTTTCATGAGAGTCTTAGAAGTAAGTTGTCAATTTCTAGAGAAAGCCTTCACTTGATTTTATCAGAAGTGCATAGAGTATACAGATCAATATGCTTGAATATACGTCTCAACAATATCAAGTCTTTCGATGGATGAATATAGTGTATTGCCGCATTCATTTAAATCTTCTTTAATTTCTCTCAGCGATGTTTTATAGTTCTCAGTTATGGGCCTTGCACAACATCACCAGATTTATCCCTCAGTAGTCAGAGTTTCGATGGTATTATAAATCTTTCACATTTTTTCAAGAATTCAAAAGTGACACTTGGATTTATTACAGATGATTTACTGAGGAATAAAATCCTAAGTGCATAGACAGCACAGGCAAAATGATCCTAGATGAAGGTGAACGTTCCCCGTCGTGCCTATGAAGTATTCTTGTCTTAGTCATGCTTTTCAAGTAATTTGGTGGCAGTTAGACTATCTGCAGAACATGAATTCTCCACAGGACTGGCTGAACAGGAGACGCAGAGTAGGTACCCGGTGAGCATGCTGAGTGAACGTTATTGAAACATGGGGGACCCTCCTTTCTCTCTACTCCAAACTACTTGCCATGTCCAAGTGCCTATGGGCAGACAACTCCAATTTCTCTGGGACTCCCTTTCTCAGTTGTAAAAAGGGGATGGTAAGAGCTGGGGATGGATTTTGTAAAGTTTAAGTGGGAAACGTTTGTGTGAGTTGTATGTAATGTTAGGTGATAAGCTGTGGAGAATGGTATTTTTCTGCTTAGATCCAAGTGAACCTTCCTTTATCAAGGCGTCCCTGTGGAGGAGCAAACCCCGTTGGTCGAGGGTAGTTCCGCTGTCTGCACAAAGGATCTTGGCCACGATCAGCGTTAGGAATGAAGAGAAATTCTTATTTTTGCTTCTATTATTAAAGTCTACATGTCAGCAAACCTATTTATTCCTTCCTTGGAATACAGTAGATGTCTATGTCTAGCCTTGGCCCTTTTGTGTGAATTTAATAGAGTTTTCTTTTAAAAAAACACACAGATTGTTTATTAAGCCACAAAATGTTGGGGCCGAAAGGAAACATAGAAATCATCTGATCACAACCGTGCATTGCAAATTTCATCTGTGGTTTTTTGGGGATTATCAAGGATTTCTTGTTGATCATTTGCAGTGACAAGAAACTTTCCTATAGGATAGATCATTTCATCTTGGATTACTGATTAAATAGTCCTATTCAGCAGAAATCCCCCTGCCTGAATGTCCACCCAATGAAGTTACCCAGAGTGAGTCAGCATTTTTTTTTTTCCCTTGGCAGCTCCTGGACACTCAAAAACCGAATCAGGGTCCCCATTGAGTTTTCTTTCTTTAGCTAAGTTATTTCTTTCAATGTTGTTACTGCACTTGGCCTGGTTTTCTGGTCTTATGATACCTAGTATACTGGCTACTCTCTGGATAAACTCCTATTTACCAATCTTACTCTTATACTTTATGCTCAGAACTGAGTAGGATGCCCTGGGTGTGTGAGATGAAGCAAACGGATGTAGGAAGCCGCAGAGCTCATCCCCAGTGATGGTGTCCCACTGCCTAAGAGGCTCCATCATGCCAGGGGTGATCAAGAAGGCATCAGGTCAAGAGCAGTTCCGGGGCCTTCCTCTGGGACAAAATGCCAAGGTGTGATTGCAGCTTGATACCTGATTACAAAAAAGCCTCTCTCACTTCTCTCATTTCCTCTTCCTCTTCTTCTTCCTCCTTCTCCTCCTCCTCTTTCTTCTCTCCTCTTCCTTCTTAACTTCCTCCTCTTCTTCACCCTTATCTTCCTCTCTCTCTCTCTCTCTCTCTCTCTCTCTCTCTCAAACCTCTCTATTGTAAGTTGTATTTTGCATATAACTGAGTCTCTTGGAAGCCAACCCTGTGACTAATAGAATTTATTACACATATAAATTCCAAAGAGCATTTTATACACATTATCCTTGGAAAGAGCTTTCCTGAAAGTTAGCCTTACCCCTAAACACATTGGTTGTAGCCGTGATCATGGATGATATGTCTGAGCCCCTGACTGGTACTATGTCTAGTGCAGGTTACATGTTAATGGAATGCCACATGGGATCTAATCATAAAACACTTACCTTGCACTTGAATCAAGCTTAATCCCACACTGCGCAGGTTATTTCTCATAAGGAATCGCTACCTGACATGCCTCGCTGTTGCAGGCTCGGGCTGTGTTTGTCACTCGGTATCTTCAGGTCCAGAGAGAAAGCGGCTTCATTTCCAGCTTCTGATGACAATAAGAGACGCTGAAAACTGAAATGAAAGGTTTTAAGTGACAGAGGATATAAGTGACAGAGGATATAAGTGTCAGAGGGTATAAGTGACAGAGGGTATAAGTGACAGAGCAAGGTGAGTTATGCACAACACGTTCCCTCCATTGAAATGCTCAGCCTATTTGGAGACTCTGAGGATAACTGACTGTTTCCTGGTCTCATAAGGGCACAGCTCTCTCCAATCAACATTTAAGGCAGCCGTTCAAGGACCGTGGCCTCCCCTGCGGTCACGTAGCAAGGACAGGTCCGACGAGGACAAAGGCCCATGGCAGGAACTAGATGGCAATACAAGCAAAGTCTCTGCTTTTGCAAAGTCATCTTCCTTCCCTTCACAGGCTCACCTTCAGGGACGGCTATTAAATGCTTAAAAAAAACCCCACAACAACAAAAGCTCCACGCACCTACACGAACGCCCCATGATGGTGGTGACAGGTGAGGCTGAGCTTGCTCACCCTCGGATGATCATTCACAGCCAGCGCGGAGGGCCAGCGTGATGACAGACAAGCAGAATTCATCTCTGACTTCATCTTTTAGTGCAGTGGTTCTCAACCTTGGCTGCACGTTAGAACCACCTGGGAATCTTTTTAAAATCCTGATTTCTGGGCCTCATCCTCCGGAAATTCTGTTTCTTTGTTACTAATGTTGTGGCCCCACCCCATCATAAAGAAACAGAATTTCCGGAGGATGAGGCCCAGAAATCAGGATTTTAAAAAGATTCCCAGGTGATTCTAATGTGCAGCCAAGGTTGAGAACCACTGTTCTAGCAGAACGAAAAAAGTCCACCTTTGAACTTTCTCTGGAGATGTCCTCGTCTCACTGAAAGGAAGACAGAACCCTCCCCAAGGGCTGGAGCAACGAGCTTGGCCACGCTTCCCACAGAACCACGGCTGCTGGCCTCCGGGGCTTTGCTTTCCCTGGGAGAGCTCAGAGCCATGTCATCACCGACTGCTATCTCATAAGCATGATTTACAGCAGAGACGCCGTGTCATCTGGGTTTCATTAAACTATAAATTTAACAAAATCTGCATCCAGGCAAGCCGACAGCTCAACGCCCACAGATGCTCTTCTTCCAGCGTCCTTTGGCGGTTGGTCCCCCTGCAGCAAACACAGCTCAGCAGCGCCCACCAGCCACTCTCGGCGCTCATGGGAAAGCCCGACACCCACAGGATTCCTCTCCACGGACACAGGGGTGCGCATGTGTGTGCATGCACCCGCCAGCACAATGAAGATGAGGATTTGTACGGTGATTCCAAGGAAAATAAACTACTGTGTTCAAACATGACAAATGACAGAAAAAGTCATGCCATGTCAAGCCAGAAATACACATTTACAAACCAGACTGTTACTGAAAAAACACAAAGTACCTTGGCTGACCTCGCCGGGAAGAAGCTGAGGGAAAGGAGGGTGCCCGGTGAACACAGTGGTTCCGCTAAAATGCGTGGTTCCGGCCCCGCACGCATTCGTCTGCTCACAGGGGTTGTATGAAAGTCTGTTCCTGTTGGTTCCCTGAGTGAGTGGACAGCTTTATGCTGTCTTATGGGGTTGTCTTGTAGCTTAAATGACCACATAGGCTCCTGGGAAGATGGAAATACATCACCCTACAACTCTCCCCTTTACTTTATGGAAGAGTGCTTATAGAATCAGCCAAAAGGAAGAAAAAAAGGGTGTGGGGTCCTGAGCAGAACCTGGGATAAGTAAGCAGAGAGGTGCACTTGACCTTCTGGAAGGTATGAACACAGCGTTCCCCATCACCAGGCTGGATCTGAACTACAGCGATAACAAGCGGTCCAGGATCAGGAAGACTCACTTAAGTTACTGTGATGACGGGCATCTTATTAGAATAGCTCTACTTGTAATGAACAAATAACAATGTATAAAGGCAGTGATATGACAGAAGGGTTTGTTGTTGTTGTTTCCTCACACAAACCCCAAAATTTGGGTTTCTCATCAGGAGCACAGCTTTTCTGGGGCCTAGTCACTTCCACGCCGTGGCTCTGCTCTCTTCAATGACCAAACCTGTGCCAAAGCCATCCGTACGGAGCTGGAGACCAAGGGGATTCTATGGAGTAGACCTCTGTGCTCCAGGACGGAAGCAGCAGTGACCACTCTGCACACGTGCCACTAGCCACGCCAACTTTCAGGACAGTGGGAGCATCTCTGGCTGTGTGTGCGGCAGGAAAACAAAGATATGGGCTAGGTACGCAGCTAGCCAGTCTCTGCCAACCCTCCTCTTCCCATTAGAAGGCATCCAGGAGCCACCGCTTATGTGCACTGAGCCTGCGGTTGGCATTTGGGGAGGATTTTCAGCAGTGGTTCTGGGGACTGGACTATGAGCTCCTCACCAGGGAGTCCCTTTTCCAGAGTGTGAGCATCAAAACTGGGATTCCTACCGTGGACTAGGGTTTTGGTATTCTGAGTAATAATTAGTATGGCTTTTTGGCCTTTAGAAGTCAACTTTATCAGCTGTTGCTACCTGGGGGGATGTCTTTTCATGACTGTTTTTTTTTTAACTTGCAAATTTGTGTGTATTCAATCATGTAGAAATGTATTCGTTTATCTTTGCATTTCTCTGAGGCAGCCAGTAAAATATGTAAAATTCAATCAGAAAAAAATAGACCAGGACCTTGAAAAGGTGGTGGTATTGAGCATAACATGTGATGAAGCGAGAAGGGAGGATGTGACACATCATGTGCACATGGAACAGTGGCCCAAGTGAGGAAGGAGGCACCCGCGTGGGGGGCACGACTGCCTTCCAGGCTGGTCTGACGTGCTCTTTCCTGCCAAGTGTCCCCGAACCCAGTAATCATCCTGACTGAAGAGAAGGAAACACTCAGAAGAAAATGTTGAATGTGAGGGATGAGATCAAGTAGTAGCTGTAAAGAGAAGAGGATGGGCCGGCAGTTATTCTGGAGAGCAAGCAAGCACAGAGCAGAGGCGAGGAGGGCTCTGCAATCTCACTCATTGGTCAGGAAGCAAAGCACAAGAGCAAGTCTTTTTTTGTTGTCCTTTTAACACATTTTTATTGATTTCAAAGAGGGAGGGAGAGGGAGAAAGATAGAAACATCAGTGATGAGAATCGTTGATCGGCTGCCTCCTGCACACCCCTGCTGAGGATCAAGCCTGCCACCCAGGCCTGTGCCCTGACCGGAAATTGAACTGTGACCTCCTGGGTCACAGGTTGACGCTCAACCACTGAGCCACACCAGCCAGGCTGTTTTCCATTTTTTAAGGAGGGCTGTCAGACCCCCAGCACACACGGTGGAGAACGGGGAAGGAGAAGGAGAGGGAGAAGCGCCAAGTGCACAGAAGTCCATAAAAGGGCGCCCGGCGTTGGTGTGTTTGACCAGATGCTATAAATAGAAGATCGCAGCATTCAGAATGCGGGCGGAATGTCCTAAGATAACCATAAGCATCTTATTAAAAAATGGTGTATTTACCTTCCACGTTCTATCAAAGTATAAAAGGAAATAAACATGCACCCAAGTGCCAGCAGGAGTAGCAAAAACAGAGTGAATTACTGTGTATATGCACATGAATATTTTAATGCAAAGTGGGAATTTAACTAAGAAAACAACAGGGAGACGGTTCAATAATTTATGGTTCCCTAAATAAAATATTACGCAGCTAGTAAAACGAACACTGTGGAAACACCATAGCAACCAGGACAATTGTTTTATTATGTAGTAACAATGAAGAAAGCAAGGAGCAAGATGATAGATGTGCTACGGTTACAACGCGTGCAAACCAATGTGGGAAGGCGACGAGAGGAAATGAGGCAAGGATATCCTACATTGAAAATGAGGGAGAGACCGAGGATTTTTTAACTTAAAAATCGTTGAACTGTTATGATTGCCTCAGTAAGGAGAAGTAGAGATGGAGGGGCAAGAATAAAAACTCTTTGACTTCTCTCCATGTTTGACTTAGAAACAAATGTCCCCACAAGCATTGCCGGATCAGCAAGGTGAGTGAGCCCGCTGCTGCTGGCCCCGCTGTCCTGGGAGTGGCCTGGCGCAGTCCCCTCCCCCCCCCCCCCCCCCCCCCCCAGAGATGGACGTGTGGGTCTCACAGCTCCAGGAGCATCAGGTGTCCCGTGCGTGTCCTGGGCTCCTGGGGCCAGCCCTTGGGCTTCTGCCTCAGTGTCTTCTCAGGTCAGTATTGACACGAGTGGTGACTGGTGTGCCCTGGGCCTCAGTTTCCTCCTGTGTCAACCCGACAGGCCGGTGTGAGGACTGAGCGGAGTGCAGTGCTTTTAAACAGGAAAGGGTCACACCGATAGGAACAGAGGCTGCTACATGGCCACTGTAAGATGCAATGAAAGTGTTTCTACCTTGCTATCCTCTCAGCCCCTCCTTCTCCTTCTCCTCTTCCTTCCTGCCTCTGTCAGTCTCTCTCAGCTTATGATCTCTCTCTTATAGTTTCTCTCTGTCTCTCTCTGTCTCTGTCATACATGCAACCATTTACACACTCATCACACCCACGTGCATGCTCTGCTCCAAGGATTTTCAGCCCTGCGTTAGTGAGCGCACCTCCTCGCCTCCACAAAGCTCATCCTCCCTGCTCACCTAGCTCACCTCTCACGCTCCCCGGGGGTCCCCTGCAGCACCCTCCTGTGTGTCTGTTAATAAGGGTTTTGTTGTTGTCAGTGGCAGGACATAATTCTGTGCTGTGGAAGTCTGTCCTGCCCTTCAGGTGGCCCCGGGTGGCCTTGAGATGCAAACTGAGGAAGTCCCTCTAATAAGGCATGACATAGGCTGTAACGATGTGAGGATCCCCAAGGTTTCAAAGCACTTCGCCACTATTTATTTTATAATTTCAAATAGAATATTTTATATGTATTGTTTATTATTAACACCATCACAAGTTGAGCTGTTCAGTAGAACAGATTGTATCACTATCGCCATTTTGCAAACGAGAAAAGTGGGGCTCAAATATGTTACAAAACAGGCCTAAGCGACATATCTCAGCAGCAGCAGAACTGGGAGCAGCATCCAGGGCTGTCTGAGCCCCAGTCCTGACGCCCCGAAGGACACATGTTTATCTAACTGCCTAGGATGGTTCTACAAGGCTGGAGGGCCATGGCCACCCCTGTGGCCGCTGAGTCAGCAGATGGCTTTGTGAATGGGAATTACTGCTGCATTTCTGACTCAGCATATTGGGGGCAGGGCCCAGTCATTTTCATTTCTAACAAATGTCCCAGGCAATGGGGTGATGCTGACCTACAGATGGCCCTTTAAGGTCGCTCATCTCTGCCAATCTTCGGAGATTCTTAACATAAACTGCCGACTGGCCATCCGTCAGACCACCGGTTCCTTCTGTGTGAACGGCATTGAACATGCCGGGGCGGGTGGTAACGGTGTGTACTTCTCCTGGCCAGGCTTCCTCGTTGCACATGCCCTTGGAAGTCGTGTTTAATGAAGTGCACGGTGGGCAGGGAGCGCCGAGTGCATGGTCTTTGGCCTCGTTAATATTTAGAGCTTCCTGCACCTCGAGGAAAGGAGGCTCAGCGGCGTGGCCGAGGGACCTCGGGAACACACAGGCCCATTCAGGGCCGCAGGAATGGCTAATGTGCATGTGACATGTTAACTCCCGTGAAAAAGAAAAATAACAGCGAGGGCGATCTTCGCTGGGGAAACGGATCATTCCAGATTAGGCCCGTGTTGTTTCAGGTGGCCACGCTCACTGCTTCCCACCTGAGCCTGCAGTGGGAAAACGAACCCACAAACCAGAGGGCCGCCCGGAGCACAGCAGCCTGAAGGCGGCCCTATTAACAGGAACCGAATACCATGAACTTGGGAAGTGTGCGCTGTGGTCCTCTTGCCGCTAAACTGCAGATAGCCCCCGGCGGAACAGGCCAGTGCATTTAACCCCCAGGCCCCAGGTGGGAGGAGGTCAGCTCACCTGGAGTCACCTGGGTGATGACCCCAGGGTCTGGAGTACGCTGTGTGCTGTGTGCACATGGATAGCGATGGTTTGGGGCTCAGGATAAAAGCTCGGACAAACTGTATTTGGAAGCAATTGTGCCCGATTCATTCCTTTTGGAATCTGACTTCCCTAATATACCCTCAGTCATGGGACATGTTAACCAGGGCGGGGGTGGGTGGGGCACACCCACCTGTGCTCACTGGGCTTCCCTGCTGATGGTCTTGAGTTATCACCATAGACCTGTCTCCAGTTCGCAGTTCACAAGAGTTCCAGCAGAGTACATTGTGTGGCCCGGCTGGTGTGGCTCAGTGGTTGATTATGGACTCAGGAACCAAGAGTCACCAGTTCAATTCCCGGTCAGGGTACAGGCCCGGGTTGCAGGCTCAATCCCAGTAGGGGGTGTGCAGGAGACAGCCAATCAATGTTTCTCATCGATATTTCTATCTCCTTCTCCCTCTCCCTTCCTCTCTCTCCAAAAAAAGTTCATTGTGTGTTTATTGCTTAAACTGGGGTTGGGGAGTTGACTAGAGATTTGATTTTTAAAAAAAGACATCCTGGAAATTGTGTGCAAAGGATCTCAGAATGAAAGTAGCTCTGAGTAGAAAAGACACTTATGAGGATTTAATGATACACCTCATTTTTGAAGAAGGAGAAAGCCACAATGACTCTAATGTGTAGTCTAGCAGAGGCACTGACCTGAGCAGGAAACACAGGAGGAGGATTAGGTTAGGGGAGGTCCTGAGAGAAATAGTTGTAGTTAAGTTGAGCTTGAGGACCTGTGACACATACATATATATACGCCCATCAGACAATTAGATATGTGCAGGTACAGGGGTCAGGAAAAGGCTAGACAGGTAATAGAAACACATCCACATGCGTGCATGTGTGCCCACATACACTTGCACACCCAACTGAGAGTGAGCCACCTGCCAGGAAAGCAAGGAGATGAAGCGTGAAATACAATGAGCATCACAGAGATTGTAAGTGCGTTGAATGAGCTCTCCAAGTCTTCACAATCATCTTAAATGAGTATATATTATTTTGCCAATGTTAATCATGTTTAGGAAATCAAACATAAACTTTTCATAAATTGTGCTTATAACGAAGATATAACCATGGGTTCAACTTTTATTTCCAGGTTGGTTAAGGCTACAGTCCGTTATTTCCTAAGCTAGGTAGAAGCATTCATGAGTGTTTATTTTATTATGATTCTTTAATAATAAATATTATCCATTAAATTATATAGAATATTATATGTGTTCTTTTATATATGCTATTCCTCAAAATAATAAAAATATTCCAGGTATATAGTGTCAGAACTAAGGAGAAATGTATTCAAAACTTAATTCTACCAGGCAGGTGGAGATGCGATGATTTGATCCCCTGTTTTATTTTATTTTTATTTTTATTTTTTAAATATATTTTATTGATTTTTTACAGAGAGGAAGGGAGAGAGATAGAGAGTTAGAAACATCAATGAGAGAGAAACATCAATCAGCTGCCTCCTGCACACTCCCCACTGGGGATGTGCCCGCAACCCAGGTACATGCCCTTGACCGGAATCGAACCTGGGACCTTTCAGTCCGCAGGCCGACGCTCTATCCACTGAGCCAAACCGGTTTCGGCTGATCCCCTGTTTTAAATACAGCCCGTGCTTCTGACCTACAGATGCGATCACTCATCATCCACTATCTCATTCCATTAATATTTTCTGGGTGACACTTCGCCAGGTACTATGCTGACTCCTGACGCCACAAGGACTGATGAGACAGAGCCGTTTGTTCAAGGAGTTGGCGGTCAGGTAGGACACTGTCAGTTACCGTCCCATCGGGAGAGGCGTACATAAGGTGTGGAAGAACCCAGAAGGGGGACCTGTGATATGGAAAGAAGAGTTTTCCTGAGATGACAGTTGAGCTGAATATCACAGATGAGAAGCAAGGAGCTGGTGGATATGGGTAGGACTAGTATTTGGGGAAGAGGGAACCGCCTGTGAAAAGAAATACATTTCTAAAAGCATCTATGTTAGGACTGGCGTGAAGCCCTGTTAGCACTCTCAGCACGAGGACAAGCTGCTCTGTGCATGGCCTACGGGTCTGCTTCCTTAGACCCGGGCCAGGCAGTGCCATTGTCAGTCTGACAGAACCGTCTCCCAGGACTGAGTGCTGCTTTGCTTCGGTCCCACTTCAACTCAAGCTCTTCCGACAGCCTACGTGATCCGCATGAACTGTAATGGGAAGAAACTCATGTTAAATACCGATCGCCCAGGTGATGAATGTCAGCATTGGGAGCTCACATAGAAAGGAAGAAAGAAGCAGGGAACCCTCCCCTTCCCTGGGGGCCTCTGAGGCCCGGGTGAGGGCTGAGCTTTCTGGTTTGCAAATGCAGAACCTCCAGCGATCCATGGACTATATGCTTCCAGGAGAAGGCTGCAGGATGGTTTGCCCAGTGTGTGTTTAGCATGTAGCAATGGATGGCTTGGAATTTTAAAATATTTCAGTGCTAGTGCTACAAGAGATTGAGCAACCCAAAGTGCTTCCACATGACTAGTAATAGTCTCCTCAGGCAGAGGGACTGGGACAATTTCTCCTACCCTAGATTCTGATAAATTGCCGATTTTTTTTTCTATGGTGAAGTAGAATCAGCAGCTTCGGAACGTGCCATCAATGAAAGGGAGGGATCAAAGTGCTTCCACATGGCTAGTAATAGTCTCCTCAGGCAGAGGGACCGGGACAATTTCTCCTGCCCGAGATTCTGATAAATTGCCGATTTTTTTTTCCTATGGTGAAGTAGAATCAGCAGCTTCGGAACGTGCCATCAATGAAAGGGAGGGAACTCTGTGACCTCATGCACGATGCTTCCTAGTGCAGGGACACCCTCTCAGACCTCAAGGCCAACTCACACGCCTTTGACCAATTCTCGGGCAATGATTGGTGTAATTTAGGCAAGTTCCTTAGCTTCTCTGATCCTCACTTCTTCATCTGTTACAATGGACACAGTAAGACCTAAGGGGAGAAGATGAATGAACCACACAGGGTAAAGTAATGATGAAAAGTCTTGAGAACAGCACTTATCAGCAAGAGAACACTCAACCAATGTCCACGTGTACAGGTAGACATAGATGGGAAAACGTGCACGTGTGTGTGTGTGCGTGTGTGTGTGTGTGTGTGTGTGTGTGTGTGTGTGAATTTCTTCGAATGGAGAATAAACTGAAATGTTCCAACTGAAAGACCAAGTAGCAGCTGAATGGCAGTGGCCAAAATCTCTGATTCATCATCAGCTTGAACATGCATTTCTCAAGACACACAAATCTAGGAAGTGAAAAGCCTACTATAAAGATATGGTGCAACCAATTCCTCTTGAAAATACATGAAGTATTAAGAAAGGTATACTTCACTGCTTAGCTTCATAGAGGCCTCTGTCTAAAGCAGCAGTTCTCAACCTGTGGGTCGCGACCATCGGAAAACACATATAGCATATCAGATATTTACATTTTGATTCATAACAGGAGAAAAATTACAGTTATGAAGTAGCAACGAAAATAATTTTATGGTTGGGGGGTCACCACAACATGAGGAACTGTACTAAAGGGTCGCGGCATTTGGAAGATTGAGAACCACTGATAAAGTAATGAAAATCACTTTAGGAAAAAATACTCTGAGTGTAGTTGTCTATATATATAATTTCTTAGAACCTGCCAGTATTTTGTCACTGAAGAAATAAAAAAAAATGCCACTAATGATAATGAGAAGTGTGCTGATAAAAAAGTGAGTTGCTTGGCAACAGATTAACTTACTTAAACTTTTACCGCTGGTTTACCAAAGAGGCTGAAAAGAGAAATGTGAAGACAAAGGTAAAATCCTCAGGATCAGAAGCTCCAGGACACCCTCAAAGGGAGAAGACACCCTTGCCTGTAAGCCAAATCTGGGAGTTTGCAAACTACATTTCCCAAGCTTCCTTGCCAGTGGATTTCCTATTCCTTGCTGCCAATAGGAGGTGATGGGTGGATGGAGATCCAAGAAGGAGAGAGAAACTGGAGGTCTGTGCCTGGGACAGTGTGGAAGTGGCTGGAGCTGGTCACGAGTGTGTGGGAAGTGCAGACACTAGTAGCTCAAGCAGAAGTAGCTCCTCTTTTGTAGCTTCAACCCTGGCAAGTGGTACCATCTTAGGCAGATTCAGGATTGGCCGTGTCTCCAAAAGCTCGGAAGCAGGTAAGGACCTGTAGACTCCAGCTGGAGGGTGTTAGTGTATTCTGATCTCTGGGTAAAACCATTCTTCCTTCTGGTTCCTCCACACCATTTATTTTCTCTTCTGTTCTCCCTGCCACCGTAATGCCTCCCCTGAATTAAATTCTGTTTGAAATACCTAAAGTCTTCATAAGTTTCAGTTTTATATCCCACATATGAATGAGATCATATGGTTCTTAACTTTTTCTGTCTGACTTATTTCACTTAGCATAATGTTCTCAAGGTCCATCCATGTTGTCGCACATGATGCTATTTCATCCTTTTTATGACCATGTAGTATTCCAGTTGTATACTAGTATATGTACCACATCTTCTTTATCCAGTGCTTTAGCACAGGGCACTTTGGTTGTTTCCATGCCTTGGCCACTGTGAATAATGCTGCAATGAATATAAGGGTGCATATATCATTGCGTATAAATGATTTCAAAATTTTTGGGTATATACCCAAGAGTGGGGTTGCTGGGTTGTATGGTACTCTATTCTTAATTTTTTGAGTAATCGTCAGACTGCTTTCCACAGTGGTTGTACCAGTCTACATTTCAACCATCAGTGAATGAGGGTACCCTTTTTCCCACAACCTCTCCAACATTGTTATTGCTTATCTTATTGATAATGGCCATTCTAACAGGTGGTATCTCATTGTAGTTTTAATTTGCACTTCCCTAATTGCCAGTGAGGTTGAACATCTTTTCATATATCTATTGGCTGTTTGTATGTCTTCTTGGGGGAGGTGTAATTTCAAGTTCTTTGCCCACTGTTTGATTGAATTGTTTATTTGTTTGGTGTTGAGTTTTACGAGTTCTTAAATATTTAGGAAATTAAACCTTTGTCAGAGCTACTGTTCACAAATATTGCCAGAGGGAGGGGGTTGGGGAGAAGGGGGTCCTAATATGAGGTGACAGGAGAAGATTTGACTTTGGGTGGTGGGCACATGGTGCTATATACAGATTTTGTAACTTAGAAATTCACACATGAAACCTATATATCCATGTTGACCAATGTCACTCCAATAAAATTTTATTAAAAAGAAAAATCTCTAAAATGGTTTCTGACTGAACACTGAACCAGATGCAATCTTCAAGCAGGTCACAGACTCCCTCATTAGACTCACTACAGAGCAATATGATATGGGCAAAAATAGAAAAAAAACATTATGCACCAAACTAGGAAGGGTATTGTGATGGTTAATTTAAATCTCTTGATAAATAGGTATAGATATGGATATAGATACTATAGATTAGATATATAGAGATATAGATATAGATATGGCTATGGATATAGCTATTCTCTTGGATCTGTTTCTCTGGAGAACTCTGACTGATATAAGTAGGGAGGTGATGATGATTGTAACAAGAGGCGATGTTGCAGGTGGGCAAAGGGCAGATAGGGTTAGCTCTGGATATCACCTGAAGGCTTTGGGACTTTATTCTAGGGTTCATGTGAACCACTCCTAGTTTTTAGGGAAAGGAGTGAAACGGTCTTGTTTTATTTTCTTGAAACCCCCCCTGGCTGTAGGGGTGTGGAGGATGGATCTCCAAGGAGGCAAGATTTGGGAGAGCATGTTCCTAAAATGAGCAGTTCCTCAGAGCATGCAGCCAAACTTATCAGTGAGGCAATGATAGGTTTTCCACTTTCCAGCCATTCAGACCCTCATAATAGAGTCCAACTCACTCTTCTCTGCTGACATCTGACTATTTCGCTGTCAGCGTGGGCCACGCTGGGGCATGGTTTCTCCAAGTCTTTGCTTTTGATCAGATCACAATGCTGAGGAACAACGGGTAAGGGTTTAGCTGCCACCTGGCAGACTGATTTAGAGTACGGAGCTGTTATTCTTTTTTTTAATTTTAATTTTTCAATTATAGTTGACATACAATATTATTTTAGTCTCAGCTGTACAACATAGTGATTAGACATTTATATGCCTTAAGAAGTGATCACCCCGGTAAGTCTGACACCACACATGGCGGTCACAGCATTACTGACTGTATTCCCCATTGAAGCTGTTATTCTCCAGAACCATTTAAATGGCCACAGCCAGACGTGGACAGTGTCAGTGCCAAAAGGTCCCCGGAAGCAGAGGTGACATTTATGTACAGGCCCTAATGGGCTTCATGGTCTATTTTTGTTAAAAGGTCTACGTCCCGGGTCCTGGTCTGGGCTTAGTGTGAGTCCTTGTTATCCCTTTCATTGCTTTCCAGAGTGATGTGAGCTTATCCTTCACTCTGCAAAGCCTCTAAACATGGAACCAAGGGTGTGTTTTCCACGAATTTAATGAAACTTAAGCTTCAGAGCCCTCCTGTACGTGGGCCCCACCCAGGTCCCCAGAGAGCCCTGGCTGTGCTTTTAGATAGTCATATGGTTTTATAAAATCCGCAAAAGTAAGGTATTTTAACCACAATCAATTAAGACTGCTGCCTCTTTCCATTCCTTCTTCTCTGCCAGACTTTCCCTTATGTTGGGCGGTGTTATAGTGGTCATGGGCATTTTGAGTATCTAGCGGGGGAAGGACTTGTATTGAGGTTAGTTTGAGTTTATCGAAACTCACAGTCACTTCCAGAACAATTGACTTATTGTTAACCATCCTGGTGTAGGAACAGATTCTAAAAATAGTTCTACCACCCACTGTGTGGCCTCACCCAGGCGGGTGACCCAGCGGTGCAGGGCCAAAGGGGGACTCGCAGGGGACACGGGCCCCCAGCCACAGAAGTGTGTGGGGAATCCAGAAGAAAGCAGTCCCGAAATGTATGGAGCCAGAGGCTAATCTGTGGGAAGTACTTCCAACCTTCAAACGTGTAAACTTGTAAGCAGATAATCTGAAACAGAAGTTCTATCTTCTAAGAATTTACTTGATAATACAGCGCACACAATGAAAATCCTCCATTTTTTTTTTTTTTTTTTTTTTTTTTTTTTGTTAATCTTCATTATTTGAATGTTTGCAATGCACATGTAATATCTTTAAAAATAAAAAACCAACTGTTTTTGAAGCTCAAAAGAAAACATCTCAAGGATACATAAATTCCTGGAGAAAAAGCAGGGCATCGATGTTTCTAACTCTCTATCTCTCTCCCTTCCTCTCTGTAAAAAATCAATAAAATATATTTTAAAAAAAATGACTTTTCAAAATCTTGCTGATTTGACTAAACCTACCGACATTGACAAAAATAACAAACTCATAGGATGCCTTTGCTACAAAGACACTGTGACAAGCTGGTGAAGAAATGTTGTCTAATTAAAATGTTTAAGAATGCTCCTGCACAAGAAAACTCAAAGTGACCTGAAGTCTTCTAACTTTTAAACAAAAGAAATGTGATGGCGGTGTTTGCAGATTACACAGCAGTGGTAATAATTTCCATGGCGTTGCCGACGAGGAGCTAGCATATAAAAGAAGATTTTCTAAATGATTAATAACTAAAGGAAATCAACCAACTGTGTAAGAGAAATGGCTGAATTACATTTCCCTTCTTTTTAGAAAAATATTATGAAATCATTGTCATGCAAGCACATTAAAGATTATACACTTGCTGTGCGATTTTGCTAATGAAGGCTAACCCATTCATAGCTCCTTTTGGAGCTAAAAGATGTCAACTCTGATCCAATGAGCCTGAAGACTACTGATGCTTAGGAACTATTGGCTGAATGAAGAAAGAGGTACATTAATCAATGCATTTGTAAGCATTGTAAGCATTTTTCTCTTCCATGTCATGTACATGTATGTGTATATGTGTGCATTAACTATATAATTAAGAAAATTCTGTTATTTATCATGGTAATAATAACCAACATTCACTGTATACCAGGTATTGGCCTAGGTACCTGATGTTTTTCAAAATGTCTGCATGCATTTCTCCTCTAAGGGAGGCCACTTTGCTTGTTCACTACTCTGGAGTCAGTGATTCCAGAGTAGACCTGTTTTTGTCATCAGTGATTTAGCAATCGGATGTTTTTCTAAAAGGTCAGAAAAATAAGCTCTCACAGTATATTGAATTGCTTTGGTTTCTTTATAAAAATCCTATCCCACAGTTGAGGGAGAGAGCACAGCTTTGAAGTCACAAAGATCTGAGATGAAGTCCATGTTCTATTATTTACCCGGTGAGGGACCTTGATAAGCTGCATAGCTCTTCTTCCTGTGTCATGATTGGATAGTGGAAATGTCAGTGGGAGCACAGCAGTGAAAGGCACAGTTTAATGTCTGTAATTTTTGGTGCTATTTCACCAAAGCTTAAATGTAGAAGTGGGGAAGGGCTGGAACTGTGTTCTACCCTGAACTCCCTCCCCCACTCCAGGCAAGTTGCTGCCCCAAAGCATGATGCCATTTCTTTGTCATGTATTAAGGATTTTCACAGAGGAAAAAACCTGGGCTCAGAGAGCCCAGGACTGCTCCTCACCCAGTGGAGGGCAGTTGGCTAATTGTGCCAGTAAATCTGCTCTAATCACATCCTACCTACAATATTATTTTAGTCTCAGGTGTACATGTGATTAGACATTTATATGCCTTAAGAAGTGATCACCCCGGTAAGTCTAGTGCCCTTCTGACACCACACACGGCGGTTACAGCATTACAGCATTACACCAACCACAGCTCTTCCCCTCATAACCCGAGCCATGAGCTGTAACCACACAAGCCCACTTGTCCTCCCTCATGCACACCTCATTTTCCCACATCTCCCTGAGGCCTCACGCACTGCTCCTCTCACTGGGACACTCTTCTCTCTCTGTCCATCCGTGAACACTTACCCACCCTTCAAGGTCAAGCCCACTGGCCCTTCCTCACTGTATGCACACTCTTCCCTTCTTGTAAGTTCACCACCCTATGACCTCATTTAACCTCAGTTACTTCCTCAAAGACCCTATCTCCAAAGACAGTCACATTGAGGATTAAGGCTTCAACATATGGATTGTGGGGAGGTGACCCAATTTCGTCTATAACGAGAGGGGACCACTGAAACTGGAAGAGGGATGTGGGCCATCCAGCGACTGCATCCCTCTGCAAGGGATGCTTGTTTGGAGGCTTTGGGGACATTCCTAACAGAGACAATGACAAGACGCGTCTTCTGATAGATGCCAACGCCGGTGAGCAGCCCAGGGAATGGAGTCTGTGTCTGCACCAGCTTAGAAGCTGCCTCAGTCTCACGCTCCAGCTGCTGCCAGGCTGAAGGAAGAGGCTTAGGACAAGGCTGGGAAGCTGGGGACCAGCATGTGGGTCTGAGTCAGGAGGTTGTCCTCCTAAGACCAAGACAGCTAAGACTGAGATACTGAGCTATCTCGTTTGCATCTTTCATTCTGATGGGAGATCCGGGCCCAGAGGAAGCGTTCAGTGGATTTCAGCTGTGTGAATTTCTCACGGTGGTGTGTGTGAGCACATGGCGAGCCCCATCACTGGAGACTTTCAGAAGGTGGCTGTGCATTGGGTGAGACCTTCAACATCCTGCCCCTGCCTAGCATTCTGACTCTGCTTACTTAACCCTTTGCGGTCCAATGTTATTTTTGGAATTCAAACAGTCTGGTCCAAATTAATTGATGGGATTGAATGTTGAACTTTTTAATGTTCTTATTGCTCAGCGTTGGACCTGCTCCTAGCGCCTGGTCTGTTGATTCAGCCTCGAGGTTGGACCGAAAAGGGTTAATAAAGTGAATGGGCGACACTGCCCATCCCTTCCACACCGCGTGCGTGTTCGTGGTCTGCACTACCATCCTGTCAGCCATGCTCATCTTTTGCATCTGAATTTGCTTCATTTTTCAGTGGCGTTTTTCAGTGGCATTTCAGAGGATGACAGGTTCCATGTGTCATGTATTAGAAATATGTTACTTCAAGGTAATTTCCATGGTTCTTTGCTCTCTGGATGCACATTTTTAGGGGGCGTTAATGATAGCTCATTAAAGGGTTTCTCTTCTGTCAGCTGGGTTTGGAGGTTGAACTTGGCCTATGACCCGGGCTCTGTGGCTGCTCAGAAGGGGCAGGTGACTGACTGACCGCTGACTCCAGCCCTTTCTAAGAGGCATGTGGATTCATAGTATTCACCCCAACCGTTAAAACACACAAAGTCGACCCAAATAGAACCCAACAGCCCATTAGAAACATAGTCGGTGCTTACATCTCCCTGACTTGTATCATAAATTAGAGATTTCGAAGAGAATGAGTCATAGAAAAAGGAAAAATAATAACCTGGTTTGGCAATCAGCGTATTATATCTCCCCGGTGACTCATACCACCAGGCTCGAGTCAGGACACACAGAGTTCCTTTTGGAAAGAAGTGCAGTTAAAAATAAAAGCAAAGCTAGGAAGAAAAACTCATAGACTTTTGAACTGTACCTAGAACTCTCCCTGCTCTGGCTTCCCTAATGAGGGCCTGGAGGGACAACAAGCAGGAGCGCTTGAGTCATGAGGCAGGAGGGAGCCGGCCCCTCGGAGCAAAGGCAGATGGAGTTCTGCACAAAGTCCTCGGGGAAAACGGGCAGCATAAGCCAGAAAGGCTGTCCTAAATGCCAGAGGGCTCCTCCCCATGGAATCATGGTCCCACGGAAGAGGCTCAGGTTCTGGTGGTAAACTTGCATCTGAACACTGGCTCTCCCGGAATTAGCTCTATAACCTAGAAACCTGGGGGCCGCTTTGCTTTCTGGTCCTTAGATTTCCCACCTGTACCAAGAGGACCACAATGCCGAGCCATTGTGAAGATCAACTAATACAAAGTGTGTTAAACGCTTAGCTTGGCGCACATATGCATTTATAGATGAAACTTTCAATAATTCTTGGCCTCAAAATAGCAATTGTATTTTTTTTTAAGTGCAATAATTCTGGCCATCGCTGGTTTGGCTCAATGGATAGAGCCTTGGTCCAGGGACTGAAAGGTGGCAGATTCAATTCCAGTCAAGGGCACGCGTCCCACGGTTGCAGGCTCAATCTCCAGCCCTGGTTGGGGTGCATGTGGGAGGCAACCAATCCACGTGTCTCCCTCACATGGAAATTCCCCTCTCTCTGTCTCTTTCCCTCCCACTCTGGCAACCAACCCACGTGTCTCCCTCACACGGAAATTCCCCTCTCTCTGTCTCTTTCCCTCCCACTCTCTCTCAAAAGCAATGAAAAAAATATCCTTAGATGATGATTAACAACAAAAAGTGTAATAATTCTGAGTGATGGTGAAGAATGTAGGAAGGGATCCTTTGTACATGGCTCAAGTAAGTGTAGATGGTTCAGTCACTTCAGATGCCCACGTGTCTCCCTCACACGGAAATTCCCCTCTCTCTGTCTCTTTCCCTCCCACTCTCTCTCAAAAGCAATGAAAAAAATATCCTTAGATGATGATTAACAACAAAAAGTGTAATAATTCTGAGTGATGGTGAAGAATGTAGGAAGGGATCCTTTGTACATGGCTCAAGTAAGTGTAGATGGTTCAGTCACTTCAGATGACAGCTCATGGTAGGGGATGCTGAGTCAGCCCTTGACCCAGAGGTTCCACTTTTAGATGCGACCCTAGAGAAAGTCTTGCACTTGTACGCAAGGATAAACGTCATCATGACACTTTATTTTATATTAGAAAATGCTAGAAAGTCTAATTGCCCATTATCACACAAAAAAGAATGGACAAATAACATGTGCAGTAACTCCATTGTAAAAAGTATTATCCGTCCGTTGAAATGAAAAGAGAGGTGAATTTACTATGTAGTAAATTTTACGACTATTTGGGCAGTAAAAAAATTTTAGGTAATTTTATTAGTATCAAAGTTGTTATTTATTCTCCTGCAATCCTTTTATTTATTTTAACAGCTGTAGGCTCTCTATTCCCTTACGATCCTGTCAAGGACTATTAAGCTTCTTTGGGTGGCCAGTCAAGGTTATCCCGAAAGGTCAGATAAAGTATAATCAGCGTGTTGCTGCACAACAGAGTCAAGGAGAGTCTAAAAATGCGTGCTATGCAGCCGCAGGGCAGCCCTGCAAGGGCAGAGCCAGGAACAGGAGAGAAAGCAAGTCGTGAAGGCCCATGAGGGTCAACAACGGGCATGTGACCTGTGGAGATGCGCTGGGTATCTCTCGCCCTAGTTTTGGACATCATTTTTGTTTTCAACAGTCTTTTGGGAACGGTATTAATTTTTTTTATCTCCACCAAAATGTCAGTTTTTATTTTGTTTCTCTTTACTATTTTGTTTTGCTTTCTATTTCATAGAGCTCTGATCTTATTTTTATTATTTTTCCTTCTACCTAAGTTGATTTTTCTTGTACTTGGTGAGAGGAATGGGGAGAATACATCTATTCCTTCTTCCTTCAAATCAGAACAGAAAATAAAACTAAAAAGAAAGGAAAAAGTCTTGATATGAGCAAAAATTTGCTCAATATCACAATCACCAGCAACTGCTCATTAAAAGCACAATGAGATATCACTATCTGAAAGACCATGTTTTTTAAATAAAAAAAGAAGAAAACAAAAATGAATTTAAAAAAAACCTATCAAGACTAAGTGGTGAGAAGGGTGTGCCACAACTCTCTACATTGCTGGTAGGAGTGTGCACTTGCTCAATTAATTTAGAAAACCTTTTGGTAGTATTACCTAAAATTAAGCAGCTATGTACACACATCGAGCAATTTCATTTTTAGAAATACACACAAATGTACATCAAAAGATAGGCAAGGAACATTCTTAGAAACATCTCTCATAATAGCTCCAAAGTGGAAACAACACAGTTGTCCTTCCATGGTATAATATGTTAATTGTCACAAAATCACACATTCTAGTACCATGCCGCTAGGACAAAATCTTGACTGTTGCTACTATAGTCATCAGGGATATATTAAATATTTGTACTATTGATCGAAAAATACTAATATGAATGGGTACATAGAATGTTTTTCACCTACATCAAGCTCCAAAAGCAGGTAAAACCTTTATAACTGAAATAAGACTAGAGATTATTTGGGGGGAGGGGCATAATGACTGGAATGGGGCAACAGGGCCACCAGGTCCCATTCCTAATTTCTGTGGTTGTTTCCTTGACATGGGTTGTGTTCCTAGTAACATCCACCAAGCAACACACTCAGGATTGTTACACATGACTGCATTTGTTACACTGCAGTTAACTTTTCAGGTTTACAATTGACCTTCACATACTTGCACGTGTGTGACTACCAGGCCCAGAGTGGGAAGATGGAAAATGAGACCCAAAGATTGTATGTCACTTGTCCAAGGCCCCAGGCTTGCTATGGATCTTCTGACTCAGAATCGCATATTCCTCTCACTACCCTCTTCTTGCTTAAAACTTGCTTATTTTGTACACGACTGGGTCCCAGGGGGTGGCTGCCATCACCTGAAACCATGGTGCGGGCACCCAGGAAGCTCAGATGCGGCAGGTACTCCCTGAAGCTGCAGGCCGGCAGGGAGCGACCAGGGTCGGAAGAGTTAAACGGTAAGGTGACTTGAGCTGTGATGGCTCCCAGCCCTGGCCCATAACTCTTTATTGTGTGCAACATTTTCAAAGCAAAATGACAACATGTTAGAAAGTGAATGAGGCAAATTGCTGGTGATGTCATCCAAGTAATAACTGCTAATGAGCGGCTGACTCGTGGGGATTGCCTGAGGCCACACTGACAGGAACAGCGGATTTGCTTTCTGCAAATCTATTTGGATTATTTACAAGGCATCCTGGAAGTTAGAAAAGCGTAATGTAAGAAAATAATGGATCAAAGCTCCAGTGCAATGCGGGGGTGACGGAAAGAAAAATGTGCTCTCTCGGGTAATGGGGATCTTGACAGGAGTTCGCAGGACTTCGCTAAGGGCGGACAACAAGCACAGATTTAAATGATTATGTTTCCCCTAAAATTAAAAAAGAAACATAAAGTTTAAAATGTGTTTTTATTTCCTCAAA
>NW_005371287.1:283620-318955 GCF_000412655.1 Myotis brandtii
TGGCCACCCAAAGAAGCTGGATAAAAAGCAATCAACATGTTGCTGCAAAACATGGTCAAGAAAGATCTAGAAACATTATATGTAGCCCTGGTCAGAGATCAAGGGCAGAGCCATAAATGGAAGAGAAAGCAAGTCATGAAGGGCCATGAGCATCGTGTTTTCCTGTGTAGGCCTTGAGATGTCCGTGCAACAGTGGTGCCTGCTCTTTAAATATCCATTTTCTCAGATTACTCTATTCTCAAAATGGAAATAGAGAAGTGGAATGAATAGAAAGAAGGTCTGCAAATCATTTCACGTATGTTGATCTTTAAAACCACTTGAGTTTTGGCTTCTCAGCAAAGGAGAGCAGAAGGGCCCAAGTGGATACTGTTGGAAGTTACAGTCCAGGGAGAGGCGCGGGACCTGGTGGGGATGTCTCCTGTCTGCAGAGAGCAGGGCTCTGGAACAGCCATTCAACTTCATCAACATCTAACAGCTTCCCAAGGACAGAAGCCCTATGGGAAATTTCTAATTTTTGCCTGTTATTCCACTAGCAGTTGAGACCTATGTGGGATGGGGAGACTTATCAATTACAGGGCTTGGAGCAATTTCCTGAGCCTTGATTTTCCTCATCTGCTAAATAGGTGCATGGACATAGGTCCTAATTTCTTCACCAGGATTCTGACATATTAAATAGATGATGTCTGTGGAAGCACCTGGCAAATTCTAAAATCCTGATAGTGAAGGAAAGGAAGATGGCACGGCTGAGCAGCTCTTAGGTGCCAGGAGCTGTGACTGGCATGTTAAAGGTATGATTGCTCCTCATTTGTATCGTGATTGTGAGACATGGAGACTGTGGTGTCTTGTTGGGGATGAGAAGCAGACTCAGAGCTAGAGTGATCGGCTAAGCTGACCAGTCCAGCGGACACCTGCCTGGACCCTGGGAGACAGGAGCTGGCAGCCGAGGGTGCTTCTGGGCAGGAACTGCCCGCTCCCGGGCATGCTCAGCTCACCCACTCCTCTTTCCTTTTCCTCTGCTTGTCTGAGGCTTTCCTAGCTTTATATCCGATCTTCCTTGTTCTTTTCCCCAAATATGTAAGGTGATTTGGGTTGAGAAATGTATGGTGGGACCCTGATGGATTATACCGCAAAAGGTATTACACACTGTGACCTTTGGTAATTCCTTAAGATAGTGGTAATAATAATAATAAAGTCCTTCTAGGTGTAACCACTGAATGATTTGACATTGGCTAACAGCTCAGGGTGCTCCACCAGAGAATTTTTTCAAATCCCTGTCCAGTGAATCAGCCAATCAGGAGAAGGCTTTCTATGCTGTGGCCCCAAGCCCCGTGATTAATGTTTGGGCGACACAAGCATCACAGTCCTCCTGCTGAAACTCTTCCCGTGGCCAGGAGACAGGCAGAGCTGGAACTGAGGGCCTTCTCTGGTTTCAGGTGACAGCAGCATCTGGGAAGATGATGCCAGGGGTGTGAAGAGGGTGACAGAGCTGTGACTTCGCTTATCAGTGGGAGCTCATTTGGGCTCCGAGACTAACAAATCAGTGACTTGGTATTTTGACACTGAAATGCACCGTCACGTGCTAACTTCCTCATTCTCTATGCGTGTGGTTGTCATCATCTCCCGTGGAGCTCTTAGAGCATCACTCGGACTGTCAGTGGCACCCGGACAGCTCAAAGCTAATAGTTGGTCATAACAAATTGCTGTATAATTCAGCGAGTGTCTTTACTTCCTGAATACCTCGTAATATTACAAAAAAAAGGAGTAGAGAGAAAAATGTCATTACTGCTGTCTAGTTATTATGAAAGAAGCAAATTTAGTTGGTTGAACTGATGTCATCTTGATCGCGTGCGGAGTGGTGGGTGAAAGAAGCTGAGTTTTGGAGACAGTCAGGATGAGTTCAAATCCTACCTCTGCTGGTCACCTGAGGTCTCTGTGCTCACTGTTCTCATCTGTGTGTGGGGAACCATAATCCTCACCTCACACAGTTGTTTTGAGGATAAACAAGATAAGGTATATGAACTACTGAGTCCTACTGAGGGTCCACGAACCCTCAGTAGGACGCAGATGTCACTGAACACAGAACATCTCTCAGAGGTGTGGCTTCAGTATCACTCTCCAACATCTCTCCACCTCTACTGCTGTGCCACACTGTAGGCCTCTTTGTGGTTCACATAGGGCAGTGGTCGGCAAACTCATTAGTCAACAGAGCCAAATATCAACAGTACAATGATTGAAATTTCTTTTGAGAGCCAAATTTTTTAAACTTAAACTATATAGGTAGGTACATTGCTATTAACTTAATTAGGGTACTCCTAAGGCTTAGGAAGAGCCACACTTAAGGGGCCAAAGAGCCGTATGTGGTCCGAGAGCTGCAGTTTGCCGACCACGGACCTAGGGTGTTCCTACAGCCTTGTACCTGGCCATCCTACCATAGTTCTTGCTTTAACTAATACTTTTTCTTTCACTTCCACAAGGGGACTAATATTAACCTACAATGTGTTGCTCACTCACCAGCTCAAAAACCCTCAAGAAGCCCATGCCCTCTGCCACTTTCCATAGGATATTGTCAATAGTCCTTCTAAGAGAATTCAAGGCCATATGAGACCACCCTGTATTTCTAGTGTCACCTAATAAGTACTCACACTGGGCTACCTACTGCTTTCTATACAGAGAAAACACTGAAAGACCATCAAAGTCTGCTTAGAATCCTCCCATCACCTTCATTTCTGCTGCCTATTAATAACACACTCATAAATGATTCAACAAGCATCCATCGGTTGGGTGCTATATTTTGGATGTCTCAGTTCAGATGTCCTTTCCTCGGGTGTTCTTTTTTCTGAGCTCTCACTGTCATCAGGACATTATTTAATTATGGCACCTAGTGAGCAATAGTAAGGTCAAGTATGTTCTTGTCTGTCTTCATACTGGGTTTGGTACTTATATTTTGAAATTACTGCCTCCTGGCATTGTATCTACCACAGCATAAATAATCAGTTTGTATGACCTGGATCATTTTGAAATAATTCTCTTGTATTCTAAAGAATTAACAGTTTATCTTCCATGTTCCCTACTTATACCTAGAGATAGTTATTTTTATGGTACACTGATAATTATTCTGTGATTCATTGGTTTTTTGGGGAAACACCAACTCAGAATGAAATGATAAATCTGGGTTTCAATGGCAGGGATAAAACTAGGCCTGCAGAAGACAGAGGGTCCCAATTTCCTGCCCACATCTTCCTTCCACAGGGCCAAAGCATAGTAGCCACAGAGCTGTCCCCCATGAAGGAAGGGCTTGGCAACTGGCTGTTGATAGAGTTGTTAGGAGACAGGTTTCAGATGTCATCTCTTTCAGGGATTGCCTGAGCTGCGGAGAGCTGCCTTGCCCAAGAATGTCTCACATCCAATGACTGATGAAGCCAGGAGCATAAAGGCTCAACCATTTCAGCCCAGTGCAGGGCAATTCTGATGGGCCATTTGAGTTCCAGAATTCTCCAATGGATCCGCAGGGGCTGTGCCTGTATGGCAGCTCAACTTCTCCTTTTATTCAGTCATGCTTTTTATGCTCCCCTCCCATGGAGATTGATGACAAGGGTATTCTAATAAACTTACTGAATATTACATTTCATCTTAGAGTTGGCATCCTGGTGAATCCAAATAGTTGATTGATGCAAGCAGGACTAAGATGGAATTTTAGAGCTGGTTACTAACCACTCAGCTAGTAATTAGGATTCAATCTCACTTGTGGTTGGAGGATCACATATAGTCCTGGCACAATATAGCACTTATTTGCTTAATTTTCACCAGAAGTGAGTTGGGATGCTGCACCAGCAGAAAGAAATACATGAGCTGGGGCAATACATCAGGCACTGGAAATTATGGAGAAAATAGAGACCATAAGAGGAATGAGACTTTATAACTAGTGTTAAACTCTACTTAAGAGCTAGAAAAACATAAAAATAAGGTTGAGAGTGATTAAGAGGCCAAGTGCAAAAGCCAGAGTGTCCATGCTAGCACGCAAAAAGCCTGCCATTTACAGCAGAAGGCAGAGGTGGAGACAGTGTCACGTAGTCAGGCTAATGAATACAGAAGATGCACCCCCTTGAAATTTCTAGAAAATTATTTCCAACTAGTATTCTTTTTAAAAAATATATACATATTTTTATTAATTTCAGAAAGGAAGGGAGAAGGAGAGAGAAAAACATCAATGATTAGAGAGAATCACTGATTGGCTACCTCCTGCATGCCTCCTACTGGGGATCGAGCCCACAACCCAGGCATGTGCCCTTGACCGGAATCAAACCTGGGACCCTTCAGTCCCCAGGCCTACGATCTATCCACTGAACCAAACCAGCAAGGGCCCCAACCAGTGTTCTTTACCATCCATCCCGTTGTGATTATATGAGACAGAGTTGATTCTTGCATTATTATTTCTTATTATATCTTCCATATGAACAACTGTTCACCTACTTTTGCCCCAGCCAGTACTCTTTTCTAGAGAGGCATTTTACCAAAAAAGGGGAAGACACCAACAAAGGTGGGATTCATGAATTAAGAATTCAATGTGAGAGAGCCAGAGAGGTCACCAAGGTGACAGCGATGCACCAAGCTTAGCGAGCTGCCAGCCTGGACAGGAGCCTCTGGGAGAAATTTCTTCAAGCCGATAAAACTTTCCTATTACTGAATGTGCCCAAGCATTACAAGGAGCTTTCATTTCTGGAGAAGGTTTTGCGGTTGAATTAGCAGTAATTAATAGTAGAGAGAAGCACAAGACAATTATAGGAAAAGCAAAGCGTTTGCAAGGAAATTCAGTAAAGTGCAGTATATTGCTCAGTTGTGAATAGCTTTTACAGTCTAAGTTTCTATCCAACTAAAGTTATAATAGAGACAGGTTGGAAGGATGATGGGCCAGGAAGTGTGCATGAATAGGGCCTGAAAAAGGCATCTGAAAGAGGTAAGTTTTCACCTCCTAGGGCAGTGATGGCGAACCTATGACATGCGTGTCAGAGGTGACACGTGAACTCATTTTTTTGGTTGATTTTTCTTTGTTAAATGGCATTTAAATATATAAAATAAATATCAAAAATATAAGTCTTTGTTTTACTATGGTTGCAAATATCAAAAAATTTCTATATGTGACACGGCACCAGAGTTAAGAGCTAGAAAACATAAAAATAAGGTTGAGAGTGATTAAGAGGCCAAGTGCAAAAGCCAGAGTGTCCATGCTGGCGCGCAAAAAGTCTGCCATCTACAGCAGAAGGCAGAGGTGGAGGCAGTGTCATGTAGTCAGGCTAATGAATACAGAAGATGCGCCCCCTTGAAATTTCTAGAAAATTATTTCCAACTAGTATTCTTTTTAAAAAATATATACATATTTTTATTAATTTCAGAGAGGAAGGGAGAAGGAGAGAGAGAAACATCAATGATTAGAGAGAATCACTGATTGGCTGCCTCCTGCATGCCTAAAGTTATAATAGAGACAGGTTGGAAGGATGATGGGCCAGGAAGTGTGCATGAATAGGGCCTGAAAAAGGCATCTGAAAGAGGTAAGTTTTCACCTCCTAGGGCAGTGATGGCGAACCTATGACATGCGTGTCAGAGGTGACACGTGAACTCATTTTTTTGGTTGATTTTTCTTTGTTAAATGGCATTTAAATATATAAAATAAATATCAAAAATATAAGTCTTTGTTTTACTATGTTTGCAAATATCAAAAAATTTCTATGTGACACGGCACCAGAGTTAAGTTAGGGTTTTTCAAAATGCTGACACGCCGAGCTCAAAAGGCTCGCCATCACTGTCCTAGGGTCTACTTTGTATTAAAGTATGATTTGGCAGAAGGTCATGGCCCATGTGCTGGTGTGTTAGCAGAAAGAATGCTATTGTCTTTGCCTTAGAGACATATTTGAAGATTAATGTCCTTTTATGTTCGTGTCACCTTTATGAACAGCTATAAGGCAAATTTCCTTCTAGTCATTTTACCAAGAAATGTTATCTTTCCCTTGAGAAAATGTTTTTTGTGTGTGTGTGGTTTGGACTTTTTCCCATGGATACTATGAATGTTGCCCTACTCAGCGTTCATTCTTTTGTTTGAATGCTAATGAGCACAGAGGTTGCTTAGCATTTCATGTTTATTACATGCAGAGGATATCACCACATTCGTCTTGTATACTAATTGTGTTGCTTGGCTCGTTGTGTTTTCTGACCTTCATTTTTCTTTTCTTCATAATGTCTTCATTTACAATTCTTATAATGGTTATATTTCTTCAAATGCCCCTAAATTATTTTGTTTTGGAACGAGGCAAGGTTACCAACAAGTAAGCATATACATAACTGTGCCTTTGGGCGCCTAATAAATTCGAGGTGTGCTTTTCCTCATCACTCTGCCTCTTTACACTGCGCTGTCACCGTGTCTTCCCACTGCAGCATAAATTTACAAACATCATGCACATGCATTATTTGTAATAAAACTGACTAATGAGCATTAAAAGCCAATTATTCCTATGCATCTGCTGGCTACGGCTGGCAATACTCGCACATCACTCAGATTTGTGGTGATATGTTCACCTTAGTGAGATTTTAATCACTCACTAATTTATGGATGACAATTTGCATCATGGGCGCCAGCATCCCCCTAACTGCCTCAGACTTATAAATCAAATGGCCAGCGAACTTGGAATTGTGACAACATGGGCTCCCTTGCTCCGTTGTGTCTTCATGCCAGTGTCTACTGGAGAGTCATAGATGGGATGAGACAGACCCCCCGAAAGACACACGGAGTGCAATTATCTTCCATTCCATTGATGAGTCACTTCATCATTTTTTACAATAACATAGTCTGCATTTTCATGTTACCTTTTCACTTGTCAGTTAGGGACTTGGTAGTCTAACCTCTGGAGGTGGGCAGTGTAGTGGGAAAAGCATGCTTTTCCGGTCAGAGACGTGGGCTAGGTCTTATTTTCAGTCTCATTGCAAACTCTTAGGCAAGTCACTTAGTGTTCCTGAATCCATTCCTATAGACACACATTTTTAATAGCAAAAGTGCAGTATTACTGAACGTGAGGGTTTTGATGAATGGCATAGCAGTGTTTGAAGGAATTTGTCCTAATTGCATCAGGAATGAGCTCACCGGGGAAAGGGTCAGTCAGTATCCTACCTCAACCTCTGAGCTCCAAAGGAGAGAGGCTGGGGGATGCTGTGACCCTCCTCTACCCAGGTGACACCAGGCTCTTTGCCTCCCCTCTGCCACTTCTCACCTACACTCGGTGACCCCTGATCTCAGCAAGTCCATCTATGGAAAACACATCACACGAGAGCTCACTGTCCAGCAAATCCATGAGGAGCCACGGGGAATTAGAAGCACTGTGCTCCTCATATATATTTTATACGCCCCACACTTATTGTAACAAAAACAACAGTCTTTTAATTACACAGATGGTGGAATAGGAGGACAAACCATCTCTGACAGTCAGAGGACCCTGGTGTGGGGATCAGGAAAAAACACTCCCCCTGCAGCCAAGTCCACAAGATGGAAGTTCACCGGAGACTGGACATGTGGCTGGGGCCATGCTCAGAGCCCAGTGTACGATGTGAGGAGGGTGAGGAGGCAGCTCCTAGGTGGACAATAGAAGAGATCAAAGTGAATTCACGCCCCTGTGTGTTGGCAAAGAGCAGACGTGTGCTCACCTCACCTCATGTGGGAAGAACTTAGAGACACGGCAGCGACCAACGGTGTGGGCTGTGTGCAGAGACTCTGAATATAAAAAGGTAAGACACCACCATACAGATTCAGAGCAGAAGCACGTTTGTGAAAATAATTCAACCCGAATGGCAGAAAGCATTAGGTGCATCTGTTTTGTGTTCTCGGCATGTAAGGGAATATGGGCGCTTTGCAGTGGGATGGAATTTGTGTTGGTTCAGTGGCAGATTAGGTTTTCAAGGAGCTGGCTCAGTTAGTGGGAAAAATACAATTAAGCCAAAAAAAATGCCAAAAATTAAAATATATATTGGAGGCAGTAAAAAGCTGAATCGATACTTGTGGAATCAATGATGTAGAACAGGAGTTGGAAAATTCTAGCCCAAAGGCCAAATCTAGCCCACCTCTGTGAGCTATGGCCCTTGAGCTAGGGATGAGCTTTACATTTTCAAATGGTTAAGAAAAAAGAATGCAAGCATAATACAATTTTGTGACATGGAGCATTTGAGTTCTAATTTCAATGTCATGCATGAAGTTTTATTGGCACCCTCCCCCCTTGATTTACATGGGTCTATGGCTGTTTTCTGAGGCAGAGGCAGAGCATTAGGGCAGAGATCCCATAGCCCACAAACCTATGTGGTTGACTATCTGGCCCTTTACTGAGATTTGCCAACTGCTGTAGAGGGCCAGTCAACAGAGAAGCCTGTCTCTAGCGGAAAAGGGAAAACATCATTGAAATGACGGGAGAGAGAAGAGCGGTTGTGGGTGGAGAGGAAGACTTTGAGCACCAGAAGCCGGCACTTTGCAAATGCCCTCACACGGTGTCGGTGCAGAGCAGCCATCTCCAAGGAACAGGAGAACATTTGCCTTCGACAAATTTAAGTGACTAAGAAAATGGTGACCACAGAACCAGAGTACAGCGAGTTCCAGAAAAAAGAACAGGCATGTACACATGAGAAGGTAAGAAGCGTGGGAGGAAGGACAGACAGAAACAGGCTCCGTCTGAAGGAACACAGGCGTGCAGGCCTCGGACCATCAAAAGACATGACGGTGCACGAGCTCCTCACCAGGATGCCTTCGTAGGAGCGGGTCTCCCAACTGAACCCCTTAGCACTCCACCTCCCACCCTTCCCACCCACCCTCCGGCATCGCTTCTTTGGCAAGTTTCTTAACTCATCCACTCCCTCCCCTGGAAAAAGCCACACTCTCCTCTCTATCACCTTTTCATTTACGCTGGTTTACCACCCACAAATGCCAGAGCCAAAGGCCAAATACCTCCCTAAAAATGCTCTTCTTGAAAACAGGGAGTTGCATGAAGTTTACAACAGGGGACTGTCCTCCATATTTCATTTCCAAATCAGAGTCCTATTTGGAGAAGACACCTGAGCAACCTCAGAAACTGTTCGTATTGGATCCCCGTGGAACTCCCCTCATGGAATTGTTGACAAAGGCGGCAGAGGGGTTTAATTTAGGTGTAACTCTCCCTCCAGGGTTGGGGGAGGCTTTGGCTGGTCAGGCCCTTGCCTGGCATGCTGTCACAAACAAAGCTTTCAAAAGATCACTTTCCAAAAGCCATAGAGAAAGCTGTGAAGATCATGGATAGTGAAGGGACATTTGTGGCTTGAGATGAAATTGCCTGTGACAACATCCTCTAAGGATCCGAGACGAGCTACCTCTCCAACCAATGGGAGTGACACTGCCACCAGCTAGTGACTCGACAGTTTTCTGATGAGGTGAGACCCACACTGAGGAGCCACGCGAAGACTCTGAGTAAACTCGCATTGTGAAATGAGAGTAGGAAGGTTTAACCTACTTTATAAATGATGTCATTTTAAAGGCATAGCTCATTTGAAATATTTTATGAAGTATTGGACCAACTGAGCTGCTTGTATACATATTATGTATGATAGTGTGAGTGTGTGTGTGTGGGGGGGCGGTGCATGTGTGTGTGCAACCCTATCTGGACTTTCTCATTGGGGATATGGGGGGCCATGGCCTTCCCACTGCTTTGTGTTCAGTCCTGGGTGGGGAGCTTCCTGGCACCAGGTCCATGACGGACAGTCCCCTCTTCCAGATGAGCTGCAGGCAGGACCCCGCATCCTAACATCTCACAGTCTCTGACACAAGGCGGACCTGGGAATTCACGCCCACTGAAGCCCGCCCTGTGCCGTCCATCACGTTCTCTCTAAAATTGGGTGATTGGGCTCGCTCATCTCCACTGTCCTGGGCTCGGACACCCCAGGAGCCCTTCGCCCGGTGGCTGCTGGGACGGGATGCTGTGCCTGCCTGTGTCCCGTGACAAGACTTGGCCCAAGTCTCCCCTCAGAGGCCTCATCCAGAAGGCCTTGGCAGGTCTGAATGGCGCCATTGTGACAGTCCCCTCCCCCTGCAACGGGGCTGGGGTCTGTGGGGAGAGGGGAAGCCATGCTTTATGGCATGTTTTGCTAATGTGAGAATCACAGGCTTTCCAGGTGTTAATGGCGGCGACGGGGCGGAAAGCCCAGCGTGACGTGACGCGGCTCTGCTCCGAGCCACTGTGATCGCCTTTCTTGGCTCAGCTGCCTCTTCGCTTCCTCTCACCTTTTGGTTGGAATGAACCCGGGGAGCTGAGGCAACGTTTCCTAAGGGATTAGGATGTAAACCTGATCTTCCTGGACCCCAGGCCCCAGGGTCGGCATCAGCTGGCTGGGCAGGGAAGGCAGGGGCCTGCTCGCTCGTAGAAGCCACAGCTCTCACTGTTCAAGGTGCCGGAGAAGGACGCTTGCTCATAGCTGCGCACCAGCGCCCACCCTCCCTCTCCCGCGTTCATCAGTGTGCGCCTCCCCGCCTGCACCGGAGTTCATGTCCTACTCTGCCTCCTGCATGAAGTTCTCCCTTCACAGAGCTCAACCTGGTTCCTCTGGTGCCTGGCGGCTCGGGGACAGCCCTTCCCAATTATCACCTCCAGGATAAACCTATTAAGTTCTCTGCAAAAACAAACTACATCAGCCACGATCACCTTGCAATCACGTGGCGTTGGCTTCTTTCGGAGGATCTATCTGAAAGGTGCACCTCGAGTTCTAAGCAGTTCGGGGAGGCAGGCAGCGATGGGGTTGCTGTTTGCGCTGCCCTGCGGGGACAGGACCACAAGGGGCCACAGAGGCGAAGCAGATTCCTCAGGTTGACACCTGTAACAATCCGGAGTGATGGCCTCCTTGGGAGAGGCATCTGAGCAAGAAGGCTCATCCTGTGCTTGGTTGCATGATGGTGGGTGACACCCTCAGCTTCCTGCTCAGGTGCAGGCTAGGAAAGAGCACAGAGCAGTCGGTACAGAAACAAAGCCAGTCCCCAGGGCAGGGCTGAAAGAAGAGCACTTCATGCTCACAGAAAAGGCGGTGTTCAATACCTGGGACAGGTCCTAACTGCAGAACTTTAAAGCCCAAGGGTCCAGGGGGCAGACGGTCAGTCTCGCCTCTAGGCTTGCGAGCTGGGAAGCTCTCTCTCCTGCAGCCCCAGCTTCTAAGGGGCTTCATTCTCATCCTCATTATCCACCTGTTCCAGAGGAATCAGAAAACGCTGCCCACACCCCCATGTTAGCACAGACAACTTCACATCATACCCTTTGGTTTATGTGTGTGTCTCTGGCTCTCCCGCATCTTCTCCAGGCGCTTTCAAATCTCAGTGTTAAGATCTGTCTGTATTGAGTCCATCATAGGGCCGAGCTTGGAGTCCACGCGGCCTGTGGATCAGGCCTGGCCGGAAGGAAGTCTATAATCCCACCCCCTCCTCTAGCTTCAAAGACCGTCTGGGCTCATTTCAGAAAGACAAGCTGGTGCCATGCACACAAGGGCGGAGCACTGCCCCCAACACTTGGTGAGTGGGGAGACATCAGGTAACCCCTCTGAGGCTCAGTGTCCTCCTCATTGAGAGAGGGTGGACGGAGGTGGTGAGGACTCATGTAACGCAGGCGAGGAGGTGTGCAGCGCCTGGTGCCTGGACGTGTCCCATAAAGGGAGTTGTTGTGACCAAGCCCCAGACTCGCAGTCTGCGGAGCCAGGCCCAGGGGAGGGAGTGCAGGGCCCGGGCTGTGGACATGTGTTTCCCGACAGGACGCGGCTAACAAACGCTGGATTGATACACTCCCTGTGCATGGTTGTCCCTTTAGTGGTGCCCGGGGCTGTGTGTCAGGGCAATTGGGGTCTTCATTGTGTGCCCCCTAACATAATTTCCCATTTTATAGGGAAGCCCCCAATGAGTAAGTCACTAAAGCCCCACAATATATGGTTTTTTAAATCCACTTATTATTCAACAAGGATGCCTCAGGAGTTCTGGCTTTGTTTTTAGATCATGGCACATCGGGAATCAGTTAATTTACTGATCAGTTCTCCGAGCAGCCCATCCCCTCCTCCCTGCAGTGTGCTGAGCTGTGGTGAGTACTCAGGACAAGGAATGGGCTGAGGGGGAAAAATCCAACCTAAGTGGGGGGCTGTCTGGCTTGGTTTGGGGTGTGGCTCTAGACAGCACAGGGGAGGGGACTCAGGCAATGTCCCCTGAGTTCTCTCACTCTCCTCCCTTCATCTCCTAGAACGTGGCCTCCTCTTCTACCCCTTGCACGAATTTCGTGCATCCGGCTTCTAGTAAAAAATAAGATTATTGCCTAGCTGGTTTGGCTCAGTGGATAGAGCGTCGGCCTGCAGACCAAAGGGTACTGGGTTCGATTCTGGTCAAGGGCATATGCATGGGTTGCAGGCTTGATCCCCAGTGGGGGGGGGGGCATGCAGGAGGTGTTTGATGTTTCTCTCTCTCTCTCACTCTCCTCCCTTCTTTGAAATCAATAAAATTATATTTTAAAAAATAAGATTATCCTTTTAAAATTGAGCCTTGAGGACAATTTGGCAGGCCTTTCCAGCCTTCCTATGCACGCCTTGTCCCTGAGCCGAGATCAGCAAAACGTGCCAAGCACTGGCCCCAATAGGGGTGTTGGTGAGCCTTGCATTGCCGATGTGGCAAGGCCGAAGAGAAGCACGGATGATTCCCATGTAGACTGCGTTTGATTCTTGTGCTTTGGTCCAATGACAATTGTGAACGCCCAGTGGGTCCACACCCCCCACACTAACCACCACAGGTCTCCTGCCAGGGGCCCAGCGGCTGAATGTGTGATGCCATTTCTCTTCCACCTCATATTGCATCTAAATCTGGTCTCGATATTTTGTAATAACAAGCATATTTAGAGACAGTGCAGGTCTGATTTGACCTTAAAAGGTGCCTGGTGTTTAAAAGCAGGCTTCTCTGAATCTGGGTCAGGAAAGGAGTAAGCGGGTCCTGAGTGGAGGTCAGCTCCCCCCCCACACACACACCCCATTCACAGGGGGTGAGCTCGGAGCTCTTCCAGTGCAATAAACTGTCCCCCGGAGAACAATGCCCCTTTGTGAATGTCCCGCATTCCAGACCTGGACTTTCCATACAAGTCCAAGTGCTCGCTGAGCTAGGAGGCCAAAGCCTTGATGGAAGAAGCCTGTTTGCTCCCAGGCCCTCTGTAGCTCCGCCCTTCCTGCCTGCGGAGTTTGAAGGATGGAGAACCCTGAGTCTGATCACTTCGGGCACTTTGGCAAAATGCAGCCTCTCAGCTGGAAAATCCGTGGGTGAGATGCCAAACCACGGTGACCTCATCGCCTCCCTGCCCCTTCCCCAGGCTCTGGCCGGGCAGCCAGCCTGGCTCCTGCAGGCTCGCTGTCCTCTCTTTCCCTGTCCCTGCACCTCTGCGTTAGCACTCACCGCAGGCCTCTTGCAGCAAATCTCCCTTCTGCGTCAGGCCTGCCACTGGCTTCAGGCCTTGGCCTCTGCTGGCTCCGTTCTGTGTGGGGGAAAGAGGGCTGACCAGGTTCTTGCTGCTTCACCAACAGGAGGCAGTGACCAGATGGGAGGGTGAGAAGAGGGGCAGAGGCAGGACTTTTTCCTAAGTGCCCCTGACAGCAGCTCCTTCTGCCCCTCCTGTGTCGCAGGCGGTCCCAGGAAAACTGGAGTCTTTCAGCCTGTGCGTGACCCAGCCCCTGCCTCTGGTCACACCTCCTGCCTTTGATCTTGCAGCTGAGGGGTGGGAATGGTCACTGTGGTTCCACTTTCAGCACCGCCTTCTGTTCTCTGGTTGGCTTCTCAGGCTCTCGTCCCCCCATAACCAATACCCTGTCACACCCCAACTGTGTGTTCTTCCGGTTGGACCATGACTAACACATACGGTCTGGATCCTCAGCGTGATTCTGAGCTTCGGGAAGTCAGAACCCTCCCCACATCTTTGTACACTCCCGTTAGAGTGGGTACTTCCTAAATTGTTGTCCAATGGATTTGAAACTATGTCCTGTGAAATCTAGGCTGACAACACTGGCAGACCTGAGAAGTCATTGTTCATTTTATTTAGTTATTTTTTTAAAATGTGTGTGTTGATTTTTAAAGGGAGAGGAAGAGAGAAGGAGAGAGGAATAGAAACATCGATGAGAGAGAAATATCTACCAGCTGCCTCCTGCACGCCCCCCTACTGGGGATTTAGCCTGCAACCCTGACATGTGCCCTGACTGGGAATCCAACTGGTGACCTCTTGGTGCGTGGGTTGACACTCAACCCACTGAGCCACACCAGCTGGGCTCATTGTGCATTTTAAATGGGGGCATTCGTTACTAGAGTTAAAATCAGATGTGATTTAAGAAAATGACATGCTCGTGCCGTCTCCAGGGACAGGCACATGCAGAACCATTTCCTTTGAAGCAGTCGCTGAGCAGTAGCTGAGCACTTCACAGGCACCTTAAAGAGACGACTCACCGTCCTCACCGTGAACTTCTGTGGTGCATAGTACCATCCTATTCACAGACCAAGAACCAGAAGTCCAGAGATGTTGAGTAACTGCTCCCAAGTTTACATACTTAGCTTGGAACTTAGTCAATGTGTAATCTAGTGATACTCAAACTTTACACACTATAAGAATCAAGTATGTGTTAAAAATGGAAAATCTACGGTTCTTACCCACAGAATCTAACTTAGCAGGTCAGAGGTGTAGCCCATTTATACCACTCATGGTAGAAATATTCATGTATAGCATCCCCTCCTGATCTGAGGCCTTTTCAACCACACTTGGAGAAATACTATGCTAGATTATAAGGTAAATGGATCCGTGAAATTAGTTCCCTGATACATCCCCAGAGCTTAGCCAGGGGCCTGCTACTTAGCCAATGATCAAGAAATGATTATATGATTAACAAACGAATGAATGAATGAACAACTTAGCCACTTCTGTCTGAATTTAAATCCTGAACTTTTCCTGTTACTATTAACTCATTCAACAAACATTTGCTGAACTCTTACTCTATGCCTGGCCAGTGCGAGATATTGGGAATATACATATATTCATTGAATATTATGACACAGGCTCTATCCCTCAAAGAGTTTCAATTATTGCAATGGGAAAAAAAAGAGCAAGTAAGAATAACAGAGATCTCTAAGAACTGATATTATTATAAATCTCTGTGCAGGTAAGTTAGGACCACTAAGAAGGGAGTGACCAATTCTACCTCAAAGAAGGTTAAAAGAAAGATTCCACTGAAGAGTTAATGCCCAGATGAATCTTGAAAGACAGACAGGTGTTTACCAGTCGAACACAGGCTCCTGGCAGATGAAGGTGAAGTGTAACCAACTCCTGGAAGTGTGATTGGCTCTGCAGGGCTTGGGTTCACACATAGAGAGAGATGGTTCCAACATAGCAAAGAACAGCAAAAGGATTCCCCAATCAGTTTGGGATAGAAATGAGAATTCCTTGATTCTAAACCATCCCTTTCCTCTGCCTGCCCTCAAATATGAAAACTTGAAGGGGAAGTGGGTCCTTTGTTTATTTCCACCTTTTAAGAGTAAGTGGTTAGAGCTGGGGTTCTAGTCAACAGTGTCTAAGCGCAAAGGCTGGGCTCTGTACCTAACACACTCACTCAGTTTCCTAAGAAACTGGGAAGAAAGGGACAGAGGGGACCAGGACTTGATCCAGTAAGGGGTCCCTGACTTCTGCCTTATCGCAAACCCAAACATTCACCGAGTAGCATCACGTGGATGAAAAGCTAGGCTATTTTTATGCTCACTGCTTCGTCTCATCCTCAACATGTCTCTGAAATGTGTGTTATTCCCCTCATTTTATAAGGCAAGGAAACTGAAGCTCAAAAGAGGCAAAATGGCGTGTCCAGCACCACCCAGGTGTCAGCAGCTCACCCCACCGTGACGGGACTTGAACCACATGTGATGATTTTTTCCTGCTGCTCTTGTCGGAGTCTGATGTATCCAGATAAAGATTCATACACAGGTAGGCCACCTATAACTTAGGCCACAAAGCACTTTGGCTGTGTAGTTTGATTGGCATCATCTTATTTCTCCTCCACAAAGTATGCGTTATCCCATGTTACAGCAAAAGTTAGTGAAAATTAAACATGTCAGTGATTTGGTGAGCCTCATAGCCATGAAATGGTTGGGCCATTAATTTAACTCACCTCTGACGTTAGTCTGAAATCGCCATATTTGGAAGAAATCCATTTGTTTCTGGGTTGTCCTCATTTCCCCAGAGTCAATTTTCAAGTATAACTATTTAATATGGAAAACCATTAATAATCACTCTGGAGTTTAAAAGGGGGGGCTGGGGACATTTGGTGGATTAAATATGAGTTCAGTTGTAATTCAAGACTCCATTGTTATTCCCTTAACTAATTAGCAAACCGATCACTAAAGCATGCCGCATTTGACTTTTGTTGAGGGGCAAAATATTTAAAATGACCACAACGTGAAACTTTCAAAACATTCACAGCAAGATTTTTCTATAAGCTTTAGTATCGCTCTTTAGTATGATCACATTTGACATGATTACACCTTATAAATACCTCAAACTTGTAATGACATCTTCTCAAGAATCATTACTAATTATTGTATTTGACATGACAAATTAAACATGTTGTTTGATGTAATTACACTAATTCAAAATGTTAATTATGCTTAGAAATAGCAATTAACATAATTAAGTAAAAAAAAAAAAACAACCCACCAAACTACTGTAAATGTTGCTACTGACTCAGTGTCACAAACTGGAGTTTTCTAGGAGATTTTAATAAAGATTGACTGATGTGACTCATAAAATTATATCTTTAATCAAGAACGATGACACATTTTTAGTGGCTTCCTACGTCCTGGAAGAGACAATAAGAGAATAGAGCAGAAAGCAGAGCTGGGGTTGAAGGGCAGTCTTTAGAGGCAGCAGACCTGAGTGTGAGTTCTGACCTAGCCACTACTAACTGTGTAGCTGTAAGCTAGCGATATAGTCTTGGTGAATATCTTTCGCTGCAAATAGGGAGTATATTTGCCTCTAGGCCTGATGTAGAAACCAGGACCTTGAAGAGATTTTACCACTCCTGTGGTCATTGCAGCACTATTTACAATGGCCAACATATGCAAACAACCTAAGCACCCATCAAAGGATGACTGGATAAAGAAAATGCAGTATATCCATACAATGAAGTATAATCAAGGCACAAAAAAAGAAGGAAATTCTGCCATTTGGGGACAACATAGATGAACCTCGAGAACATTGTGCTAAGTGAAATAAGCAAGTCACAGAAAGACAAATGCCACTGTGGATTCCGTACACATGTGGTAGCTGAAGTAGTCAAAGGCATAGAATCAAAGAATGGAAGGGTGGCTGTCAGGGGTTGGTGGAGGAGAAAATGAGGAGTTGCCAACCAATGAGCATGATGTTTGAGTTCAGAAAAATGCATAAGCTCTAGAGATCTACTGTACAACATGGTACCTACAGTCAACAAGGATGGAGTGTGCACTTAACATCTGTCAAGAGGGTAGATATCATGTTAAGTGTTTTTACAACAATAAAATAAAAATTTTAAGAAAAAGAATAAATTAAGGATATTGAGATATAAAGGGCTTGATAGAGTGCATGACCCCTAGGAAGGGCTCAATAAATCAGGTTCCTTAGACCCCACTCAGTAAAGGCAGGAGTATGTTGGGTGTCAAATTCTAGGCTACTTGGAGAACAAAGAAAGGAGGTATGAGGTAGTTATTAAGAAAATCACCCATCTGCAGAGGAGGGGAGATGGTTTCTGATTTGTGGGTTTGTGAGGAGGTGGAGGGGCAATATCTGTAAAGAACTGGCACGTCCTCAGCCCTTTGTAATGATTGTTCCTTTCCCTTCAATTAGAATCGATGTTGAGACAGAGGTTGAAAGGGTAGTGACTATCCGAGGTTACTGAGTAAGTTGAATCAGGATGTGAACCCAAATCTGAGGCCAATCTAGTCTCTTTGCACTATGCTCTTCTGTCCTGGAAGGGCAAGTGGCCTGCGTCTCAGAGGCTGCAGGTAAAGCTCTCCTGGGGTGTCCCATCGGCCTCTGTCCTGGCTCTAGCTGCCGCCATGGCTGCTGCATTTCATAGTCACAGCTGTCCTCTCTCTGTGGAATGGCAGAGCAGGAGAAGCAGACACTGATTTCATTAGGATTTTGACAACTTTCTCCTTGTTTGTAAAACACCGTGATAAAGGAACTTCCTCTCTAAGAGAGACAGCTTATTCCACATCTCATCAGGGAAGAATGACTATCAAATGCGCTCATTTTTTTCTTTTATGAAAAGAGCCAGAAAGCGATTGTGATGTAAATGACTCCCTGGGGAGGCTGAGGAAGGACTACAGGGCTCAGGAGGTGGAAGCAGGAGACACAGGTTTGGGCTTGGTTCCAGGTGGGTTAGGCAGCCCAGGGATTAAAGACAAGACCACTCATCCTCCCTGCGACCTTGAACTCCACAGTTCAGGTGGGTTTCTGCAGCCAAAGTGAGAAAAGAGCAGAACACAGAGATGCTAGAAGCAAGTGGGAAGGGCTTCTTTCCATTGCCGCTCAGGTATCCTTGAGGCATTCACACTGGAAGGTCTTTCTGCCCGGCCCATTTTAGCTCCACTTTTTCTTAAGCTTCATCATTTATTCAGCAACCTAAGTGACTTCCCTTACTATGTATTCTTCACCCATTTCAAATGTATAAGGTTGCCACCTCTTCTGCTGTATGTGCATACTACATGCATGAAACATCCCAGGTATAGAAACATTAAGTGTAAAACATAGACTCAGGAGGCAAGAAGACTCAGGTTTGAGTCTGGCTTTGCCAATTCCATGGCATGTGACCATGAAAACACCACTAAACTGCCCTGAGCTTGGGCCCCATTATTTGCAGAGTGACAGACTTACATCACAGGAGAAAGGAAGCCCTGACATGACGATCATGGAAGAGACCACTACACAAGTCCAGGTGAGAACTAGAGCAGAGGCAGTGGGGGTGGAGAAAAGGTGACAGATGCAAAAAACAAAAAAGATCAGGTAAGTCTAGGCCGCTGATGGTCCTGTGGATCTGGGCAGTGGCAGAGTCGAGTTTGATTGGCAGGTCTACATGAACAGAGGCAACAGGGAGAGAAAGGCCGATGGAAGGAAGAGGGAATGTTTGGGGACAGAAACAGGTTTTTATGTTAGATGTACT
This sequence comes from Myotis brandtii, assembly GCF_000412655.1. NCBI lineage: Eukaryota > Metazoa > Chordata > Mammalia > Chiroptera > Vespertilionidae > Myotis > Myotis brandtii. Next base: position 302,839 of record NW_005371287.1, read on the forward strand.
GAGTTGCAATGTAGTGGGGGACCCAGTGGACGTTGATGCTTTAGGTGACTTGGCCTGAGGGATGTAAATGTGGATCGTCCTTCCATAGAGGTGATAGCTGGAGTGAGTTCTCCACACAGATTGGGGTAAAGAAAGGGGCGCGGAGCTCTGGCATCCATTGTGATGGATTGAGGGGCAAATGGAGCCCGTGAAAGTGCAAAGAAACAGGATTAGAGAAATAGAGAAATTGCTAAAAGCAGTAGAGATTTGGAGGAGAGACAGAGGAAAGATGCTTAGATGGGCCATGGGGAACCTCTTAAGGGGCTCTCCCTGTCTGCCCTTGCCCTCCAAGGCAGGCCAATCAACCAAGTTCTCCATGCCTAGTGTCAACAAGAACAGCCCATAGGCTTAGTATAGTGGGGTTTCTATAAGCTTTTATTCTCAGAAAGGATCCATTTGCCTGGTAATATGCCTACTCAATGTTGACTATCCTAACCCAAGTCCCCATATGCATGTATCAGTCAACTCACCATGCTCTCTTCATGCCCACAGTCTCCTGGTTTCTTCACCCAGTGTGCATGCCACCTCTAGTGTCCTCAGATTGTGGCCCCTTCAGATTTGCCTCCTGGCATGTAGTATCATGGCTCCCCTTAGTAGCCCCTCGGTGACAAAGCTCCAGAGGGTACCTCTTCTAGGTGTAGCTGGGAAGGCGGCAGAAAGACACCAATGTATCTTCAGGTTCAGGTTTGGGACTGCATGGGCAATGATGCTCGGAGGAAGGGTATTAACACTGCAGTGCTGGAGACAGAAGTCAGGGAGGAAGATGAGGGGAAATGCTGGTTTGTTTCCACCTGCCTTTTCTCGATTGGAGGAAACATGAGCATGCTGAAAGGTCAACAAAAGCTGTCAGAGGAAATAAAGAGCTCTAATGTGTTAGAGAGCTGGAGCGAGTGAGCCCGCAGAGTGCCTGAGAGGACGCCAGCAGGGGAAGGTTTTACAGGAGGAAATGCCATCTTGTAGAGGTGCTAACTGCTAATCATCACTTAGAGATGCGGAAGGACAAGGGGACCTGGGCCCTTGTGGGAGGAAGGTGGGTTCCTTCAACCTCCACCTGGGCTCTGGGACATAACAAATGTGCTAGAAGCGAGGAAGCCTCATAGTCAAAGTTTAGGTTGTGGTCTAGCTGGGATTTGAATCTGGATCTGTCCATAGTTCACATTTTTCTATTTTTTTCTTTCCCCTTATGTATCTACCCACCCTTCTTTCTTCTACTATCAATAGTTATTTTGTTGTTTGTGAATTTATATAAGGGCAAGGGTTTTTCTATGGCCCCATGAGTTACCAGCCAAGAAAAGTCTTTACATTTTTTTAACATCTACACATAAATAAGAAACTGATTTTGTTTCTTTGAATAAAAAAAAATAAATCAAAATGCCCCTTCCTCTTAGATTTCCCTTCTTGGCTGAGTATCACTGTATTTCCAGCCGAACAAGTTCAAAATGCAATCTTGGCTCTGGGACTCCTCCCTCGCCCACCAGAACACTCCCAATTCCCGTGAGGCCACCTTCTAAGTATCTCTGACATTCGGCCTGGCTCTTCCTTCTTGCTTCAGGTCTCCATCTTCACTTACCCAGAAGACCTTTATTTACTTCCTCAGTTTTTCCCTTTCATTTCCCCTTCCTTTGCCTCCTGATCCCCATGCCTCTTGTTGATTCTGCCGTCTGCAACATGCATGGATGCAAAGAACTCACCTGAGGAATTATCTACTGATGTAGTCATGCTTTTAGCAATCTCCATTAGCCTTATTTGACAAACTGTCAGAAAACAGGGACAAAGAGAAATCTTTATATTACAGGTTTAAATGTTAAATCCTGTCATAAGCTGCTCAGTGATACTTCATTGAAGGAAAAATATATTTGGTGAACAATGGAGTCAAGTTAAAACAAGAACTAGAGCATATTCTGTTCTTTGGCAGCTGTTCCTCTGCCAAGTATAGACGTTCTACAGTTTTCAGGGCCACATACGAGGCTGGGGCTTAGATGGCCAAGAACTGCATGCCAGGCCACCCTGAGCAGATGAACAATATCACAGAGCTGGTGGGGGTCAGAAGGTGGTGCAGTGGGTGACTGTAGATGTGATTTAAAGAACACCTACAATTGGCTCTTTTTGGGGCTAAACAACTAAATGGCTGGTGGTTTCTGTCTCTCTACATGTGGGGCAGTGATCAGAACAGCAACAGGCATCAAAGCAGAGCAGAGAGGTCCCGACTAAAGTGGGAGAGCTGAGTTCAGGTCCAGCCTCCAAACATAACCCCTGTGAGACTTCAGCAAAGTCACTTCAGCTACCAGGGGTTATTTTTTTAATCCATCAGTAAAATGAGAGGGTTGGGTTAGTCAGTGGTTCTCAACCTTCTGGCCCTTTAAATACAGTTCCTCATGTTGTGACCCAACCATAAAATTATTTTCGTTGCTACTTCATAACTGTAATGTTGCTACTGTTATGAATCGTCATGTAAATATCTGATATGCAGGATGGTCTTAGGCGACCCCTGTGAAAGGGTTGTTCGACCGCCAAAGGGGTCGCGACCCACAGGTTGAGAACCGCTGGTCTAGAGGCACAGAGAGCGGTTCATTCACCTGAACCCCAGCGTGTAAGAGCACAGGTGACATGGCGATGCCGGCCAGCGAGCCTCTGGGCAGTTGCAGAGGCACTTTCTCAGGCATTGTCACCTGTAAGCCTTGTGATAGGTTGGTAGCTTTTACAGGTTCTGGAAACTGAGGTCCTGATCTGTTCAACGACTTGTCTGAGAACATGCAGTGGTCAGGAGAGAGCCAAGATGTACGCCAAGGTCTGTCTGACTCCCATGGCTTCAGAGCTGCATCCCTGGGCGATGGGTAGATCACTATTGTAACCCAAATACATAGGCTGCCGTGAGCACTGGAAATAAGTACATGGACATGATACTGAAAGGCAGGGTGGCAGCTCCTTGACTCTCTTTGAAGCTCTCTTCAATAAGTGTCTTTAAATGGAGGGGGGAAAAGAGGAAAAGAAAGCCTAGAACACAAGCTGCTCTGGTTTGAGTCCTGGCTTTGATGACACATTCACTGTTTGACCTTGAGTGAGTCATTTTTTTTTTCAGAATTGACCCTAATTAAATCAGGAGTTTGAGCTTAATAATTTCAGCAGTACGCGTCCATCTCGGACTATCTTATGTTATGGGAAAGCAGATTTTGAGTGAGTCATTTTTTTTCAGATTTGACCCTAATCAAATCAGGAGTTTGGGCTTAATAATTTCAGCAGTATGTCCATCTCGGACTATCTTATGTTATGGGAAAGCAGATGGCAAAACTGAAAGGAAAAAGAAAGATTCAGGATATCCTCTTCCTGATCAATTCTTAGACAGGGAAGCATCCTTAGGTGGGGTTGCTAGCAGCTGAACCCGTCCATATTCATTTTTAAATCAGGAAATGAGTGAATGAATCAATGCATTCTTATATTTTCACTTGGGTTTGATTTGCAAGAAAATGTGTGTTTCTGTGGATGCTTTTTACATAGCCTAAATGTCCTGGTCTCCATGAACTTGGGCATATAAAGTGCTGGGATCAGGATGGCATGAGAATGAGGCAAGAGTTTTACGAAAGGTAGTAGAATCAACAGACATATCAGTGAGTGACATCGGGGCTCGGTCAAGGCAGGAGACTGAATGTCAGAAGAGCTATTCTGAGTCTCAGGCTCCAAGAGAGTTGATGCCATTTTATCATATCTTCTATGTGCAGCCAAATCCCGCCTCCCTTGAAAGGCAAGGGTGTTGTGAATGTCACTTTTCTTCTAGTCGCTGTAAAGGAGAAGTGAATCCACACAGTCTGGGACTTGAGTGGAAAGGTCTTTAGAATGGCCCGGTATTGACCCTGCCATCATGCCCAGCATTCTTTTCTCAGTGCTATCCACAGTGTTTTCTATTGATTGTAAAATGCCAAGGTCGGTTCATTTCAATGCATATCATTTGACCTTCATTACATACTTTAATCCTCTCTCTAAGCTTAGTAAAATGCCAAGGTCGGTTCATTTCAATGCATACCATTCCGACCTTCATTACATACTTTAATCCTCTCTCTAAGCTTAGGGATTGATAATATTGTCTTTGATTTCTGGTAATTCAGTTAATCAGTATTTAAGTAAGACTGATGGATTAAGAGCTTGATTCAATGCAACGAGACAACATGTTTTAAACACCGGGCTGCTCTGGGGGCTGGAAATACAGAGGTAAACAAGCACACAATCTCTGGCCCTGGAGGGTTTCTCCATCTACTAGGGAGGGCAAGTATGTAAACAGCAAATGACATTTAATGTGGTTAGTGCTATAGAAAAATAGAGTGCATGACACAGTGAGCCCTAAGAGAAGGGCCACCTAGTTCAGAATGGGAGAGGTTAGCATTGATCAAATTGTGTGATGATCTCAAACAGACCTAAAATCTTATCAGGTTAAAATAAGTCTGAATGTCTTACTCATTTCACATGATGATCACTTCCTATTGCATTTGATTGGCCTAAGCAAGTGACGTGAGCAAGACTGACACCCAGGGCTTGTTTAATGCTCCACATGGAGGGGCCCAATGAGTGGCATTGAATATTTTGAACAATAATGCAACCTACCACTGGGGAAAATGCCCATCACTTATTATGGGCAGAAAATGAGGTATCATGGAGACTTGTGATTAAGGCAGAAAATAGATAATGGGGGACTTTAGAGGACTAAGAATCTTGGAATTGGTAGGTTTTTGCCTGGAAGTGAGGGTAGTGTAGTCAGATTTCCAGTTTAAATATATTTTTTATTGATCTCAGAGAGGATAGGAGAGGGAGGGAGATAGAAACATCAATGACAAGAGGGAATCATTGATCAGCTGCCTCCTGCATGCCTCCCACTGGGAATTGAGCCTGTAACCCCGGGCATGTGCCCTGACTGGAAATCAAACCATGATCTCCTGGTTCATAGGTTGATGCTCAACCACTGAGCCACGCCAGCCGGCAGATTTGCAGTTTAAACATATCGTCCTGGTCAGCTCAGGAGGTGAGACAGGAGTGGAGAGGAAAGAGACAAATGAGAGCTTGGAGAGCGGCCTTTACTGCACCTTGGATGGATTAGACCCACTGACAGAAGGCAATTTTTCTTTTTTTCCCCCATCAAATGCTATGTTAACACAAATAAAATGTCTGCTGTACTTGCAATAGCAACTACAACAGAGGAGAGAGCATTTAAACTTGATGTCGGCCCTGGAAGGCGCAGAAGGTCTGAGAGAGCCTGTGAGGGTCTCACTGAAGCTCTTGTAGGTGTGGTGTTGACAATGAGAGGTGAGAAAGCACAGCCAGATTTCCTGTGTGGTCCAAGACCTGCCAAAGAGCGTCCCACTCAGCACTTCGCAGTTCACTCCAGGGAGTGGTGGACGCCGTGGAGGCTTTGGAGTGAGACAGCCCTGAAATTCAGTCCCAGTTTACAAGCCAGTAGACCGTGGGCAATTTACTTCATGTCCTTGAGCCAATTTCCTTATCAATAAGGGAAGGAGGGAAGAAGGGAAGGAGGAACATGAACAAGAAAGGAAAGTTCTCCAGAGAAACAGTCCAACTGGAAAGAGAAAGAGAGATTTGTTTTAAGGAATTGCTTTACACAATTATGGAGGCTTATCAAGTCCCAAATCTGATGGGGCAGCCGGCAGGCTGGAGACGCAGGGAAGAGATGCGATTCAATTCCAAAGGCAATTTGCTGGCAGAGTTCCTTCTTGTTCAGGGGAGGTCAGGCTTGTTCTAGTCGGGCCTTCAACTGATTGGATGAGGCCCACCCACATTACGAAGAGCAATCTGCTTTACTCTAAGTTCAACTATTTAAATCTTAGTCTCAACCTAAACCACCCTCACAGAACTATCCAGAATAATGTTTCCACAAATATCTGGGCAGTGTGATGCAGCTAAGTTGACACATAAAATTAACCTTCACAGAAGGAAAAGGTGAAAGAAAGAAAGAAAGAAAGAAAGAAAGAAAGAAAGAAAGAAAGAAAGAAAGAAAGAAAGAAAAAAAGAAAGAAAGAAAAAAAGAAAGAAAGAAAGAAAGAAAGAAAGAAAGATTAATTCTGTTAGAGGCCCAGGACCTGGTAGTAGTCACCAACTGTAGCTTACTTAATGTTTGTTACTGTCATTATATTATGTCCATCTGCTCACTCACCCTTACTTTACAGATGACACCATTGAGATCTGGAGATATTAACTCCAGTGACAAGGACATGCAGACTCCCTCTTTCCTCTCTGTCCTACTGAGACATCCAAGCAACCACTAGATATACCTGCTCCTGCATCAGCCTGTGGCTCATTCTGAGGTGGGCAGGCTGCTCAGGTTGTGCATGTAACTGACTTTATTCTCCACTCAGCAAGACCACTCAGAACGACCAATCCAGAGCACAACTGCATTCACTTGCAAAGAACAGAAACAAAAACTGACCCAGTTTAAGCTGTTGAGTCGGGCTCCAGAGCTCCCACCTCTGTGTAAGGGGAGCTGCATGCCAACAGGCTTTGTTCCACGTGGACATCATTGAGTCACTTGCTGATTTAACGGGACATGGCGAACATACACTAAACATCCTATATGCCCAGCAACACGCTAGGCTTTGGAGGGACCGAAGGAAAGTAGAAAACACAACATGGATTCAGTTCCTACACTCCTGGCATCTTATCCACATGTACGACCTAATTTTATTTTGAGCTCGATTCACCTTTAGGAGATTTTTGTCCTCCTGGTTTTGTGTCTTCATTTGAACTGATGCATACCTTGTAAGGGGGCAGGCCTCTGCTGTCCTGCCTCAAGGTTACCCAGATCAGCCCATCTGGCGTGGCTCAGGGGTTGAGCGTTGCCCCAGGAACCAGGAGGTCACGGTTTGATTCCCAGTCAAGGCATATTCCCGGGTTTCAGGCTTGATCCCCAGTATGGAGCGTGCAGGAGGCAGCCAATCAATGATTCTCTCTCATCATTGATGTTTCTATCTCTCTCCCACTCTCTTCCTCTCTGAAGTCAATAAAGAATAATTTTTAAAAAAAAGATTGCACAGATCAGAAGCTGCAGCCTCAATGTCAGAGTGACACTGCTGCCTGGGACAAGCAGTGTTGAGTGGGAGGTGCATGTGGTCCCACAAGCCAGAGGGCCAAAGCGGCCAGGGACGAGCCCGCTTCATACAGCTCTGAGCAGCAAAGCCAGACCAGCACATCTGCAGACACCCATGATGCACCCCTCCTGGCCTCTGCCTCCGCAGCCTCCCGCCAGGCCAGCCCTGCCCGGGAGCTTCCTCTGAGGGCAGCGGGGCAGGGCTGTGGTGTGAAAATAAGCTGTGAGTCAAAAAAAAGAAAAAAGACGTCTAGTCCCAGCTCTGCCCTGGCCCTACTGTGTGCTCTAAGGTCCCTGATTGCCATCCTGTGAAGCAGGGGTAAGAGCACAAGCTTTGCAGGGCTTGCCCTGAGGAAGGAAGGCCTGGGCGTGACTGCACTGGAGGAGCCCAGCCCAGTGCCCCGCATGCCCCAGGCTCTCCAGTTGGGGTGCTGATGCTCGGTACGTTCTCACCCCGTTATGTGCAGCACTCCCGGGGAGCTGTAGAAAGGACATTTCTGCTTTACCAAGAACTCGGCTATTTCATCTTTCTCTCTGGGAAAAGCCATCCTCTTTCCATCTGAAATTGACAAAGAGGCTGTTCTGGGAAGAACTTATGACAGAACGTGTCCTGTGAGTGCCCCTCGCTCGCCCACTCACCGTTGTCAGGCTGCAATGTGACATTCAGCCAACCTTGCTAGGTGGCCCCCAACCTATGGTACCTGTTGGCAGCGGTTGCCCATAGCAACAGCCAGGAGAGGGGAGCTGTGAGGATGGGCGTTCCTTACAGGGATTCTTTTTCCTTTACGTGTATGTATGTGTGAGGGAGGGTGTAGGTGGAAGTGGGGGGTGGTTATGTGGGGAGCAGCCGGAGAGGTACTTCCTGTCTGTGTTCATTGCAATGTTTAAGTTCTTTTTTTAAAAAAAAGTGCAGCTGAGGAAACTGCTTATGGCCATTTATTTGCAACTATGTGTGCAGGCCGTGGAGACCCCCACTTCATCTCACTGCAAGTCACACCACCCCCTTCCGCGGGCTGTGGGCCCCTCTGGGCTCCCGAATGGTGAATTCTGAGAGCAGGGAGGTTGAACCGAGGATGATGGAGGAGGCTGTGGGACCACAGGAATGTCCAGGGGAGACCAGGGTAACGAGAATAAACAGTGCTGGCCATGGGCACATAGCTCAGGCCCTTCCCCAGCGCGTCGATGCCTCAGGTCTCGGCACTTTCCTCCAAGTGGGAGCAGGTTTTCTCGGGCCGACAGGGCTGTCGTAAAAAAGTGCCCGGCAGGACACCTGTCTTCTCGGGCACTCAGCAAATGCAAGCCTGTCCCTGTGAGGACCACTGTGATGGAGACGCACAAGTGAGCTGAGAGTCAGAGCACCTCCTGCCGCCTGGCTTGCTCCCATCAGCTCCTTTCCAGGCTTCGCCCTTCCCAGCTACGGAGGAGGCAAGGGTCCCTGTGCTTTCTGAGCCATTTCCTGGCTTGTCAATGGAGCTAAGGATGCCCACCCGCAGGGACACTCAGAGGGAAGGGCGTACCCAGGCAGGAAGCTCGAAGAGCAGGGGCTCAGGCCTGGCTGTGGATTCTGACGTAACCTCTCTGAACATGAGCTTCCTCCCCAGACACAGGCTGATGGCCGTGCGCATCTCAGGTGGCCATGGCTCACACATTTGCTACTTACAGTGCGGGCGTGGCGTCTGCACCGGGGGACCCAGGGACACCCCTGCCTCTCTCACTGTCGCGGCCAGAGCGCTTAGGGGCGCTGCTCTGTTGTAGACGGGGCATTTCAGAAAGTCTTGTGGGGCCCAGGATTTGGAACACCCCCAGTCAGGAGAGCCACCCTGTGGGGTGTGGCCGGCTTCTCCTCGCCGCTCGGTCACAGAAGGCGGATGACAAACACACAGGAATGTGCAGTCTATGGGATGCCGTCCCCCATCTGACCAATGGCTGTGTCCTGAGCACCGATTCTTCGGCCCAGGGATGGCCTTGCCCTGTGGGCGCTGGGCCTTTCTCGTGACTCTGAAGTCCGCTGGTCGGCCCTCTGTCCCCGCACCCTGTCTCGGGGCCTTCTGCGTCAGGGACTCTGTAGTATTTTCTTCTGTCTCATATCTGAATCCACGTGGGTGAAGGAGGCGCACACCCCTCACCCATCTCTCCCTCTGCCTCCCTTTCTTCTCCAAGCTCACACTGAGACCTACTGTGTGCAGGCCCCTTGCTGAGCAACATGGAAGCAAAGGGGGATTGGCTTCAGCCCTGGCCGTGAGAAACTGTGACCATGGAGACTCAGACCACCCGATGCGATGGGGGTGCGGGCTGTGGGGAGCAGAGCTGAGAGGGGTCCCCTGCACCTGGGAGGCTTTGGAGAGGATAGTGAGGAATTTGCTGAGAGGCAGGGGCAGGCGGAGAAGGTCACGTTGGGCAGAGCCTCTGATGTGTAGGAGCGACAGGAAACCTTCCCACAAAGAGGCAATTACGGTGAAAGCACGTCTGAGAGATTTCCATTCTCAGAAAAGGATCAAGTTATCTTGTAATGACCAGCTCTCTGTGCAATGATAGTACCTGTTAAATGAGCATCTCCTCCTGTGCCTTTGAACTGAATCTTACCCTTTATTCAAAATGCTCCAGGATAGGAATACTACTATTGCATTATGGGGCGGGGGGAACAGGCCTAAGGGTTCGCTGCACCCCTTAGCAGCCACGTGATTATGGTCAAGTTTACTTCTCTGACTCCATTTATTTACCAGCAAGTAAGGATCCGGTCAAGGCCATGGGAAGTAAGCACAGCGCGTGGTGCGGCTGGAGGCAGCGGGCGTGCAGTGGGGACAGGACCCGTTTGGGAGACACCTCAGGTTATGATGGAGACACCGCCGTCCGCATGCTGCCTGGGCCCTGCTCCTTATGACGGAGCAGAACTGTTTTCCAAGGAGATTGCTCTTGAATTGATTTCACAGTCCCCCCCCGGCATATAAGCCCCTCGCTAGGACAGCGCAGCCTCTCACAGACATTCAATACTGTGATCAAATGAAACTGGAGCGCTTGTATTCGAAGTCTCTAAATGCCCTGTTCGGGGAGTTAAAAAACGAAGCCCCCTGGAATCAAGCTATAATCAGCATGAACTGTGGCCTCTAACTGCCTGGGAAGGTGAGACGTGTCCTTTAAAATGAAACACTAGACAATCGAGATCATTCATACGAGCCCATCTTCCTGGGCCAGAAGACAAAGATGAGCAGCCTGGACGGAAAGTGACAATTTTTCAAATATCGATCAGCGAGCGTAACCTAAGAAAGAAGAAAAGCAGGTGCGAGCCAGAGGCTGCGCTGTTTGCCATCATCAACAACAGGCAAGCCCTTCTTTGCCTTCTGCATCGGAGGGTGTGCCCATGGGGACAGAGGGCTGTGACCCTCTCAGAGGACAGTGTCAGAGCCTCTGCATGTCACAGAAGGGGAAACCGAGGCTTGAAGGGGGGACCTGACTTGATGACAATCACCCTGGTGATCGTGCTGCTCCAAATTCAAGGTCTGTTTGACTCCACATTTGGTATTCATTCCATGGTGACCCCAGATTTTAGAAGGGTTCCACCCAATTCGTTCTCTTGAAGACCTGAATACCAAAATGCTATAATTTGATAATATCTAGGGCAGTGATGGCCAACCTTTTGAGCTCGGCGTGTCAGCATTTTGAAAAACCCTAACTTAACTCTGGTGCCGTGTCACATATAGAAATTTTTTTATATTTGCAACCATAGTAAAACAAAGACTTATATTTTTGATATTTATTTTATATATTTGAATGCCATTTAACAAAGAAAAATCAACCAAAAAAATGAGTTCGCGTGTCACTTCTGACACGCGTGTCATAGGCTCGCCATCACTGATCTAGGGTATCAGTTATATGTCAGTCATATCTATATTTTTTCTCATTTAATCTTCATAACAAGCCAATAAATAGGTACAGATACTGTCCTTGTTTTAGTTTTTTTTTTAAATATATCTTTTTATTGATTTCAGAGAGGACGGGAGAGGGAAAGAGATAGAAACAGCAGTGATGAGACAGAATCATGGATCAGCTGTCTCCTGCACCACCCCACACTGGGAATCAAGCCCGCAACCAAGGCATGTGCCCTGACTGGGAATTGAACTGTGACCTCCAGGTTCATAGGTTGATGCTCAACCACTGAGCCACACCGGCCAGGCTCTGTCCTTGTTTTGTAGATGAAGAAATTCAAGCTCCAGAGGTACAGTCATCTCATAGATGGAATACACAGGACCGGGTCTGTTTGGCTACTAACTTCTGCGTTTATTGTCCCTTTTGCTGTGTGTCCACCTGGATGCTTCCTTTTCATGGTTCAGGTCACAATTCAGAAGATGCTGCCTCAGAGGAGAAGGGCCTGGACCACCTGGACCACTAAGGCAGCCCAAGTCTGTCTATCAAATTATCTTGTTATGTTTCCATCCTCATCAGTATATGATACCATCATATTCATTTATGGCTTTGTCTCCCCTCACTGGAATCAAACCTCCATCCGGACAGGGATCTCGTCTCGTCCACTGCTCTGCTCCTGGTGTCTGGACAGCGCGCCAGGTCCACTGGGGGTTTGATAAACACTCACAGCCTGACCACCTCTTTCTACGACTCCAGGCGACGTCTTTCTTTTCAGGCCAAGTGTTGTGTCTCCCGGGCTGTGAGGACCCGTCTGCTGTCAGGGGACCCGGAGAAGGTGCAAAGTTAATGCTCCTGCTCTTTAGACCCAGGAAAATGGCTGTGATTTTCACATCCTCTGAGGATGAAAATTACAACGTGGCTCAGGAACTTGCCCCATTGTCTCGCCGCCCTGCCAGGAAATTCTTCGGCAAATCTGACCTAAATTTGTCCAGCTGTGGCTGGAACCGGCTTCGTCCTGGGTGGTCCTCGGTGGGGGCAGCTGGTGAAAGAATTCTTTGTGTCAAATGACACAAACCCCTGCCCAGACCTCTCTGTGAGAGGGAAGCTGGGGATGCAAGCTCGGTTACAGCCTCGCTGAGTGAGCTGTCCCCGGTGGGCAGGGGGGCAGCTGGGTGTGTGGACCAGGCCCCTGAGAAAGTCTGAAAGGCCTGGGCTTCTGTCCCAGTTCTCCCTGCCTCCCGGGGGACCTGGGCTAAGGCATTTAACCTGCAGGAGCTTCTGTTTGTCATCAGTCATGGGCACAATGACTGACACCTGTCTTCCAGGTGTGTGAGATGATGGTGGCGAGCTGCTGTCTGTTTTGTCATTGATTTAAAAACTGCTACTAACTCACAAGGATAATGAGTCTGGATCAGAAAAATGAGCCGCCCAAGCTCACAGAACACATTCATGGTAGGGTTCAGATCATCTCTCTTCACAGTCAGACGTCGCCTTTGCGATCCTCCCGAATCCCCAAGTCAGGTTTGTCGCTCCCCTTGACATCCCAAGGCAACATGGGAAAGGTCTTTGTTAGCGACGGATCATTTGAATCCACAGGCTGTGCTCCCGAGAGGAGCCTGCGGGCCCCGGGCTCCCTGGCTGCCATGTGTTAGGCTCATCACAGCTCCTTTAAGTCATCTAGTCCCCGTCCCGCCATGGAAGGTGGCGAGCGGCAGCTGACAGAGCAGAGAGATGGCCAAGGCTGCAGACGTGGGCTGCTTGCGGGGCCTCAGCCCTGGGTACATGTAGTCATTTCTGACATCTTCCAGCAAAGCAAAAGCAGCTGTGACTGGTTTTCTCAGCCTCCACATGAAATAAGCCCCCTTTTTTTTCAGAATTTCCCCCACAGGCATGAGGCACAGAATAAATCCTTAGTGCCAGAGGCACCTTCGGTGTCTTGCTGGTGGGGAAGCTGAAAGGCACAGGAAGGGAGGGTCTGGCCCATTGATTCTATGACAGCATAGGGCTGGAGCCCAGACCCCAATGCCCAGTGCTGTATCCTTCCCACAGCGCCACCCTCAGGCTGCTGGGTGAATCTGACTCTGCAAATTTCATAGGCACAGACACATCCTGTTCTCGCTTAGTTTGGAATCATGGAATTCCTGCACCATGGGATTCTGTTATCACAGAATTCCTGCACCATGGGATTCTGTTATCACAGAATTCCTGCACCATGGGATTCTGTTATCACAGAATTCCTGCACCATGGGATTCTGTTATCACAGAATTCCTGTGCAATGGGATTCTGTTATCATGGAATTCCTGCACCATGGGATCTGTTATCATGGAATTCTTGCGCCATGGGATTTTAGCCATTGGCGGACCATTCTCCGCACCATAATTCACCAGGTGTTGCTGGCACACTGTGGGGAGGGACCTGGCTCTAGAGACCGATGAACAGGGTTATAACCTGAGCATAACACTCCCCACTAGTGATGTGTCCTTGGGTGAGCTTCATCGTCAGTCTCAATTTCCTCATCGATAAAGTAGTGATAATAACCATGAGTGGCCTTAAAGTTAATGAATTAAATGAGTTACTAAATATTCACTGATTGGAATGCCTGGCTTCTAGTAAATGCTGTTATTTCCACTTAATAGACAAGGAGGCTGAGATGCCCAGATGCAATGACAGAGGGCAAATTCACGAAAAAGTAGAAATGAGCATCAGACTTTCCTGACTCTTGGTGCAATGCCCTTTCCCCCACATCAGTTTAATTAATAGAATCACGAAGCATAAAGGATAGAGAGGGTTTTAGACTCTCTTTGCCAGTTTCTGGTTGCACAGCAGGGAAACCGAGGCCTAGATCGGGCACACCTGGCTGTGTACCACCTGGAGAGATAAGGAGAAAGGAAGAGGACTGGGCCCTACTCTGAACCTATGGCATCTCCAGAGGTGGCTGCCTGAAATTATTTTGTGTTTCCGAGCAGATTTGTGGAATGGCGCGTGGCAGTCACTGGATGAGAGCCGCCAGCCTGGCTTAGAGAGGACCCTTGGTGAGCTGGATGCGTATCTGTAGGCTAGCAATCTACACGGGAGTGCATTTTACCTCCCTCCCTGTGCATCACCCCCTTGGGCCTCCTCCCCTGCAAGCTCTGTACTCACCACAGATCAGCTTCATGTCAGTAACATTTTCCTCCTGTGCTTCTTAACAAGCAACTTAAATTCCAAACTTGGGCAGGACAAATTCTCCTGGCTTTGAGTCACAGAATTCGGGTTTCACCACTGAATGCTTGGGTGAGCTTGACCAAGTCAATTATCTCACTGGGCCTGTATTGTCATCTGTAAAGTGAAGCCCCTATCACTGCCCTGCCCACCTCACTGGGCTGATGTGTGAGGTGACCTGTATGCATGTGCTCTGTGAACTAAAAAGCCCACCCAAATAAAAGGGACCCGAGGCCACCAATGGAAAAAAAAAAACCAAACAAAAAAACCACACATGACTTTTTGTTTTGTTTTTAATGCAATACAATTGGAAACTCAGTGAACTCTTCCCTCTTTCAACAAAATGCTCCTTGGAATCCGCATACGTAGGAAATTTGGTAAAGACCGTGAGAGACAGAGAAACTTCATAGAAGTAGCAATCATTCATTCCTTATTTCCTGGTAAAAATACACTGACCCCTATTATCTGTCAGACACAGTCTGCCAAGTCCTAGAGAGAGAGAGAGAGGTGAGTGAGACATGCTCCGGTCCTCAGGGAGCGCACAGGCTAACCGTCCAGTGTGATGGGGATGGGAACCTTGTGCTGATGGGAGTGATCCCAGCCTAGGAGAAGTGACCTGAAATAAATGCTAAAACATGAATTTGAGATAAAAGAAGGCTTTTCACCTTCAGAAAATTCCAAAGAGCCCTGCATGGCCAGAGCATCTTCTGCGTATGGAGTTTCAGGAGGGACATGAAGAGGGACACAGGGCAGTGGAGCCTTGAACCTGAGAGCTGGCATGCTCTGGGCTGTGTTTTAGAAAGATCATTATGGAGACTTCTTGAATTAATCATGTGCTAGTATTAACTAGAGGCAGGGTTTTGCAAATGAAGTATCAGAATCATTCACGGAGCTTGTACTGAACTCAGATTCCTGGACCCATGTCTTTTAAACCTGAGCTTAGAAATGTGTCTTTTCAAGTAATTCACACGAAGCCACATCAACTGAGGTGGGCTGAATGGTGGCCCCTAGAATTATATGTCTGTATCCTCAACCCCCTGACCTATAAATGTTGCCTTATTTGGAGAAAGTGTCGTTGCAGTTTATCCTGGGTGATATGAGTGGGCCCTACATTCCTCTAAGGCAGGAGATGTGACCAAGAAGGCAGAGGTTCGGGTGAGGTGGCCACAAGCCAAGGAATGCTGGGGTCACCAGAAACTGGAAGAGGCAAGGAACAGACTCTCCCCAAATCCTTCAGGTTGAACAAGGTTCTGCCAACTCCTTGAGTTTGAACTTCTGGCCTCCAGTGCTGTGAGACAATGCATTTCTTTTGTTTGGAACCACCCAGTGTGTGGTTATTTTTATTTATGGAAGCCCTAGGAAACTGATATGACAAGCAATAGCAATGTAGCTTATTTCCCCGGTTCCAGAAAGGCAGGAAAAATGATAGTACAGACTGAGGCGAAACTGAGTAAGTTGCTAGATGAATTTGTTGAAGAAAAACAAAACAATTTGCATAGGGAGACTTGTTTTTTTTCAACCTGAGCCACAGCCCAACCCTGACCTTGGCTGAGCTTGGAACATAGCATTCTTCTCCCTTCCCCGCCTTCCCTCACCCACTTCAGTGTCTGCTTTTGCTCTCTGGTGCTGCAAGTGGCTGTGTGGATGGACAGCCTTCAAAACCAACACACCCGTGGAAGCCGCCTTCACCAGCTCTCAAGGGAAAACTCCCAGGTCCTGACAGCTTTGAAAAGCGTTGGCTCCCAGGATGCAGTGGGCTGACCAGGCACCTTCATTAGGGCTTTAGACTTGATCCTGTCATGGGTCAGAAGCGACATCACTGAGACATGGAAGACCTTCTGAATATACGTCAGGGACTTTCTACATTCTTTTGTTAGCCTATGAAAGGAAGTTTCCTTAATAGGCTGTGTGTGTGTGTGTGTGTGTGTGTG
>NW_005371287.1:325823-327534 GCF_000412655.1 Myotis brandtii
GTTCTCTCTAATTCTTCTAATCTCATCCTGTTAATTCATTCCACTTGCCTCCCCCTCCCACATTTGTAAGAAACCCCAGACAATCTTCTCAACAGGGAGCAGGCCAACTCCTCCTTTGCTGGTTTATAAAAACCTGTAAACAACAGGCCTCCTTCTCTCACCCAGGGACCTCCTGCCTCTGCACTGCCTCTGGCCCCTCCATCTCTTCCCTGGATTCTGCACAAACCCTGGCCCATGAGCCAACCTCCAGGCCTGCTCCTGTCCGCCCCTCGTCCTCCTCCACAGCTCAGTCAGTGCGGAAGGTGGGTTCCTCGGCCCCCTTCCGTGTAACAGCCCTAGCGGTTCCCTGTTGTCTCCAAACGCCCGTGGGTCTTGGCCTCCATCAATTGACCTGGCCGATTCTCCCATCAAATGCACATGGACCTCTGTGAATTTACATCTGCCTTCCCTTCCTTCAGGGAGGAACCGCATTCCTCGTGGGGCTCAACTGAGAATGGGCACCCTTCGCCCACCTGCTTCTTGCTCCATGAACGACTCCTGCTCAGAGCATCCACAGGAGAGCACAGCAGACTCCAGCCGACCCTGCAGACAAGCTCCCTCCACCTCCAACCAGGGATCCGAAATGTCATCCCCAGGCAAGGTAGTGGCATCTGCATTTTTAATCCTTTCTCATTCTTTACTTAATGCTTACTTGCTCCATAAAACTCTCTCTTTTATGTTAATTATACTGATAATAGTGATAATAGTAGTTAATATTTGTATTAATGTTTGTAGTGTATAATTTTATATCACATTTACTCCCTGGATTTTTAAAGTTCCATGTCGTATTTGAGATAACTGCAGATTCACATGCAGTTATCAGAAACGATATGGAGAAATCCCATGGCCCTTGACTGATTCCCCCTGTGAGATTCCAATTTTACTATCGTGTTGCGAAACAAGAGTGCACTCGCATAGATAGGACAACTGACATGGTCAAGAGAGAGTGTTTCCATCACCCTGAGGACCCCTCACGTTGCTCTTTATTGCCACACCCACATCCCACCCAACCTACCTCTATGTCCCTGGCCCACTAATCTGTTCTAGAATGTCATTTGAAAAATCTTATGAGAAGGGAATCATATGGTACATAACCTTTTGGAATTAGCTGTCCTCACTATGCACAGTACTCTATGGACTCATGGGAGTCCTCGCCTGTTTCAGGAGTTTTGTTTTTTTATTGCTGGCTAGTATACTGTGTCATGTATGTTCCAGTTTGTAAGATCATTCACCTATTAAAGACCATCTGAATTATTTTTAGTTTTTACCTATTACAGGTACAGCTGTTATGAACATGCACATATGGATGTTGTGTGAACATACATTTCATTTCTCTGGGAGACATGCCTAGTGAAAAATTGCTGAATTGCTATAGTATTTGCACAATAATTTTTTAAGGAACTCCCAAACTATAGTCTTTTTCTAGTCCAACTCAGAAATGCCCTCCAGTAGATTTCTCAACTCACAACCAAAGTCATGTCCATTCCCGTTTGGATTTCTCTAAATTATTCCCATTCGAGGAACCTCAGACAATAGCCAGTAACAAGTGAGTAGCCAGTGACTGTTAACCTCTCTCAGGCCAACTCTGTTTGAACTATTTAAGTGAGAGCATCTTTCAGAAAGGTGTCTTGCCAGTTGGCTGCTTAAGCATGAGACATCTTTTTGAAAAGTT
>NW_005371287.1:329059-338291 GCF_000412655.1 Myotis brandtii
TGTGTGTGTGTGTGTGTGTGTGTGTGTGTGTGTGTGTGTGTGCATCTGCATGTGTAGGGAGTATTTGTATGAGTGTGCGTGTCTGTGTGTTTGTGCCTCTGTGTGTCTCTGCTTCTGTGAGCTTGTCTCCCCATGTGTCTGTGAGTATCTATTTGTGTGCTCTCCTTCCTAGAAACCGTCTATTTCAGAAGTACCTTGAATTATACTAACACAATTTCCTGAGCCTCTGATGCAGCGCAGGCCCTACTGGAGGCAATGAGGACACTAAAGTAAGTTAGATGCAGTGTCTGACCTAAAAAACGTTCACAGCCCGGCGGAGAGAGACAGGGTATAATGTAATTGCTGAGGAAAATGACTTTGGGCCCAGACAAACCTCCATTCAAATTCAGGCTTTGCCTTTTATTAGCCGAGTGATTATTAGCAAGTTTCCTAAGCCCTTGAAACGTTAGATCTATAAAATGAGAATAATAATATCTTCTCTCCAAGTTCTTGAGAGGATTTCATGAGTCAATATATGCAGCACGTTTGCTGTATTGTCTGGTACATCCTAGGCGCTCGGTAAAAGAGAACTGCTGTTGTTTTATTTGTGCTCTAAGACAAGTAGACAATTCAGTAAACACGACAGAAAAGAAGGAACTGAGTCGGGGTCAGGAAAAGCTTCCCACAGCCGTCAGGGAGAATCGTTAAGCTGGCAAACAGGAAGAAGTGTTGAGTCGGGAAAGGGAGAGCCATCAAGAATCCCAGCTGCCATGTTAACCTTGACCTGGCTTCCATTTTAACCTCGACCATGCCCTTAATGGGAAGAAAATCTGCATGTTTTTGTAACTCATGTCAATTGAGACTTAACATGATGTTTCTCTAGTTTCATATTCTAGAAAGAGAAAGTATTTATTCAAATGGAGCAGTGTTTGGCCTCATAAAATCATAGCGAGCACCAACCATTCAACTGAAGAATGAAGGCTTTACTGCTCATTTGGAGAAGGAGCCGTTACACCTAAGAACATTTCCTAAAAAATGATTTTTATCCTGTTTAGGGCTAAAGCATAAATAAAAAATAAACGAACACATTTTGTTAAGAAAACAAAATTTAAAAAACAACAGCTTTTATAGAACGCTCGCCTAATGCATATATTTATAAAAATCATAGCACAGCATCATCATCACACACATGAATTATACGGCAGTGTCATTGGTGGACCGAGTCCCACCACTCCTCCATCGTGAGGTGTCCCTGACTGCCCAGCTCTATAGTGACTATGTCTGCTCTTATTTTGGTCATGAGCTTCCCCTGTAGCTCCTCTCAGAGTGCTCTCGTCAAGCCCAACCATGACTCCAAAAGTGCTTTCACCCACTTAATCTTAATCCTCACAACAGAACTCAGAGGTAAATACCACTGTCCTCATACTAAAGAAGAGGAATCAATTCAAAGAGATTCAAGCACCTTAATGAAGTACACACAGCAAAGAAATGCAGATCAAAGTGGAGTCTATTTGATTCCAAATCTAATCTTTCCACACCAAGGCCTTTCCCATTCACGTTCATTCATTTATGCACTGAACACATATGTGTTGGGTACAAATATGTGGGCACCAGGTTAGATGCTGACACCCTTTGTGGGCTTCTTGCATCTTTCATATATTTTGGTTCTCTTTTTCTCTCTTGAGATGTAGCAGATTGTCTACTCTCCATATTCCTGAGCTGAATATCGAAGGACCAGCACCATGCTCTTCCACAGTATCTCCTATAACCTGATTTCCAGTGACCACCAAACCCTGCTCTCTTTTCTCAGAATGTGTCCCACTCATCAATTCAGATCCATAGATCATATGAAATTTCATTGGCCAAGGCAGAGCTAAGCCAGACTGTTGCTGTCTTATTCTGAGGTGGCTATCTTTAACTCAGACCAAGGACTCTGGGAAGATAACCCTTTAGTCTAAAGCAATATTCCCTTCCCATCTTCACAAGTACCTCCAGGCACCCATTAGGACCACAGAGAGAGTGAGAGTGAGGCACACTGGGACCCAAAAAAATCATCAGATGTGAAAATTACCTTCAGCTTCAGAGCCCACAGATATCTGAATGGTTTTTTTTTTATCAGCTCAGTTCAATGAGTCGCAGATGCCTCCGTCTTCTTGTTTTAATAGAACTTTCTCCACACACCTCAATAAATCTCAATGGAGTGCTCTTCTGAGAAGCCTAAATGTTCGTGCAAGAGATGCTTAATGATGGTGCTCCCTGCTTGTAAATGAGGCAAGGGAAGGCAAGTCTTCCTTAATTCATGGGGTGCGCTCTTGTAGAAAACATTTCTGTTAAGATTTGATTAATAGCCTAATCATAACGCATACATAGATGATTCAGAACTTGTAAAGCTGCTTTAGGGAAAAGCTCAGATATCTTTAGAAGACTTTTCCCCATCGAGGATGGGGTGGCCTAGAAATCGGAATGAAAAGGCAGGCAGTGCATTCTCATTGGTTGCCTTCAGAGAGGGATACTTTTTGAGGAGCCTGAACTAGCTGAGCGTTTGGTCTGTTCAGGGACTTACGGAGAGTCAGTGTGATCCATCAAAGTCAGCAGCCGGTCACCCGGCCAGGGACTGACTCCAGGCTCTGCCACTCACGCACTGTCCCCGCACAAGGAATTGAGCCCCTCTGAGCCTCAGTTTCTAGTTTTACAGGTGTGAGGACCAAGTCAGGCAATGCACGCAAAATTCCAGCTACCAAGTAGCTGCTCAATAAATGGCAGCCGGTTTTCTGTTCAACATTAACCAAGTTATCCAGGTATCCAGGTAAAAACTCACTTTCGACTTTTAAAGAAAAATGCCTTTTGGCTAAATGCCTGGTTAGGAGACTGCCCTCCCTGTGGAGCCCTGTCTGTGGGGGCCAGACATTAGGCTCATGCATGTAATCCTCACCCTCTCTGTAACAGGTTGAATGGCGGGCATCTACAAAGATACACTGACATCCAAATCCCAGAATCTGTGAATGCTTCCTCACTTGGAAAAAGTCTGCAAAGCGATTCAATGAAGGCTCAGGAGGTGAGTTGGCCACCCTGCATTGTCTGATGGATCTCAGCCACTGAAAACACCCTTTTAACAGTCCCACATAGACAGACACACAGAGGAAAAGGTGACATGAAGAGGAAGGCAGAGATGGTGTGACCACAGCCTGGGAATACAAGGGAAGCCACCAGAAGCTGGAAGATACAAGATGCGAGACGTGGATTCTCTCTTATCACTCCCCGAGGGGACCATCCCCGCTGAATTTCTGACTTCTAGTCTCCAGAACTGTGAAGGAAGAAGCCTTGAAACTGGTGATTTCTTACTGCAGACTAAGGAAACTCATACCATCCTTGCTCGGCGCATGTGTTTGAGCAAGAAACCTCAGAGAGCTTAGTAAATAGTGGAGTTCACTTAAGCTCAGACAGGGAGTGAATAATGGAGCCAAGATGCAAATTTCAGCCTCCCTCCATGGAAACACATGGATGCTTGTTTGTCTGTTGTTCCTATTGAACGGTCATCCTTAAATGACCCGTGAAGACTCTTGGATTTGGAATGAATTAGTATTACTCCGAAGTATTAGAAGGTTACAACGGACCTCTCACCATTTCCCACCCAATATAGTTCAATCTCTGGAATAAATCCAGAAACACCAATGGCATCCTAACTGACAGAAACACAGAGCGTTATTTGGAAGAGCAAAGCACTTGGAGACGGCATCTCTCCTTCTAGTCCAGAGTCACTAATCCAAGGAAAAGCTATGCAACAAGGGGAAGGGCAACAATCAAACAAACTCCAACCTTGGAACCAGAAGACCTGGAAGCCAGCAGCAGCTCAACATGTGGGTCAGATTCCTACCCGACCCAGAAAGAATCATGAACTTTCCTGGGTTTCATTTTCTTCACCAGAACATGTTGGGGCTGAAATACATCATTTCCAGAATCTCCTCCAACAAGACTCCCAAGGTCTACCTTTAGGAGCATTTCCTGGCTTTTTCTGGAGCCCATACTTTGCACCAAGTTGCAGCATTTCCCTATGCCACCTTCCCAAATCCACTGGCTAATACAGAGCCCAATGAAAACTTCAAAAGTACCACTCAGAGTTAGAAGTAGAAACAAAATCTGGGGTCACTGTCCACCTCGGCAATCAGGGAGAGATTTGTGTCCTAGATATCCAGCTTCCTCTACTTCTTCTCCTACATTCATAACCCCTGACCCGTGACCTCGCTCTGCAGCTTCCAAACTGCCTTCACATACACAGTGTCATCGGTGTTCACCCTGTGAGGTAGACAGGCATCAGCATCAGTTGACAGAGGGAAAGCAGGTCAGAGTCTGTGAGGCTTGTCCAAGGTGGAGGCTGATGGAGGCGAGCCCAGGTCTGAACCTGCACACGCTGGGGACAAAGCCTCTCTTTTTCCCACAGCACTCGGTGCCTGCTGATGACCTGGGACCTAAACCTCATCCTTCTTTTGATTCCAGGAATTGAAGGAGTGACTGGAAGCCTGCGGCCACTGCCGCTCATGTAACGGAGTTCACCATCACCATTTGTCTTCGAAGGCAGTAGCTTTCTTTTACTTCCCAACACCTGGCACATGGGCGACACCCCATAGAGCAGTGGTTCTCAACCTTCTTAATGCCGCGACCCTTTACTACAGTTCCTCATGTTGTGGTGACCCCCAACCATAAAATTATTTTCGTTGCTACTTCATAACTGTAATTTTGCTACTGTTATGAATCATAATGTAAATATCTGATATGCAGGATGTATTTTCATTGTTACAAATTGAACATAATTAAAGCATAGTGATTAATCACAAAAACAATATGTAATTATATATGTGTTTTCCGATGGTCTTAGGCGACCCCTGTGAAAGGGTCGTTCGACCCCCAAAGGGGTTGCAACCCACAGGTTGAGAACCACTGCCATAGAGGCTTCATGAAGCTGGAAGATATTACTTCAAGTGTGGAAATCCTGAGAGGGAAAGTGATTTGATGGAGAACTGAGCCAGTCGTGCCAGAACCAGGCTCACTACCAGAATCTTTCCTATGTGTGCCATGCAGAACCAAACCTTTTAAAAAAATGTATATATTTTTATTGATTTCAGAGAGGAAGGAAGAGGGAGAGAGAGAGAGAATCATTGATCAGCTGCCTCCTGCATGCCCCCTACTGGGGATGGAGCCTGCAACCCAGGCTTGTGCCCTGACTGGGAATCAAACTGCCACCTCCTGGTTCGTAGGTTGACACTCAATCACTAAGCCATGCTGGCTGGGCAAACCAAACCTTTTTTAAAGCATTTTTCCAGTTATGCTAAATGATGAGAAATGTATCTTGCATAAGGGTTTGGACAACCTAAAGTTATAAAAGTTTATATTCTAAATTAAAGACGTGTGGCTAAGCTGAGAGTCACTGTATTTGTGTTCTTGGAATGAGGCAGTGGGTTATGACAGAAGAACACATTGGGCTGAGCTGGAACGCGTCCTAAAGACATATTTGTGTTGTGCTGTGGCCGCGGGGCCTGGTGTAGTGGGTGTGATCTCTGCTTGCCCTCCGCTCCCTCTGTGCTCAGCTGCGGGCCCATCTCCGCAGGCTTCTGCTCCCTGCAGCATAACTGCCCGGTTATGTAACTGTTCCCTGCACCCCGCACCCTCGGAGTTCACTCCTATGGCATGACATCAGGACAAGGACATCCTGTGCACGTCAGACCGAGGCGCAGAGCAGGCCCGGCCATCCTCCCGCCTGGCACCCGGGCTGGCCTGCCTCCCGGCCCGGCCCCACAGGCTGGCACCGAGGACTTTAAGGACTGGGCAGGAAGTACCACATATCCTTGTACCGCGAGGGGAGGAGAGCTGCTGGCTCTCACAGTGGGAGAGCTGGGAGCCCCTTTGTCGCAGGTGGAGCTCACCCCAAAGGAGGCTGGAATTTGGGGAGGCTGGGATGAAAGAGGAAATGAGGTTCAAGGAGTTCACCGGTTATGCTTTGCCTGACCACCTTGTCCAGAAACAATGAGCGCATTCCAGAGATGAATCGGTCCCGAGGGACGAGTTTAATACCTTCCCTTCCTCTGCCAAGAGAGCAGAAGGGAAGTGCTGGTCCCCCAGGGAATCTGTGGCAGAGGTCAGTCCAGTCCCCTTGGCCCTGAGTGTTCAAGGTTGAATCCCATCTCCCCCGACTACAGCAAGCACTGGGCGTGAAGACTAAACACTCAGCCCGGCCGGATGGCTCAGTGGCTGAGCATCGACCTATACAGGAGGTCACGGTTCCAGTCCAGATCAGGGCACATGCCAGGGCTGCGGGCTCTGTCCCCAGTGTGGGGCCTGCAGGAGGCAGCCGGTCAATGATTCTCTCTCATCATTGATGTTTCTCTCTCTCCCTTTCCTTTCCTCTCTGAATTCAATAAAAATATATTTTTAAAAAGACTAAACAATCAAGTATGTAATGCCCCATATTATTAGGTTTTTGTGTTCCCTCCCACCAATCACAAGCTTGGCAAACTGCCGTGCGTACTGTGTGGACTCATTCCTGCACGTCCTGCCACGTTGGTTTCGAAAATTGAAATGAAGATCCTGGGACACACAAGCCACTCAAAGTCTCCACACCTGCTCCCCCACGCAGTCCGGGCCACCTGCTGCTTACTCACCTGTCTCCCAGGCTGCACTCCTCAACTGGCCTTTCGGATTTGACAGTGCTGCCCATTTCTCTCACCTGGACCTTGACCTCTACCAACTCCAGCCCTGTTAGTTCTCATTCCCTGATTGTCCAGCCCTCACACCCCCTGGACTTCCCACCGGGGAGAGTCAGCGCCAGGATCTGGGTCTGGCTGTATTAAACGAAAGTCATTTGCAAACCATGTTACTGACTTAAAGAACCTTAGAGCATTAGAATGTAGCCAGGAAATAGAGATTCTAGCCTCATTGATTTATTTTGTAGCCCTTCTCCTCTCTTCCTCAAGGAGGCGGTGAAACTTGAGTTCCGGCTTCAGCGTCGCACAAGCTTATGAATTGGAAGAGATCAAACAGGTGAAGAGGAAGGCTTTTCTGAATTACTGGCACCTCCCGTCACAGCCGTCAGGAAGGAATGCCCTCCGGGAGGATTATTCAGCTGAGCAAATGCTATGGACACACAGGCAATGGCATTGATTTTCTGAACGTCACAAGCTGTAACCCAGTTTATAAAAAAAGGAAATGAGTTTTCCTCGCCCACTGGGGACATGTCCCCTATGATGTTTTCTTCCTCTGAATGGAGATCTCAGACTGGGGTGTTCTGGGGGACTTCTGAAGGGTCTGCATTCTGCGGGTGGAGGACAGATGAAGTAGGGCGTTGTCCTCAGGCCCAAGGTGCCTCCCTCACCAAGCCTCGGGCTGGGCCTGGGTGGTCATTTCTCCAGGTCTCAGAGGAAAGCACGGACCTGCTCCCATCTGAGGTCAACCTGGCCGACTACCACTGGGCCCCCCTCAGTCATCAATCACTCACTGTTCTCTCTAATTCTTCTAATCTCATCCTGTTAATTCATTCCACTTGCCTCCCCCTCCCACATTTGTAAGAAACCCCAGACAATCTTCTCAACAGGGAGCAGGCCAACTCCTCCTTTGCTGGTTTATAAAAACCTGTAAACAACAGGCCTCCTTCTCTCACCCAGGGACCTCCTGCCTCTGCACTGCCTCTGGCCCCTCCATCTCTTCCCTGGATTCTGCACAAACCCTGGCCCATGAGCCAACCTCCAGGCCTGCTCCTGTCCGCCCCTCGTCCCTCTCCACAGCTCAGCCAGTGCGGAAGGTGGGTTCTTCGGCCCCCTTCCGTGTAACAGCCCTAGCGGTTCCCCGTTGTCTCCAAACGCCCGTGGGTCTTGGCCTCCATCAATTGACCTGACACTGCCTGGCCGATTCTCCCATCAAATGCACATGGACCTCTGTGAATTTACATCTGCCTTCCCTTCCTTCAGGGAGGAACCGCATTCCTCGTGGGGCTCAACTGAGAATGGGCACCCTTCGCCCACCTGCTTCTTGCTCCATGAACGACTCCTGCTCAGAGCATCCACAGGAGAGCACAGCAGACTCCAGCCGACCCTGCAGACAAGCTCCCTCCACCTCCAACCAGGGATCCGAAATGTCATCCCCAGGCAAGGTAGTGGCATCTGCATTTTTAATCCTTTCTCATTCTTTACTTAATGCTTACTTGCTCCATAAAACTCTCTCTTTTATGTTAATTGTACTGATAACAGTGATAATAGTAATTAATATTTGTATTAATCTGTGTTGTATAATTTTATATCACATTTATTCCCTGGATTTTTAAAGTTCCATGTCGTATTTGAGATAACTGCAGATTCACATGCAGTTATCAGAAACGATATGGAGAAATCCCATGGCCCTTGACTGATTCCCCCTGTGAGATTCCAATTTTACTATCGTGTTGCGAAACAAGAGTGCACTCGCATAGATAGGACAACTGACATGGTCAAGAGAGAGTGTTTCCATCACCCTGAGGACCCCTCACGTTGCTCTTTATTGCCACACCCACATCCCACCCAACCTACCTCTATGTCCCTGGCCCACTAATCTGTTCTAGAATGTCATTTGAAAAATCTTATGAGAAGGGAATCATATGGTACATAACCTTTTGGAATTAGCTGTCCTCACTATGCACAGTACTCTATAGACTCATCGGAGTCCTCGCCTGTTTCAGGAGTCTTTCTTTCTTTCTTTCTTTCTTTCTTTCTTTCTTTCTTTCTTTCTTTCTTTCTTTCTTTTTCTGGCTAGTATACTGTGTCATGTATGTTCCAGTTTGTCATATCATTCACCTATTAAGGACCATCTGAATTATTTTTAGTTTTTACCTATTACAGGTACAGCTGTTATGAACATGCACATATTGCTGTTGTGTGAACATACATTTCATTTCTCTGGGAGACATGCCTAGTGAAAAATTGCTGAATTGCTATAGTAGTTGCACAATAATTTTTTAAGGAACTCCCAAACTATAGTCTTTTTCTAGTCCAACTCAGAAATGCCCTCCAGTAGATTTCTCAACTCACAACCAAAGTCATGTCCATTCCCGTTTGGATTTCTCTAAATTATTCCCATTCGAGGAACCTCAGACAATAGCCAGTAACAAGTGAGTAGCCAGTGACTGTTAACCTCTCTCAGGCCAACTCTGTTTGAACTATTTAAGTGAGAGCATCTTTCAGAAAGGTGTCTTGCCAGTTGGCTGCTTAAGCATGAGACATCTTTTTGAAAAGTT
>NW_005371287.1:338702-363722 GCF_000412655.1 Myotis brandtii
ACGGGGGGCCTGGCCCCAACTCTCCCACACTGAGTGAGGCCGCATAGAGTTTCACAGAAAACCGGTGAATCTGATGTTCTGAAATGAAAGGAAGAAAACCAGGGTTGAGTTCCCCTGTCATTAAAATGCCTTCCCAGACTATTGAGTTCCAGCGCATTTGAATGAATTATCTAAGAATCAGTGTTCGTGTCTAATTGGAAGACAGAGAAGACCTGGGAGAGTCTGGCAGGAGGAGGCAGATGAAACAGAAATGTCTCCAGGCATTGAAAAGTTTGACAAGCGGAAGAGCTTGTGACTTGCAAGACAGCTAATGGGGAACATGAGTCAGCAGGAGATAACTTTAAAAAGTTCAATAATTGAGCTTACATAAGAGGTATCTGATTGATGAGCTAGATTTGGGTCCCATTGACATGTCTAACCTCTCTCTGTCTGTAACTGTGCATTATTTAGTTGAAAGTGGAGAGCTTTCGCTGTTAAAAAAAAAACACAAACATTCGCCTACAGCATGTCTGTGAACTTGTTTCCAAATTTAGTAAAGAAGTTGTCCTCCCAGCCCCACCACCACCTACACGCAGAACACCTCACAACTCGTTTTCTAAAAGGAAAGGAAATGGAGGCTGGGCCTCCCCCATCAGTTCCTACAGGAAACTGGGACTGGAAGTCTGTCATGAAGTGAATTATCAGCATATTCACTGGATGGCAGGCCCTAGCCCACGCGTGGGGATCGGGAGGGGGAGGTGCTGAGCTTCATCAGCCCTGGTCTGGCTGCCTTTGAGCAGCTCCCAGGCCATGGAAAAGACAGACCGTTAAATAAACGCCATTTGCGGGGAGGTAGTTAAAGGGTCTTTTCAGGAGAACAGAAGGCTTTTCCTCAGGGTAGGGTAGAGCGGTGTGGGGGGCGGGGGGAGTCAGGGAGGAGCCTCAGTGGGGTCCTGAGAACTCCGTAGCCTTGTCACGTGCAGCGTGGTAGAATGGAAAGCTCCTCACGCCCCGGTTAACCCCAGGCCTGCCTTAGGGCTCGCTGCCCGCCCCCCCACACGCCCCATGGCATTGCCACGGCTGTGACGAAGCCCTGACGCACATACATAAGGAGCGAGTATATGTCTGTTGTCAAACACCAGTCTGATGGGGTCAGGGACAACCTCTGTCTTTTCCGACATCGGAACCCAGGGCCCATGATAAGGGCACACCCGCATGTGGAAGGCGTCACTGCCTCGGGGTGGCCCTGAGCTCCCTCCACCTCAGTTTCCCCGTTTGTGGAAGGACCTCCCTGGGAAACGCTTTAGACAGGAAGCATTGACACACTGTGGGGGCACAGTATCGGTGGGACACCCGGTGGGAGCTGAGACGTGCATTGGAAGATGCACACAGATAGATGGCCCTATCAGGAGGTGAGTGAATTTGGAGTAAACGCAGCCGGGAGGGAAAGAAGACATAGGTTGACTGGGGGACGGAAGGAATTTCCGGCTCTGAAGGGGCTTTGGCGTGGCTGGGCCCTCGCATTGCCCATCGGGTCACTGGACATGTTTGGATTTTGCCCTCCACTGCGTGGGCTTCCCACGGCCCGGAGATGAATTCTAACTCTGCAAATAGAACGGAGAGAGCTTCGGTGCTGAATTATTTATTGCCCATTACCTCTGGCCCCGGGCCATGCCATGTTTAGGTTGCACGCAGGTAGCTGTGTGTAGCCCGTTGTCATTCCCGAAAGGAAGCTGACAGTTGGCGTTATAAAAGATGAATGACTTGTTCACTAACCCGGAGTGGCCGGGGGCTGCTCCACTGCGGGACCTGAGATAGAGTTTTGCCTCCTCCCCCACACCGAGTCCAAGTCCGCCATCAAGGCCCCGGGTCCATCTGGTTGCCGTCCTGCAGGAGATGTGAAAGCAGCCGCTGCGGGGCCGCAGCTCCCAGGGCCTGGGATTCCGAGGAGCCTTCCCCACGGGCGTCAAATACAGAAGAAGCCCCTTGGAAACGCACGCACGTTAGGAAGGGGGCACTGGGACCCCCTTCGCGTTCCTCCCTCCAGTTACAGCAGGTTTGGGGTTGAGGGAGATTCTAAATAGGAAAACTCCCATGTTCATGCCTAGACTGCACCGGGGCTGACAATGCAGTTCCCAGACCCCCATCTTGGCTGGTCTAGGCTCCAGGGGGCCAATGAGGGTCTCCGATGAGAGACAGAGCGCTAGAGGAAGGGAAGCTGGGTCTCTCTCTCTCTCTCTCTCTCTCTCTCTCTCTCTCTCTCTCTTTCTTTCTCTCTCTCTCCCTCTCCCTTCCAGTCTGGCTGGTGCCCGGGCCCTGGTCGTGGCTGGCCCAGCCTCATCTCTCTGCATCGCATTTGGGATGGTCCTGGCTTTGCTTGGTTGGATGACCTCTGGGTTGCTTTGTTGCATTTGTTATTTATTCTCTTGGGTTTCCCAACTCTTCCATCACTAGTGTAGTGATTCCCTGGATCAAATTCCTCCTGTTTTAAATACCTAAGTAACTTCTGCTCCTCTGGAATGACAAGCAAGTGTACTTTGAAACAATAGAAAGCCATGGAGTCCAAGTCCATCAAGGCCCCGGGTCCATCTGGTTGCCGTCCTGCAGGAAACGTGAAAGCAGCTCCCAGGGCCTGGGGCTCCCAGGAGCCTTCCCCACGGGCATCAAATACAGAAGAAGCCCCTTGGACACGGCACGCATGTTAGGAAGGGCGCACTGGGACCCCCTTCGCGTTCCTCCCTCCGGTTACAGCAGGTTCGGGGTTGAGGGAGATTCTAAACAGGAAAACTCCCATGTTCGTGCCGAGACCGCACCGGGGCTGACAGTGCAGTTCCCAGACCCCCATCTTGGCTGGTCTGGGCTCCAGGAGGCCAATGAGGGTCTCGGATGAGAGACAGAGCGCTAGAGGAAGGGAAGCTGGGTGTCTCTCTCTCTCTCTCTCTCTCTCTCTCTCTCTCTCTCTCTCTCCTTGCTGGTGCCCGGGCCCTGGTCTTGGTTGGCCCAGCCTCATCTCTCTGCATCGCATTTGGGATGGTCATGGCTTTGCTTCGTTGGCTGACCTCTGGGTTGCTTTGTTGCATTTGTTATTTATTCTCTTGGGTTTCCCAACTCTTCCATCACTAGTGTAGTGATTCCCTGGATCAAATTCCTCCTGTTTTAAATACCTAAGTAACTTCTGCTCCTCTGGAATGACAAGCAAGTGTACTTTGAAACAATAGAAAGCCGTGGGCTAGCAAACATGCTCCCTTGACCATACAGCACACGATTCAGATTCTACACTTCTTGGCTTAAGAGGAGGTCCACCACAGGTTCAGAATGTTTAACAGCAAACATTTTATTTGCATAGAAGTCGAAGAGTTTACTTTGACTTCAGAAAGGGGATTTTGAAAGAATCATCCATTTCTTTTAAAGTTTTTATAATGAATTAAGACACGTTATCATCCACAAGTTTTCGAAAAGGTTCATCCATATTTAATTTTCTTGTAAGAACCACATTAGGATGAACATTACAAAGAAAACAGGCTTTTGTTCCAAGGGAAAATGTGTCCCTGTGATGCAGTTGCTTTATCTGATATCTCTGCTCGCATAATACGGTGGAGGGGAGTGTATTTACTCTAACAACAGAGCCCTTTTTGGAATTTCTGCCCCTTGCTTCTTTTACAAACGAAGCATCGTTTTTGCCAGCAGGGAGGTGGAGCACATGAAACTTCGCAGCCGCAGGGACCCTTCCCGCATGTTTGGCTAATCTCTGGGTGATCTCGAAGGGAGGGCAATGGAAGAATGTTCACAGTGAGCAGGGCTTATGCGAATGTCTCCTTTTATTACCTGGGTCAGCTAATACTCTGCAAGATGTTATGGCACAAGAGCCTAAGGAACGCGTCCAGTCTCCTCACTGCTCGGTTCAGAGCCGATTTGCTGATAGTTCCTAAGTGCTAAGCTTTCAGAGAGATGCTCTCAATAATTAATCCTTTCCTTCAAGTGCTTTGATTTTTTCTGATTCATATTCAGCTGAGTATAAATTTGGCAACTCGAAGCCTATTGTGCCAAAGCGAAATTGTACTATTGGAGGGGGTTGTGTTATGTTCCAGCCCTGGGGGATTCTAGGGGAAGAAGCTAGGAAGCTGAGCTGCCTCCACCCTTGAAGAGGAGTTTGGCATTACTCACCTCCCCAGAAGAAGCACTTCTAGCCCGAATTAAACCCTCTAAAACACTCACGTGGGCTGGTCCCATGCAGGCATGTGCCTTCGCTTTGTGTTGCTGCTTTCCTCACTACTCTGCTACTCCATACTTATCTCTGAGGATTCAGCCATCACCTCCTCCAAGAAGCCTTCCTTGACTACCCTCTGTCCCAAGCTCCACGGTCCCACACCACATGGACTGTCTCCATACGTGAGGTACAGCCTACACAGCTCAGTACATGTTTGTTTCTTTTCTTTTCTTTTCTTTTCTTTTCTTTCCTTTTCCTTTCTTTTCTTTTCTTTTCTTTTCTTTTCTTTTCTTTTCTTTTCTTTTCTTTTCTTTTCTTTTCTTTTCTTTTCTTTTCTTTTCTTTTCTTTTCTTTTCTTTTCTTTTCTTTTCTTTTCTTTTCTTTTCTTTTCTTTTCTTTTCTTTTCTTTTCTTTTCTTTTCTTTTCTTTTCTTTTCTTTTCTTTTCTTTTCTTTTCTTTTCTTTCTTTTCTTTTTTTTTCTTTTCTTTCTTTCTTTCTTTTTTTATTGATGAGAGAGAGAGAGAGAGAGAGGCATCAATTCATTGTTCCACTTATTCATGCATTCATTGGTAGGTTCTTGCATGTGTCCTGACCAGGGATTGAACCCACAACCTTGACGCTCTAACCAACTGAGCTACCGGCCAGGGCTGGGGACCTGTTTCTTGCCACAGCTGCACTGAGCTGAGCAAGTGGCTGGTAACTGATGGAGTCTAGACCAGGACTCCGACAAGGCCACGGAAGCAATGGCTCCTCTCGCCCTGCACTTGGTGACCGGTTCGGGACCCCAGCACACTCAGGTCACCTGTGGGTCGCCTGTGTGGGGACGCCGCTGCATGCTTTCCTCCCCTTGCTGGCTGTCTTCCTGTAAGAATCACACAACCTGCGCCCCGCTTCCCCCTCTGCCTGCACTGCACCGGGCTGGGCCCTGCAGGGCTATGGATCAGGAAGCAGCTGGTGCTGGGGACCCGTTACTAATTCAATGCCAGTACCTCTCCCCTGAGCCTGGCGGGGAGGCAGTGCCTGGAAAATGGCAGGACAAGGGAGCCTTCCCTCTTCCCGGCAGGAAAAGCAGGTCTCAGCAACCAAAGGGCTCTAGGGTCCCTGTTAGGCTGGCCCGGCTTTCATGGGAACCTATGGACCCTGAGCCCTGGGACCCAGGTCATAAAGGCTCCGCTCTTGGCTTCCTCCTTGTGACCCCAAAGCAGTTACTCTACCTTGTTGCAGCTTGGTCTTTTCATTCCAAAAATAAGGCCAATATTATTTACTGCACTATATTTGGAGGAAGATTAATAAGATAATGTTATAAAGAGTCTAGCACCTAGTATTCAAAAATGGGTAAAAGTAGTAGTAGTACTAGTAGTAGTAGTAATAATAATAATAATAAATTATTTCAAGCTGTTATAGCTCACATTGAACCCTCCCCCACCCCACCCCCATTCATATGCTGAAGTCCTAACCCAATAATAATAAAATAATAATAATAATAAATTATTTCAAGCTGTTATAGCTCACATTGAACCCTCCCCCACCCCACCCCCATTCATATGCTGAAGTCCTAACCCAGGAACGTGACCCTGTATCTGGAGAGGGGCCTCCCAGAGATAATCAATAGGGGCCTCATCCAATAGGACTGGTTTGTTTCTCTCTAATTTTTAGTCACACCTACCAGATGCCTTTCAGAGCGCCTCGGCCAGGCTTTGACCCAACCACCGCCCTGGCACACGGGCTGGGAGTGGTGGTTCCCGTTGGCCTTTGCGGTTGATTTACTCGGACATTAGCGATTCACGTTGCCTTTCATTTCCTCAACTATAAAAAGAAAAGGTGGCCCTGGCTGGTTTGGCTCAGTGGATGGAGCGTTGGCCTGAAGGGTCCCGGGTTCCATTCCAGTCAAGGGCACATGCCCTAGTTGTGGGCTTGATCCCCAGTTGGGGGCGTGCAGGAGGCAGCGGATCAATGATTCTCTCTCATCACTGATGTTTCTATCTCTCTCTCCCTGTCCCTTCCTCTTTGAAATAAAGAAAAAAATATATATTTTTTAGAAAAGCAAAGTTTGGTGCAGACTCTGAGATCCCAGCAAGCTCCAAAGTTGTAGTTTATAACCCGTAGATTCTAGGTTGTCCTGACTTGTCCCCCTTCCGTCAGGACCCCCTGTCCATGAGCAACCTATGTCATTGTCACTGCATCCCCATTCGCACCCTCAAACCCGCTCACTCCTCTCAGCTCAGGTCTGAGCTAACACCGTGGATCTCCTAGGTACTGGGAGGGGCGCGCGGGGTGCATTATCATAAACACGCTACTCTCAATAGAAAGCAAATAGTCTTGGGAGGTCTTTATTCACTTGGTCAAGAGGAGCAAGCTGGCCCCGTGTCTGACACACGGTGAAATAATACACCGCTCTGTTAGGCACAGGCTGGCAGCGGACAGCGGGCCTTGGACGCAGCACAGCTCAGCCCCAGGACTTGATCGAGTCACCTGGCGAACAAATTGGACAGCCACGGGGTGCTGGGGTGGCAGGAGCTTGTGCAGATGCCGCCGGGATCCTGTGCAGATGGCAGCTTTCCCCGCACGTTTGGTGTTCCTCAGCTCCGAAGTCCTCCCAGCATTGCAGATGCATGCTGCGATTTCTTTTCATAGCATGAAATTACAGCCGCGCAGAATTATATCAACCATTATCGTCTGCTCAGAGGAGAGGGCGGCGCGTTCCAAGTTGCTAGCAGGACCGCTAGCAGCAGTCAGGGAAGGCATCTCTTTGTGCCAAATAATTAGAAAGAGCGCTTTCAGCTGAAGAGCTGGGAGGAGAGGCTGCGAGGTCACGCAGACCTGAGGAGTTTGGTCTCGTCTCTGTCATCCACGAGCCAAGGTTCAGCCGGCGAAGCCTCATTTTTCAATGTGTCAATTATGAATAATAACGTGCTGTGTGTGTTGCAGAGAATTGGGATGATTGCGTGTGAAATGCATTTTTACGTATATTGCAAAGTGCCTCACAAAAAGATGGCCAGCAACTGGCACATAGAAAGTATTAACAAGGGTTCATTAGATATCTAAGAAATATCCCAAAGTGAAGGCTGATGGGCCTTCCTGGGTCTCCCTGGAGATTCCGAAGGCGGGAAATGAGTGTCGCGAAGCATCCACTTTCGTTCGCTCTCTTTCAAGAGCAGGCGACCTCGCTGCGCCTTGCCCCTGGAGTTGGCCATGGGGCTGGTTTGGCCATGAGGTGGCAGTGGCTGTGACCTCAGGTTTAGAAGCGGTGGCAGGGTTGACCTTACCTTTCCTCGCTTCTGTCATCGCCTTGAGCAAAACGTACCCCATCTGGCCCGCTGCCCCCGGGGGAGGACGGGCGAAGCACGGGCAGAGCCCAGACATGGCGGGTGTGTGTGCCCGGCAGGAGACTCGGCCCCTGGCTGACCCCAGGGCCATGGGAGTAAGGGCTTGATTTGGGGCCCTGAGTGTTTAAAGGGAAGAGGGGTCATATATTATTTAATATAAAATCTACAACTATTTGTAATGGTTTTATTTGATAAAATTTTTGCCTTTTATCCATTATAGTGGCGTGAAAGAACTAAAGAAAGTTCATAATTAATGGAATATATAGAACTATTTGTAATGGTTTTATTCGATAAAATTTTTGCCTTTTATCCATTATAGTGGCGTGAAAGAACTAAAGAAAGTTCATAATTAATGGAATATATAGTGTAATGTTCTCTCTCAAGAAAGCAAATTATGATGGTCAAGGGCATGCACTTCAGTTGCAGGCTCGATCCCCAGCCCTGGTCAGGCCCATGTGGGAGGCAACCAATCAATGTGTCTCTCTTACATCGATGTTTCTCTCTCTCTCTCTCTCTCTCTCTCTCTCTCTCTCTTCCTTCCACTCTCTCTAAAAAGTCAATGGGAAAATATCTTTGGGTGAGGATAACAAAAACAAAAAACAAAAGAAAATCATTATTCATGTTTACTTATAATAACCTTTCTATTAAATAGCAGAAAAATGTCAAAAATCTAGTTAAAAATGAAATGCTCTCTTGGCACAAACCAACATTTTTAAAACCCTCACTTTAAGGCCACTCCATGACCTATGTGCTAGCTGCCAGCTAACTAGAAAGATTTAAAATAATATTACAAGTGGCAACTCTTGTTCCAAAGGTCACAGCCACTCTCGAGTGCTTTGCAGCTAAAATGAAGGCATCTGAAGGTCAGAAGCCCATTGTGGGTCCAGTCCTCGGGGTGTCATCTCCCACATACAACTCCAGCACCTGTGAGCAGGCCAGCACCGCTCTCACCTGGCTGTGACCCTTTTCATTTCAGATGACACTTCCACATACGTCCCTCCACTGGATTTACCACGTCACCTGTGGGGAGGACCCACCCATGTTACAATTCTCCCTACATTTCATAGAAAAATGAAAACATTCCCCCATTTTCAAGTTTGACATTGCTTCTTCTGATCCTGAAAACCATCTCATGGGAAAGTCAGCATGAAAATTAGATACCCTTCTCTCCCTAAGGCTGAGGGAGTTGCAAGGAACATACAATTGTGCAGACTTGGTCAATTGAGAAGGAAATTTACTGTAAGGATCACCTTTCCAGCCCAGAAGGACACGTGGCATCGTAGGAGCTGAGATGGCAAGGAAGTCTGTCCTCTCTCTGCAGTGATCACCTGGAATGGCTTACTTATGGCTGCTTTTCTCTATCTCTTATTTGGCTCCACTGATTTCCTGAGGACCCACCATGGCAGGCAGCCCCTAGACCCCTATACACAGCTACTTAGTTCTACGTTCACCATCGTCATCTAAGTGATTTTAGGATCTCATAAAAATACAGAAAATCTGAACGATTCAACCCTTCCTGTGAATTGGTTCCCTTGAGTTAGAGTGTCATCCCTCATCTCATCAGCTGGGGATGGGGTGTGTGAAGTTTTAGGAAAATGTTGGGAAATTAGATATCTAATGAACCCTTGTTAATACTTTCTATGTGCCAGTTGCTGGGCTAAATATTTTATGCATTTTTTATTTTACCTAGTTAACAATGGTTTGTATCGATAGTATTATTATTTTACAAATGAAGACACTGATTCTCTGAGCTGATGAAGATCACAGGTTGGAAAGTTGTGAAACCATCCTTTTAGCTGCAGGCTTTTGATTCTAGGCTGTTTTGACTCACTCAGCCGTGCTGCATCTCAAAATCTCTAACGAGAATACTGTCTCAACTTGAAGAAGTCATTTTGAGATGTTTATGGAGCTCAACATTTGAGACCAAAGTGTATCTGGATCCTTAAGTGTCTGAGAATAATTAGAAAACAAGAGGAACAAAAGGAAGACAAAAGGGTGATACACACACTAATTAAAACAGTGTGGCATTGTTGCAAGGTGCGAAGTAATCATATGAAGATTACACACAGTGATTCATTCTCTATGTAAGTACCTGGTATATGATAAAGTTAATCATCTAAATCCTCAGGGAAAGAATAAACTACTCACAAGATGAGACAAAGACATTACCTATTAGGACAGAGTCATACTCCCAGCACACAAAATTTAAAAGTTTAAATTCTGGATGCATTAAAGGTATACATTCTTCATTTAATACATATTTATGAAATATCACTAATGTTACACAAGGCAGCATTGACTCGCATCCAAAATGGTTCTTATGTCGGTTTTGTCATTCCAACAAAATTGATTCTCCTTGACTCCAGTTTTCCGATTCAACAAACATTGACTAAGCACTTTCCCTGGGTCATGTCCTACGATTGCAAGTTAAAAAGCCCTTAATTGCCAGCTCTGTTATTCTTCTCTGTTTCCCATAGCACCCAGTCCAATTCTGGTCTAAAACGAGTTCTGAGTTCTCACTGATGGCCAAGAACTTTGCTCTACTCTGAGCATACAGAAGAGGAGAAGAAAAAAGGAGAAAAGAGAGGAAAGAAGGAAGGGAGAGAGGGAAGGGACTACTGATTAGTTCCAGCATTTAAGAAAAGTATATTATTGGAAAGATATACAGACAAAACAATTATTTCAATATAATATGATAGATGCCAAAAACTTATTTATAATGCCTGGCAGCTAAGGAGGCTCAGAGGGAGGGCATGTAGCTGAGGGTGGGATCCCAGGAAAACTTCTTCAAGGTCACGATTCGGGAGCATGGTTCTGAAGTCCAGTTTCAACCAGTGCAATGAAGAATGTGTAGTATTAACTAAGTACTTGTTGGACTGATTGGATAAATAATGAACGATTGATTCAATGGACAAATAAATAAGTGGATGGAAGAATCAAAAACTTCTAGTGTGATTTCTCGCCTCTAGACTTTTAATGACCTATTTATTGGAGAAAAGAGACAGAAACAAAAGAAGTTCAATTATTCCTCCAGAAAAAAATCTGAAAAGAACTTTTCCATCAGAATGCTTTTGGCTGCGTGTTAACAAAATATATGACTAACTCACAGCATAAGTAATAAGTGTTTGTAAATGAATCTCGATGCACGCGAATTCTTGAGGTGGGAGTTTGGTTGTCACCGTGCGATTCCACCAGGCCTCTGGGCAACTTCTCTCCAGTTCTCTTGTGTAAAAGAAAAAGCAACACTCCCGGTGTGCGTTTCCTTTACTCTCAGTACTCTGCTGTCACACCACTTCACAGAGGTGTGGGTTTTCCACCCATGGAGCCACTCTGTGACACCCACCGTGTGTCCTGCTGCTTAGCTCACTTCTGACACTGTCTACCTGGAGACAGTCAGATCCCCCAGGCTAAGGACTCAGTCTCACGTCAGATTGTTTCCTGTGCTTAGGATCAATGGCTATAAATTGGAGGTTCCCCTGACCCCTCCTAAGGGTCGATTAATTTGCTGCAGTGTCTCACAGAACTCAGGAAGCCAGTTTACTTACTAGATTACTGGCTTATTACAGAGGATGTTAAAGGACACTGATGAATAGTCAGAAGGAGAGCTACACAGGGCGAGGGACAGAAGGCACTGAGCACAGGAGCTTGTCTTTGGAGAGTTGAGGGTGCACCACCCTCAATGCACTTGGATGCTTCCTGGTCCACCAACCTGGAACCTCTGTGAGCCTGTCCTCTCGGGTGAGTGAGTTAAATCATTGGCCATTGGTGATGGAACTGCATCTCCAGCCCTTCCTCCCTTGCTAGAGATTGGGGTAGGGCTGGAATTCCAGCCTTGAAATCTAGGTTGATTCCCCGCAACCAGCCCCCATCCTTAGAGGACTTACCCAAACTCACCTCATGAACAGAAACTCAGATGTAATTAAATGGGGTTTCTTGTAAGTGACAAAGGACACCCATTTCACTTGTATTGCTCTGGAGCTCCTTGAGGAACTAAGGACAGAATGAAATATTCTAACAAAAGATGCTCCTATGGCCCTTCTGTAGGAAATTACAAGAGTTTGTGCCGGGAACGGTGGAGAAAGACCAAAGGTATCTTTCTTATGATAAATCACAAGCGCATCTTGGCT
The DNA here is from genome assembly GCF_000412655.1 of Myotis brandtii. Taxonomy (NCBI): domain Eukaryota; kingdom Metazoa; phylum Chordata; class Mammalia; order Chiroptera; family Vespertilionidae; genus Myotis; species Myotis brandtii. The sequence goes on from NW_005371287.1 coordinate 350,342, forward strand.
TTCCCTGTATGGTGTCCAGATGCAGTTACAGCCTCAAGCATCACATCCTCACCCAAGAAGTTCAAAGCAAGATGAGGCTTCTTCCCATGAAGTTCTGTCTTTCACCATAAGGCGGGGGGAGGGGGAAATCCTTCCCAAAGTTTCCCAAGTATGCTTTCCTCAGTCCATTGTGTCCTGTGGCCTTGCTTAGCTGCAAGGAAGGCTGGGAAAAAAGTACCTGGCCTTTCAACCTCTGTGGAGGAAGCTGGATTTAACTGTCACAGAAGAAGCGTGAGATCATGGCTGCAGCTGTGACAACAGGGTCTGCACCTGAGCTGAGCGAACGCTAAAGGGAATTGACAACACGTACCTGTGATGATCCCCTGTGTGCTGAGATGGCATGTGTCAGCATCAGGTCCTGAATATGAATAGTAAGAACTAATGGTTTAGGTTTGTTCTGTAAGTTTACTATCTCTTATGCCTCTCCTATACACAGGCTTGCCCCTGTCATAGAAGTGACTCTCTTTTAAATATATTTGTATTGATTTCAGAGAGGAAGGGAGAGGGAGAGAGAGATAGAAACATCCATGATGAGAGAGAATCATTGATCGACTGCCTCCTGCACACCCCACACTGGGGATCAAGCCTGCAACCCGGGCATGTGCCCTTGACCAGGATCGAACCAGGGACCCTTCAATCCACAAGCCGACGTGCTCTAAAACTGAGCCAAACCGGCTAGGGCAGAAGTGACTTTCTTTTAAATATCATATGCATGGCAACGCAGTAAACATCTTTTCCTTGGTCTTACCCCTGACATCAACTCTAAGGAAATCAATGGCTCCATATTGCAGATGGGACTGGGAAGAGGTGAACATCATTTATGTGCAGGGCTCTTGACTCGGACCGGGACTCACATCATCTCATTCAGTTCCTACGCTGACTCCGCTAGGCGGGCGGGGCAAGTGTCTGTCTCCAGTCAGAGAGCTGAGGGAGGCCGGGTGGGTGTCCGTCCTCGGCCAGTCTGACTCCAAAGAACATCTACGTGTCAGGAGGTGACTTCATGAGGACTCGAGTGTGCACACATTCTACTGCTGTAAGCACTCCTGCTGGTCCGGCTCAGCCCTGGCGACAGGCAGAAGATGTCTCTTTCAAGTCCTCTCTGGCTTATTAATTCATTACATCACTGAGCCTCACACAGCGGGGCTCATTTCCACAGTCCAGGAAATTCACACAGATTGTGCAATGACAACCATAAATCATACTCAAAGCAACTACAAGAACAAAGATACCCAGGGTTTGCCTGAGGTTTGCAGAACCTTTCATCCGAAGGATTACGTAATTTGTTTTGAACCTACACATGCATTATTCATCCAGCAGATATTAACAGCATCCAGCATGCGCTGCGCCCTGTACTCCCGGAGACGATTATAAATGTTGATTTGTGATCAGCCTTTCATTCAACAAGTATACCCTGCTTCTCTACTGTGCGTCAGACATTCCCACACATTCTGATGGCTTAAACAACTAAATAAAACCAGGTCCTCCCCACCACCCCCTCGGAAACTCAGTTGCTTGAGAATTGTTCAATTGCTCTGGAAAAAAAATGTGCTCTGCCCATGACCCAACGCGCAGCAGCATAACCACACCTAGAATGTCACAAAGTGCTGGTGTTTAGCGTTTTGGTTTTCGCCCCGTCCAGATGCATGATCTGCATTCTTTGCCCGGCTCCGTGCCCCACGAGGCCAATCCCTGTGGCCTGCTTACCTGGCTCCCTTGCTGATGGAGTCCCGTTGGGTTTGACCAATGAGAGGCACCAGTGGGACAGTGGAGGGGGCGGAGGGTAAGTCACAGGTTAGGTTATTTCTTCCTGCTCCCCCTGGGTCAGCCCTGTGTGAATGGGAGAGACTGCGTTCCACCCCTACCCCCACGTTGGTACCCACTGGGTGGCCCCCCAGTGTTCTGGGTGGGTCTCCTCTAGAGCTCCAGGACTCACAGGCTCCAGTAATGCTGTTTTTCTTTCGACCATGCGCTCTAATGGCTTCCTGCTTTGACTCGTCTCTGGGTATCTTATTCTCTCTTACTTGTTCCCCTCGCCTGGCACACACATGTACACAAGTTCCTTTATTCAGATCTCTTTATCGGAACCATCTGAGGAAAATTCTGTTTCTTACTGGGACCCTGGACCCTGGCTGATCAGAATACCAAAGCTGATGCAAATGTAGAAATCATCTGATCTGTCTTTTAAAAATATATATATTTTTTATTGATTTCAGAGAGGAAAGGAGAGGGAGAGAGAGATAGAAACATTAATAATGAGAAAGAATCATTGATCAGCTGCCTCCTACACGCCCCCTACTGGGGATTGAGCCTGTAACCCCCGGCATGTGTCCTGACTGGGAATCAAACCATGACCTCCTGGTTCATAGGTCAACGCTCAACCTCTGAGCCACGCTGGCCGGGCTGATCTGTCTTTTTCATTTCACAGAGATGGAAGCCAGGGCCAGCGAGGGCTCCCAGTACCTGAGGTCGCTCAGCCTAGGGGAGGAATGAGCACAGGGTAACCTACCTCTGTAACCCATGCTCCTGAGGCACGCCCCCACCCCAGACCACCTCCCAGAGTGAGACCAGCTTCCTCTGTGGGGCCTGATCTTCCAAATGTTGGACAATGGCCCCTTCTGCAAGTGTTTAAGCCCGCAAGCCAGGGACATGAATGAACTGAGTCATCCCCACAGAGCTTCATTAATTTCAAGGCAATTTATGATTTCTGAGTCATAGGTTTCAGTCATTTAGACTTTTCCAGCTGGTACTGTACTTGCCCACACACATTTTTCTTCAGAGATTGCATCTGTGTCTAGATGTGTGGTTCTGCCCACTCTTCATCAGTTTCTGAGAGTAACCAGCCCCGTGGGGTGATACATGCAGGGCGATGCCTTTCCCCCTTGCCATGTGCATCTCAGTCTTTGCCTGAGAGCGTAATGGAATTAGCAGTCCGCAGCTTGGTCCAGACTCTTTCCATCAGAGGCATGCTCATTTCCACATTCTATATCCAACGCGATGTATTACCCAGCCTCCCAAGGAAACAGACCATATGGTGACTCCACTGGCTGAATAATATTTAGCAACTTGATGAACAAGGGCTGAATCATATCTTAACCATCTTGGCCAAATATTGTTTTATATAGCAACAGTATTAGTAATATATACGTTTTCTCCTTTACACCAGTGCTTCCTGCTACGCCCACTGAAAATTAAGAGCTAGACCTCATGGAAGTAGACTGCGCAGTAAAGGAGTTCTCGCTCATTAGCGATGTTCAATTCAATATTGCATTGTATGGATGATGCATTCAGAATGTCTGCTTTTTCTTCTCCTCCCAAACAGCTGCTGGGGTTGAGCAATAGTCTCCCGGGGTAAGGCAGCAGGGAATCCTGGGGCATTTCCCAGACGTAGAAAACAAAGGAGATGCGTCCACAGGGAGGCCAGGGCTTGAGCACTCTCCCTCCCACCAGAAGGATGTCCCATGCTCTCAGGATGTGGGGACGCATATCAGCAAGCCTCTGTGTGCGGGCCCCTGTGGCTGGGTGATCTTAAGAAAGTCACTTTCCTCTCTGAACCACACACAGCTCAATTAGTCAATAGGGATAATGGTGAACAACCTTTATAAACTGTAATATGAAAAGAGTTAGTTCAGTCATGGATAATGGGCAGGCACTGTATATGCCACCATGAGTAAGACACAATCCATACTTGCAATGAACAAGTTGAAAACAGAAATATGCAGAGATCCTTTCGATAAAATATGGCTTGGTGTATGGCTGGCATGGCTCAGTGGTTGAACATCGACCTATGAACCAGGAGGTCATGGTTCGATTCCCCGTCAGAGCACATGCCCCTGTTGCGGGCTCTATCCCCAGTGTGGGGCATGCAGGAGGCAGCCAATCAATGATTCTCTCTCATCATCGATGTTTCTATCTCTCTCTCCCTCTCCCTTCCTCTCTGAAATCAATAAAAATATAGATATTTTTATATGGCTTGGCTAAGACAGCTATTCACCGCGGAGACTCAGCTCAACCCAAGAGTTCTTGAAAGAGCTGGTGCTCAAGATGAATCTTGGCAAGACTTACGGAGATGAGAAGAATCTTCCAGCAGTCAAGGTCATGAACATCAGTTACCAGAGAATATAATGCATTGCACAGAGAGAGAGGGATTAAATCCATATTCATAACTATTAAGAAATACTAGTTATTACCATAGCATCAGTGTTTTTAGAAAAATCAAGAAAAGGATTTCAAAGAGAGTCCTCATGTTATGGCAACAGCAACTCACCTCTCCCAATGTCCCTGGCAACGATTGTGCCCATCTCTATGGGAAATTGTTTCTTGAAAAATGCTGAACTCATTAGAATGAGGGGAAAGTAGCCATCCTCCTCCATGTAGATGCTCCTTAGCATGCAAATCCCTGAAGAAAGGAACTACTATCTTCATTCCCAGAGAAACACGTGTTGCTTTCTGTGTCCTAGTGAAGTTTTCTCTGGCAGCAGTGTTTGCAGAATGAATGAACAAACACACTTCTCATTTGAATACTGAGTGTCAGAGATGCAAGGGTCTTGAGTATCATTTACCCTAATGTCCTTACTTTGCAGCTCAGATGAGTGAGGTCCAGTGAGAGAAATTGCCTTGCTCATAGGAACCTGATAAATCAGTGGCAGAGCAACAGCAAATGGGAGGTGCCCTGAATGACAGTCAAGGCTCTTCTAAGGACCGAATAAATTCTAAAGCAGTGGTTCTCAACCTGTGGGTCGAGACCCCTTTGGCGGTCGAACAACCCTTTCACAAGGGTCGCCTAAGACCATCCTGCATATCAGATATTTACATTACGATTCATAACAGTAGCAACATTACAGTTATGAAGTAGCAACAAAAATATTTTATGGTTGGGTCACAACATGAGGAACTGTATTTAAAGGGCCAGAAGGTTGAGAACCACTGTTTTAAAAGGCTTAGATAAATGCAACCATTGTTTTCCTAGTGGATTTGCATCCTCTCAGCAGGCATATATACCCATCTCTGAGACAAGAGTGGAGCAGAGGAGAGGGGAGAAGATATGGTCTTTGCCATCAGCAAGCTCCCGATCACTGAGAAAGTAGTGTTTATCATCTACCACGACACATTAACCGTGAAGAATTCATCATAAGATCATTGTCGAATGATGCTGTGCCCACCAGGAAAAGAGCTATTCCCCTAGCTCGAAATGTCAGGAGAAGGAGAACTTGAGGTTCTTTAACCCAAGCTTATTAAGATCACCTTGCCATCGGAATGTCTTTACTCCTCTGGGTAATACTTGCCTAGAAGGGACTTGCCTAGAAGACCAAATATGAAAACCAGACCACACTGTTCCAGCATTCCATTACTGAGTAAAATGCTCAGCTGATACTTAATGGTATAAAACCACCACCACTTTATTATATCGTGATTTTGTGGGGCAGGAATTTGGACGGATGGCATAACTGGGGTCACTTGGTGGTTGATTGGGTGGTATTCTGTTGGCTGTTAGCCTGGTCTAGAGGGATGGAGGCAGCTTCATTCTCATGCCTGGAGCCTTGGCAAGGTTTGGTTGGAAGGCTCGGCTGCACCAGGCCCCTCTCCCTGCCCACGTGGTCTTGAGGGCTTTCCATCTGGTTCCTCTATCTAGGTGGTTGGCTGGACATACTGCATAGGAGCTCAGGGCTCCAGAAATGAAGCCAGAGCTTCCAGTCCTCCAAGGGCAATGCCTGGGACTGACTGTGTGTCATACCTACTATTCTCTATTGGTCACAGCAGTCTCAAAACAGTCCATATTCCAGGGAAGGGGCATGGACCCCATATCTTAATGGGCAGAGTGACCAAAATTTGTGCCCATTTTAACCTGTTATATATACCTCTCTACTGTGTTCACTTCATGTGTGTAAGAAAATCGTGGTGCTTAGGGCCCAAGTAAGCCATGTTAGGAGAAAGAAAGAAAACTCTCAGAGGAGAAAACAGAGCAGAGTATGAGTTATATCATGAGTTTCTATGCGGTCCACTCCACTCGGCCCAGCGCCTAGCATGGTGCTTAGAACATAGCAGGTGATCCATCAACAGAACTGAGCTAACTGACAGGCGGTTGTTACTATATTTGTTGTTCTGTGAGTGAGTTTCTCACACTAAACTTCCCAGGAAGGTGCCAGGGGAATCTTATTGCAAAACTAGCAGTTTATTGGGTTGACAAAGAGAACATTCAATTAAGAAGATTTTTCAGAACACAACGGAATCATTTTAGCTGTGAAATGTGGACTTAAAAATAATCACTTAGAAGCATCCAGGAGGCCCTTGAAGACTGGATGACAAGGTGCAGCCCCTTCACTCAAGCACTGCCTGCGGGTCCTGGGTGGGCACAGGCATGCAAAAGCACAGTCAGATTTGGGTCAATCCCTGGTGTCTCTGCCCCATCCCAGAGTCCAGGCTCTTTCCACAACACCAGGCTGAGAGGATGCCACTCAGAGATTGATTTATCCAGAAAACAATAATAACAACCACCATGTGCTCCTCACCACCCTAGCATTGTGGGTACAGAAGGAAATAAAACGGGTCCTAGGTCTTATAGACCTCCATGTCTTCGGATTGAGGAATGCAAAGGAGTACTCTAAAGAATGAAATGGCAAACAAAATTTTGACCTTTATTTAATTTCTACTTTCCGTTATAGTTTCTACAGTTGACTTTATGGTAGGATTACTTTATGTACATCTTGTGTGCTTGAACTCAATTATAAATTCTGAAGTCAGCCCTAGCTGGTTTGGCTCAGTGGATAGAGCATTGGCCCAGGGACTGAAGGGTCCCGGGTTTAATTCCGGTCATGGGCACCTCAGTTGCAGGCTCCATCCTGGTCCAGTTGGCCTGTGTGGGAGGCAACTAATCAATGTGTCTCTCTTACTTCGGTGTTTTTTTCTTTCTCTGTCTATCCGCCTCTCTAAACAATCAATGGAAAAATATCCTCTGGTGAGGATTAACAAAAATAAATAAATAAATAAATTCAAAGGAAGAGATATGATCTTAGTATGCTCTGTAATGTTTGTGGTTAAAAAAAAAAATCCTAGAGCACTGTACTGTCTATTATGGACTGAATCTGTGTCTCCCCAAATTCATATGTTGAAGCCTCACCTCTAATTTGACTATATTTAGAGATAAGGCCTTTAAGGAGGTAGTTAAGGTTAGATAAGGTCATAAGGGAGGGGCCCTAATCCAATAGAATTGGTGCCCTTATAAGAAGAAGCAGAGACACCAGGAGTGAGCACACACTGAGAAAAGACCACATGAGGACACAATGAAAAGGTCACCATCTGCAAGGCAAAGAGAGAGAAAAGCCTCAGGAGAAAGCACACAGCTTGATTGGCAGCCTCCCAAACTGTGAGAAAGCAACCCTCTGTCATTTAGGTCCTGGTCAGTGGTATTTTGTTATGGGTTCCTGTGCAGACCATTCACTGTCCTTTACGCTGACTAGGTCTATAGTGGAGTAAAAAGTGCAGAGGGTGGGGCCTCAGAATCACCTGACTTTGAATACTTTCTTTTCCTCTTCTAGTCAACAGAGCAACTAACTTTTACAGGGACTCAGCTTTTCTTCTTGGTAAATGGAGTTCGTCTTGCCTATATTTACTTTGATCATGAAGAATATGAGTGAGGGAGGGTTTGCAAAGTGCTGGTCACACACTAAATGCAGAAAAAAATTACTTATTTCCTTTTCTCCCTTCCTCTGGGGAAAGAAGGGTCAGCAACAGGGCGAGGCCAGCCATAGGAGCCTGAGGCAAAAGGATAATCAGAAATACTGAGCTTGCCCTGACTGGATTGGCTCAGTGGATAGAGCGTTGGCCTGTGGACCGAAGGGTCCCAGGTTCGATTCCGGTCAAGGGCATGTACCTTGGTTGCAGGCACATCCCCAGTAGGGGGCATGCAGGAAGCAGCTGATGGATGTTTCTCTCTCATCGATGTTTCTAACTCTCTATCCTTCTCCCTTCCTCTCTGTAAAAAACCAATAAAATATATTTTTTTTAAAAAAAAGAAATACTGAGCTAACAAGCCTCCACGTTTCTCAGTCCTGGGACCGAGACTGAATGGTGCAGAATTCCGTGTTGTCCTGAGTGATAGCAATTTTACTTAGATAGATTACTGCCTCACAGGAAAACGTATTATGAAATCAGTTATTTGTGTACAAGCTTGTGTTTGATGAATCACAAGAGCAAGCATCCCTATGTGCAAGTGAATTGCAGGGATACGGTGAGACTGATACTTCCCCCATCTGTAGTCCTGAGCAGATTGCCCACATACGGCTGGGTCTCCATGCTACCCACACAGGCTCAGCTGGAAGCCCACCTGGGGACCCAGGGCTCCCCCGTTGGCACTATTCTTCTGTAGTTGTCACCTTCGTGTTCACACATGCTTTCCTGGTTTGCAACTCTTATCATTGTGATAAAATGAAATTCTATGCAAGGAGCCCCAGTGCATGACCCCCAAACTGTTTCAAATTTAGAATGACGTTTGGACACAGAAGAAATTAAAGAGGAAAGAGAGGAAAGGAAAGAGGGCAAAGGAGCGAGGACAGGCACCAGGGGAAGGCAGTGGGAGGACGGAGAGCTCTGTCATAAAATGCACTCGGGATTTGCTGTCAGGAGCCCTGTGTTTGGCTCCCGAGCCAGTGAGCTAACTTCCTTGAGACACAGTTTCTTCTGCTGAGGCCAATAGTAGGACCTCCTCCCACGGAGCTCAGGGGAGGAGTCAATGGGACAAAGTGCTAAGAGTGCTTTTAACCTGGCAAGCCTGGTGCACTTAGTAATTCTTGTAAACCTTAATCTGAGCAAGGAGGGCCGTCCAAGGCCATGGTCCTAATTGGCTGAATTGGGGCCCAAATGGAATGAAAACTCAATGCGTCATTGTTCAGCCACTGGCCTACCAGCGACAAGCTCATTTTCCCCATCCTGGAAGTTGGATTTTATAAGCCGGAGGGGGATGTAAGTGATCATTCCATTTAGCCCATTCCCTTGCTAAAGACAGTGTTATTATTTCCATCGACACAGGACAGGGGAGTTAAGTGTCATTCAAGGCCCTAAGGTCTGTGAAACAGAAGGGCGTAGGATCTGGATCCAGGGCTGCCTTCTCCCTCCAGGCCTTGCTGTGTCAGGGATAGAAACACACACTGGATTTCCCACAACACCTTTCAAGCAGAACCTATCCTTACAGTAATATGGACGTTTGTAGCACTTCCTGGACCAGCTGGTTCCTTTTACCTGCTTTTACTTTTTTCTGTTAGTTGTGCAGTAATATGTAACCGGATGGCAGACAATTTACAATCCCCAGGAAACGCCCATATGCTGCCTTCCCACCCTCCTCGAATTCAAGAGCACCGACCAGATTTCCCCTGGCTTCATGTCCCTTGGAAGCAAGCACTCCACAACTATTTTTCTGTGGGAGAAGGAGAGATGCAACACCAGGGCCCAAGTAAAAATGGTTCCAACGTGGCAATTCTGTATTTATATCCTGGACTTGTCCCAGTGGACCATTCATCCAAAGAGAGAAACACCTCCCTGACCCAGCCATGGCCAAACACACAAACAAGCACCTTTGAATAGGCGGTACTAGGAATCACCTTGTAGATAAACAACGGATTTCCGAACATGAGCTGCTTAAAAGATGAGAAAAGGATCACTGTTACGAGAGATTTCCATGGGGCGGAGAGGTGGGAACTGGAGTCCACAGGTGGCGAGTGGCTGCCGGGTGTGTGACCAGGAAGAGCGAGAGATGATGTCGTTGGGTAGTTCTTGACCTCAGCCCAGCGTGTCTATGCTAGAGGTTCCATGTACGGCCAAGATTAATGTGGTCTGCCCAACTCCAGGGTTCCTTCCCAGACACCTCCATGGGAATGGGTCGTGTGGTCCACAGCCAGTGCCTCACCATGAGGTGGCATCCTATACAATGTGTCCTGAAAGTTTGTCACGGGTTTCTGAGCCGAGGAATGGCTTTCGGGGAGAGCTCTTCAGGAAAGGTGAATGGCATCCCTTGTGGTACATATCAGCCTTAAAGTGGTATAGTGGTCTTAGAAGTCATTCTCCAAAACCATTTATTTGATCCACAAACTGTGCTTAGCTTAGGGCTTCACCTTTGGCAGGCACCCGCTGTATGTTTGCTGAATTAATGAACTAATGAGCAATGAAGTGAGTGAAGGAGCAGCTAAATATATTTCAAGATAGAGAATGATCTGAGAGCATTCACAGCAGGCAACTGGGTTTGACTGTCCTACAGAGCAGACTGGTTTAAATGTTTCCCCGTAATTATATCTTCCTAGTTTTAATTAGCACATATTTTATCATAGAAGCTTATTGCATTTAACCATTCCTACAACTGCATGTTCAACAATTCCCACATATTTGATTGATGATGTAGCATCTTATCTATTATTTGTATTTTTATTGCATGTTGGATTGCTTTCTGTGGATGTATTCCAATAATAATAATAATAATATCTATTTACAATGTGTAAGATATTGTGCTAGTTGCTTTATAATTTTTATGTTAGGTAAAATTCAGATTATAATTCCACTTTATAATTAAGATAGTCTAAATTAATCTAAGGTCATATCGGTAAAAAGTCAACAACTAAAGATCACCACCCAGATTGTCCTATTACATGGTTGTTTTACTTTCAACCTGAAAATTGCTGTCAATACAGCTCAATATTGAGGCACTTGGCATAAATTGTCTAATTTATCCTGCACTGCAATAGCTTCCAAAGGTCATTATTTGGCCTTTGAGAATGGGCAGGTCAGCGGCCACTGTATAATTTCATCAGCAGTAATACATACACAATCAGTCATCTATAGCATCAGTTGCACATCACTATAAATTTCGAATGTTCTTGATCTCTCCAGCTACAGTGCTCTCTCCTTTTCCTTGTAAGCCCACTGGTGTTTATTTCAGATGACCTCCCCGTATGACCTTTCTAAAACCCCACTCCAACCATATCACATCAACCTTGACTCTGTTTCTCCTCTACTACTAAGACCACGGTCTCTAGCTGATCTACCAAGCCCTCCCCATTCTAATCCCAATACACTTTGCTAGCACATGCCTGGCTGTTGTTCCCCAGTGGCCAGTACTGGGGATATGGTGACTTACTAGAAATTCTGGAACATCCCACCACTTCGCTTCTGCACATTCCTTCCCTCTGCCTGAAATGCCAGCGACAATCTCTTATTCATCTTATGTTATGACTCATAGAATTTTTCCAAGATCCACAAAGACAAATATACTTTTAAAAGCACTGTTATCTCTACACCCAGAGTATACCTTGGTATGCACCAGTATACCCTGGTATATAGAAGGTTTCAATAGATATCTGGTTTAATTCAAGATTTAAAAAAATAACATCTTTCTGGGAAAGCGCCCTGAAGTCCAAGAAAAGTTGTTTCTGCCTCTCTGCTCCCCAGATGCCTGGAAATTCTAATTGCCACATGATTACACAATGAGATTAAGCATTTCTTGTTTTTCTCTGGGACTAGACTGAGCTCTTGGGTGGCACAGACTAAATCTTACTCATGCGTGGGTCCCTAGCACAGGGCCTGGCTGAGAGTAAGCCTGCATGGACTTCCTGAGCTGGAAAGGAGAATGCTAAAGCAGAACTCTATGAGCTGAGCAGGGAGGCTGTGAGACTTTTTATTTGACAGTTGAAGACATGGAGACCCAAGGAGGGGGAAAGAATGTGTTGACTCAATTTTCATTTAAAACTGGGGACACAGCCCTGGCAGGTTTGGCTCAGTTGATAGAACATCAGCCTGCAGACTGAAGCGTCCCAGATTTGATTCCAGTCAAGGGCATCTGCCTGGGTGTTGGGTTTGATCCCCATGCAGGAGGCAGCCAATCAATGATTCTCTCATTGATGTTTCTATCTCTCTCTCCCTTTCTCTCTAAAATCAATAAAAATATATTTTAAAAAATAAAATAAAATTGGGGACACAGTCAGGGTTGGAACCAGGTCTCCCAATCCGAGTTATAAAGCAGTACTGGTGGCCACTGAGCAGAGCAGGGCTGGGCCTTTATTGCGGCCCCATCAGTAGAACTGCCTTAGGTCTGCTCTTGAGACCAACATGAACACACAAGTGTCTTAATGGACGAAGACTGGATTAAGGGGCCCTCGTTAGCAGTCACAGTGACAGCCTAGGGGCAGATGACGGAGTCCTAGGCAGGCCTGTCAGCAGTAGGATGATATGTGCCAGGAGGTAGGACCACTGCTTGACCTTCTTCTCAAACTCTGGTCCTGCTGTGTCCTCTCTGGCCAACTTCCCAGGAACCCCGTATCACTAGAGCCCAGGGTTGTGCAAAATGATACGTTATAAATAGACAGGAGTGGGCATAATTATAAATAGCTCTTCTTTTTAGTCAAAAGTGGCCTAATACGGGCAAAACATGGCCCCCTTTCCCTCCCCCACTAGAAAATAGGCATGCAGGCAGGTAACAGCTCAGAGACAGCAGAGTCTTCCAAACGCCCCTTTCCTAGTCCCTGGCTGTTTTTATTTTACCTTAGTTTGCCCCCAATCAGATTGCTTCTCATTTACCAGGATACAGTATGTTAAGGCCTGGAGCTTGAAGCCTCTGCCCAGTCTGGCCCTTTACCTGGTGTATCCAAACCAGGGAACTGGAATCTCCGGAGAAAGTTGAGAATAATGGGTGTGTGTGGGGGGGGGGGGGGGGGGCTGCTTGACTCTCAATGTTGAATGCATTTGAGTTGACTTGTGTGTAGGCGTGAGCTGTGCTAGGAGGAGGAAGCCAGGAGCCCCTGCCTTGAGGTGTGGGTATGGGGGTGCTCGGTTTCACCGGGCGCACTGCTGTGGAAGGGGAAGAATTCATGATTACATTTGCTCTGAGTTTAAAGGTGCCCACAGCAGGTCTGCTGAAAAGACTCAAAGCCCTGGGCCTGGGGTGGGGTGGCAGGAGGAGGGTGACACCAACTCAAAGTAAGGAATCAGTTTCTTTGTAAATGGGTAGGAGGGTTAAAAAAGAAACGATAAGGAAACTAATTTCTGCAACCTCATGCAGCTCCCAGGCAAACACATTCTTCATCAACAGAGAAGGGCTCAGGCTCAGTGCACCATCTGAGAGCAGCAGCGGTGGCCTGATGCTCGGACGACGCCGGGCTTTCTGGGAAAAGCGCCAGGAAGGTGAATTAGGCATGAAGTACACTAGGCACTGCCGGGGCCCCCAGGGGGACACCCGCGGGTAGTTGAGGCGCCGCCCGGATCCTCTCCGCGGCGAGTGAGCTCACTCCCCAGCCCTGGAGCCGCGGAAGGATATTGCACTTTGTTTACCCAGCCGGGACCGAGCCGGGAGCGGGGCCCGCGCCCCGCC
>NW_005371287.1:373199-373717 GCF_000412655.1 Myotis brandtii
GTCGGTGACATTGAATGGGGAGACCGAGCGCGAGCGAGGCGCGCGCGCACACAGGCGCACACTCGGCCGGCCCCGCTAGCTTAGAGATCCCGGCCACGTAAGTAACTATTAATACCGCCTCGCCGGGAGATGCGGGCGTGCTGAGCTCGGGGACTGGCCTCGGGCACCGTCGGCCATCCCCTGCAATTTTAAATACTCTTCCCTCCGAGGGGGAAAGGAACACATAAAAGAAGAGGAAGAAAAGCCGGCAATTTCCTCCAAAACCAATCCGTCCAGGCAGGTCGGGTTTAGGTCAGGGGAAGCCGGAGTGGTTGCAAATTCTTCCGAGGCAGGATCCGGTGACCCGGCGGGAAGGAACGCCGCGGGCTGGCAGGGCTGGGGGCGCATCCCCTCCCAGCGCCCGGAGGACCCCCGGAAGCTCGGCCAGCCGGGGAAATCGGAGACCATTGATCTGCCCTGGACTCTGCCCGCGCTTCTCCCTCTCCTCGGAGGACCACCCGGAGTACCGGCGAGCGGCG
>NW_005371287.1:373930-375202 GCF_000412655.1 Myotis brandtii
CAATCTTTTGTTGGCCGCGCTGACCGCTCCAAGTTAAATGCTCCCTTGCTTTTTTTTTTTTGGTCTGTTTGTTTAATTCTTGGGAGAGCTCTTGCGATCTTGGAAAAGCCTCAGACGCCATCTACAGTTAAGTCGTAGATAACTACCCTCTCCGGCAACCCGCCCCCCCTTCCACGCCCCCCCACCCTTTCCACCAAAAAAGGGGGTGCAGCGCGGATTCCGCCTGCCGCGCGGCGCGAGCCGGTAGACCCGTGCTGATTTCCTTTCTCTTTTTGTCGGGTTTCTAACGCGTGGAGAGCAAGCGGCCGCCGTGCGCTCCCCGAAGATTGCACCAACTCGAGCAGGGCTCCTGCCACCCAACCCGCCTGCAAGTCTGAAGCCTGCGTGGGGGTCGCTCCGGGGGACCCGGCGCTGCAGGCTCCCACTTGAGCAACCCGGCTCCTCGCCTAGATCCACGTTGGAAACCGAGGGAGAGAGAAACTAAAAGTGCCGCGATTCTGCACATCGCTGGCTGCTTTGGGGCAACAAAAGGACCCGAGCCGCTGCCGACCGAGTGCCCCCCGGAGCCGGGCTCGGAGCAGACCAGGTGCCCAGCTGCGCCCTGTTGGGGCTTCTAACTCTTTCTCCGCGCAGCCCCCTTTCCGTCCCCTCCCCTCGCGCCCCCTTTTAAAATCCGTGGCACCGAGGCGCCTGCAGCCGCACTCGCCAGCGACTCATCCCTCCAGCGGGTTTTTGTTTGCTGGTCGTGTGCGATCCCCACACTCATGAACATACACAGGTCTACCCCCATCACAATAGCGAGATATGGGAGATCGCGGAACAAAACCCAGGATTTCGAAGAGCTGTCGTCTATAAGGTCCGCCGAGCCCAGCCAGAGTTTCAGCCCGAACCTCGGCTCCCCGAGCCCGCCGGAGACTCCGAACTTGTCGCATTGCGTTTCTTGCATCGGGAAATACTTATTGTTGGAGCCTCTGGAGGGAGACCGCGTTTTCCGCGCGGTGCATCTGCACAGCGGAGAGGAGCTGGTGTGCAAGGTAACGAGCCCTCGCCTGGGTTTGGCTTTTTTTGTCTTTTCAAAAAGATTCCCAGGCCTTTGCAGGGGGCGGGAGGTCGCCCAGCCTGGCGTCTGGGGAGGGAGATTCCCCGGGTAACACATCCGTGGCCTTGCTCCAGGGGCTTCTTTATTTATTTGTTCCCGGGCGACTAGTTGTGGCGAAGTTTTCCGAGCGGTGCAGACAATGGGGAGGGCTGCGGCGGGGGCGTCCTGGGGAA
>NW_005371287.1:375718-398396 GCF_000412655.1 Myotis brandtii
TTTGGAGCCTCAGGATATTCTCCCTAATGCAGAGATGGACCCTACGATTGATTTCCTTTTTGTCTTTGACCCTGAACAGTGACTGGTTTATGCATGTGTGTCTGTGTGTCTTTGTAGGCACCCACGGGGCACCAGACGAGGGGATGAGCAGGAGGATAGTTGCAAAAGAAAAAAAAAAGGACATTAGAGCACACCTCTACCGAGGAATTGGACATAGATCAAGAGCTCATTGTCACTTCATTTTAGATTTGCTCACTGTTGTCCCCCCCCCCCCCACTGGAGGGTGGGAGTGGGGGTTGGGGGTTAGAGGGATGGGGTGGAGAGGGGGGCCATCAGGAGTGGGGACCCCTGCTGTCTTTGAATTGCCTGACACTTTTACCATTAACCGCAGGCTTTATTTCATAGGGGACTGGAGTGTTTCATTGTAAGACATGGGTTTTGTGGAACTCTCCAGTCAGTTTTGCAATTGCTGGGATTGGACCTCAGGGGGGAAAAGAAGAGACTCTTTTAAGTACTGCTCTCTGCTTGCACCGAGCATTTGGTATTTTGCATCTTCTGAGTTATTGACACCCAGAGCAACTGTGCCTGGTTAACCAAAATTCAGTAGGCTATTCAGAGCCGGGCTGGATTCTCAGAAGACCGACAACGTTGCACAATAGGGTAGTCATCCTTTGAAATGAATGAATTCCACAGAGCTGCCACTCCGCTAGGAAATATGCACAATCACCCAGCAGTGAGCGTTTTCACTCCTTTCGCTCAACTCGGGCACAGCATTTTCATATTTTTTTCAAAGGCTGGAGGTGCTTTGAAGCGAGGGGACTCTGCCACCCGAGTCTGCAGCAGCGTCCTGCTGTTATTTCTTTGTTTAAAAAGCAGAGGTGCCTCGGGCCCCTGCTCTTTCTTCCTTGGTTCGGCTTCTTCGAGGCATATTTCACGTTGGGCTGACCTCACAGTGTCGTTTGCAGACTTGCTCTCTGGCCCCTCACTGTACTTCATCTGCTGGTTTTGTGATGGCAAAGATTGAAGCAGCCCCTCGCCAATTACTGTGTGGCTGCGAGTGGCTTTAAGTGCAGTATCATTGTTCTGCTTGACAGAGGTCATCCCTTTAAGACACAGCAGCCTCTGTGCCCCTGCCTTTTTACCAGAGGGGATGGTGGCATCTATGCAAGCACAGTGGAGTGCAGGAGGTGCTTGGGAGCTCTCAGTGGTGTTTCAAGGCGGCTTCCATGAGCTCCCCTCAGATGTGTACTGTGGGCGCTTAGCTTACTGCAAGGCTGAGTGAAACCTATGCATCGATGACTTAAAATCTAGAGTTCTTGTCTCCTAGCTCTGTGTTGATCCAAGAAAAAATGTTTGCAAAAACAGATCAAATGTAAAGATGCCACTTATTGCAGAGGACTGTATAGAGAATTCTATGGGACATTAAGGGGGGGGGGGGGAGAGTCATTTAACCCAAATAGTCAAGCCTGCTCATTGTCCCCATGCCTACAGTAAGCAAAGGGAGGGAGGGAGCTTTAAGGGCCTGTAGCTTCTGGCTTTCATGGAAGTGCAGGTAGTTACTGTGCAGATTGACATACTACCATCTTGGCAGAATCCCCCCTCCCCCCCCCTTTTTTTTTTTGCAAATGCTATTAAAGATGGCCCAATCTTACTGCTTAATCTGAACTGTTACATTATATACCTGAGGGTCTAAATTAAACATTCAAAAGCAGCCGCCAACCAGGCTCATGGCTCAATTTTGCACTTGAAGGTGATGGTTTAAGTACCAATCCAAGCCCATAAATGCCTGTTATAGCTGCTAATAAACGTTTGGTTCCTGCCCATTTGGGAAAACATTCGTACTGGCTTTATTTTCCATTCTCCGTCCACCATCTTGGAATCGGGTCTCCTCTACAAAGGCTATGGCTACCTATTGATGCTGCCATGAAGGTGTTCGATTTTCTTTTTTAAAATCTACATCCATTCAGTGTTTCAGCATTGGGCGGGATCATCGACTAAAGGTGCTGAGCAAAAAAATAAAAAAATCACTTTTTATTTTTAAAAAATGCACTTGAAACGGGAAGTATATTGTAAATAACGGTACCTGCACAAGCACGGGCCAGGAGCCTGCAGCCCGCTGGCAGACACGCGGCGGTTATGTAAGAGCGCAGCGCCTGCATTAGCCTCTGCAGAGCGCTCACACTCGCCGAGGTTCCCCAGGCTGCCTGGGTCCCTGCTCCCTGCAGTCGGGGTCTGGGTGTTACAGTTGACTCAAGCGTAGCAGATGCTTAATTGAATGGACCTCCAGGGTCAGCGCTCGGAGGTCATCCTTTGACAGCCTTGGGGTGTGATTTGTGGTCCCTGGAGATGCTGACGGACTCATTCTTAAAATCGAGGGCTTTCCTGAGATGGCTCATTATGGTTCATTCACAAAGTTACTGCGCTTCCTCGCCCAGGGTTTAGCACCGGCGCTTCCGAGGCTCTTGCTCACCCTGTCTGATTCATAGGTTTTATTTTTTGAAGCTGAGAGTGACTTCACTCATGGATTCGGGGATGGCAGCCTGCATCCGTGGATGGTTTCAGGAGGCCTGTGTCTTCTCTTAAAATAAATCCAGTATCGTGGGTGCATTTGGGAATGGGCGTTGTCGGCTAAGAGCGCTTCTCAGGTTCTCATGTGGGATCCAGACCCCCAAAAGGTCGGTGGGGCCCTAAATCAACGTCTCCTGTTTATGAAGGGGGGGCGGGGGGCGTGACCCTAATGCTTTGTATCCACCTCATCCAGATTAGCAGTGGCCCAGCCAGGATTAGAGCCTCAAATTTGGTGGTTTCTAGGCCAGCATTTTCCCCACGGCCCTGCAGAATGCTGCTAAAGGAGAGCATGTTTTAACTCATGGAAAAGAAACACGGGAAGTTAAATGACGGTGCATTGATCACACAAAGCATCTTGTTGTTAGAGCGATCCCGCTCTGCAGGGAGGCACCCCACCCGCGCCGGCCCCACTCCTGCAGGCACAGGATGGATTCTCGAACCCGCACTCCCGGGCAGATGGTGAAACCACATTCCAAACCCAGGCCTTTGTGGTCCTGATTCAGGGGAGGGCTGCAGATGAATGAACGCTTTTTAATTTTTTTTCACCCTCAGAACTCTCTGCAGGCTAATACCTCTCATGTCTGTTGCAAAAAGGTGTGGAGGGTGGATTTTCTTTTTCAATAACCCCACAATGAGGCGGCATTTCACAGGCTCGTTTTGATTCATAGGAAGTCGTTGCATAACTGATTCATTGAGCTAGAGTCTGTGGAGGGAAGAGAGAGAGGAGCATGCCTGCCTTCCTGGGAGCAAGGACAGCGTCCTGTTCCCAGCCCTGCCACCAGGGGTTGGATGGGACTTGCTCTCTGGGGCTCCATTTCCACATCTGTGAAAGGAAGGCATGGCGTTCCTGGGTTTGTAATCTAGTAACTGCTAATGTGTCGTATAGTGCTGTATGACTCCGTTGTATTGCACAGAGTATGTGGTCTATAATGGTTATACAGGTAGCTGAATAGTGTTCATGTCCATTTTTCTTTTCTTTCTTTCTTTTTTTTCCCCTGAAGGAACATAAGGTGTTATCTCTGTAGCTTGGGATGGGTCATTCTCAGATTTTGCATTAATTCTTCTTAAACAGAGTTAATTGGGAGAGAAAAGTAATAAAACTGACCTGTGTGGTGAGTTTTTTTGTCTTGCAAAAACACCCTTACCTTCACTTTTTCATATCATCCTCCCAAATAGCATTTGCCCATATTACATATGATGTCTGGGAGGCCCAGAGTGGTCCAGCGACTTCTTCAAGGGCGTCCAGCTGGCAGGACACAGGCCCAGGGTGGTCTGGGTTCCAGGTCAGCACACCCTTTGTCATCGCAGAAGCTGGTCCCTGTGGGAGGTGCTCGCATGCTGTGATTGGCCGTCCAAGAGGCCCCTCTGACTCTTGGTCTTGTTGTTCACTCTGCCCTAGGTGTTTGATATCAGCTGCTACCAGGAGTCCCTGGCCCCCTGCTTTTGCCTGTCTGCCCACAGCAACATCAACCAAATCACCGAGATTCTCCTGGGGGAGACCAAAGCCTATGTGTTCTTTGAGCGGAGCTATGGGGACATGCATTCCTTCGTCCGCACGTGCAAGAAGCTGAGGGAGGAGGAGGCGGCCAGACTGTTCTACCAGATCGCCTCTGCCGTGGCCCACTGCCACGACGGGGGGCTGGTGCTGCGTGACCTCAAGCTACGGAAATTCATCTTTAAGGACGAAGAGAGGTGAGTCTCATTTCCGTGCACACCACCACGGCTGCTCTGAGCAGCCTGCTGCTGAGAGCTGCGTGGAGGCTGTTCTGCTGCCTGTGGTCTGGGTGTGGGGAAGACAGCCTGGAGGGACAATGGGGTGAATATCACAAGGCTTGACGTGCCCTTGGAAAATAGTCACCCCTTACTCCCAAGGTGTTATCCGATGCTCCAAGGACAGGTGCAGGGTATGTTGTGACCTGCTAACTATTTTGGTTTTGGTGTTCTGAACTCTGAAGGTGGCTGCCAGCCTGGGTGGCATTTTCAGTGTGAATGAGGCAAGATTTTCCAAACCCTACCTTCAGCACATTCAGTGCCTGGCATCCATCCTTTAATATTCATTCATTCATTCATTCATTCATTCCCTCCTTCAATGGATATTTCCTCAATATATAGTATTAGTCACAGTTCTCAGTGCTATGAATAGCAAGATACATTTACTAGTCAACTGACCTACAGAGATGGTGTTACAGGCCCTAAATAAAGGTAGGTAGTGGGTCAGATGGGACTGGGGGCTGGGATGGCGGTACCAACTAGGATGCAGAGTCCAGAGGTTTTTGTAAGAGCGATGACTCTGGGGCCAAGACTTGGAAGAGGAATATGTCATAGGCAACGTGGGCAGGCCTGGCCTTCCAGGTGAGGAGCCTGCCGCCGCACATCCACGGCCCTCGAAGGTCCCGGTTATTTTCGGAGACAGCTGGACAGGATGCTGGGCATCTGGCTTCCATTTCTGGTTCTTCCATTAACTCATTACATTCTATTTAGCAGACCCCACGGGGGCCCTGCTTTCTCCTCCAGCTGACTTTGATTGAAAAAACTCTTTCAAGTTCCTTTTTCCTTTCTAATAATGTGCTTTTTTAGGGGGGTGGAGGCAGCTGATTTATCTTCATCGCTGACTATTCCAAGAATTGTCCTAGAGGGCCTACGTGCGTGAGGTCACGGAATCCTCGGGGCCGCCTGTTGGGAAAGTGGATAGTGGCGTGCAAGTCCATTGTCACAGCTGTTGCACACCGCCCGAATGCAGGTCCGGCACGCGTCACTCACTCCGCTCACATTTCTGGAATGCCTTTTGTGTGTCTGCACAGGGCTTGCTATCTTCCGCCCCAGTGGCCTGTGATATTTTGGGGCTGTTGCTTATAGGCATCTGAATGAGACAGATCCAGTGGCGTGGGCGTGGGTTTTCCCTCGTGTGCTTTGAGCTGATGGGGAAGTAAATGCCTGGGAAGCATTTGGGGATTAACAAGGGAAGAGGGCCTGTGGCTGCGTAACCCAAATGGAATAATTCCGTGAGCGTTATAATCCAGATGGTGTACAAAGTGCAGACGCCACTGGGTTCCCCAGACCCACAGAGGTTGGGTATCGTTCCATATTTACACCCATTAAGGGGTGTCAGAGGTATCTGTGGCAGTTACATCCAGGTCTAGATAGTGAATGGCTTTTAGTTTTATTAACAAACTGAAGAAGAGAGAGATACCCTAAGATCTAGAGTGTGGGGGATGCTTATCTTTTCTGCAACTCAGAAGCTTCTGCCCTTGGAGCCTGGAGGCCCAGGCCCTTACCTGGTTTTGCCTTTAATATCCTGTGTGACCTGAGTTGGTCCCCTCCCCCAGCCTCCAGTCCGTATCTCTGTCCTGGCTGTTATATTGGCTCCAAGGTCTTTCTGAGCTATAACATTCAGGTATGTGCTTCTTTGAGTATTCTCCTTTGGAAGGTAGATCTATATCTGAAAAGGCATCCTTTAAAAAAAAATTATTGTCCCCCTTTTTCCTCTACTGACCCCTTCTAGCTGCCCCCCCCCCCCCCCACTTCCCTCAGGCCTTCACCACCCTATTGTCTGTGTCCTGGGGATATGCAAAAAGGAGTCTGTTCTATGCTTCTGTGTCTCTGGATCTGTTTTGTTCATCAGTTTATTCTGTTTATTAGATTCCACGTATGAATGAGATTTTGCCCTCCTGTGTTCCGCCTTTCTTGGAGATGTATCCAAATGTAAACTACAAATGTAAGAGTTAAAATGTGGTGGCATCTATAAGGTCCTTCTCTGAGGTTATCCTGTAACTTACTTCTCCCTGTAAACTGGAGAGGTGACAATCGCATGTCCGGGTTACTGAGGGGGGCTCTGATGGGCAGCGTGGGGGGGGAGGGGTCTCAGATGGGAAAGAACAATCGTCTGGGCAGATTCTCTGATGAGACAGCTCCCAAGAAAGCCACTTGCCCGACAGACGGAGCAGGGCAGCAGGTGGATGCCCGTCTCTGGGATCCCCTTTTGAAGCACCATCTTTGATCGCCTCTCTTCAGAGAGGAGTTTCAGGCATCAGCAAGCAACTGGGGTGGCAGGTCCAGCCATGGCTCACCATGGTACATGTGTGTTTGTGAAGTGAGGCAGAGTAGGGTGGACGTCCCAGGTCACAGGACGTAGAGCAGGAGTGGCGTCTGGGAGTCCCCGAGGGTCTGGGGAGCCAAGCCCAGAGGTGAGCTTGCTCCGGTGCCCACAGCCAGCTGGCAGCCAATAGGGGCTGAGGCAGAGCTCACATCGCCTTTGTGGGGCTTTCCCCAGGCCTGGCCCGCCCTGCCCTCTATGACAATGGGTCGAAGGGTTGCCAAGGAGCATGTCTTGGCAAAGCCCAAATCCTTGATGTCCTAGCACCTCGGGAAGACACACCAAGATGCAAGAAGCTTCCAACAGGAGGACGGTGATCACTGGTGTTTGCTTCGGAGTTATGTTTGACTTTTGCAAAAGAGCATGACCCTTTCTAGAAAGAACTAGAAAAAGTGTCCCATGTGGTTGGGAACCCAGAACCGTTCCCTGGAGCAAACATATCAAAGCTAAACCCTTTTGCATTTTAAGGAGCATTTGCCTTTTAAAAAACATTAGCCTGTCATCTGTCCCCCACATGGCCCGCATGTCTAAGAGCACGTGGTCCCTGCAGCCCCGCTTTCCCGAGGGGCCACGGGAGAGGAGAACCGCCCCATCTGATGGGTGGTGATGGCCACACAGGAGTGAAGTGACCTTGTTCAAGGTCACACAACCTGTTTGACGATGGCGCTAGCCTGGAAATCCTGCCACTTCACCCCAGAGCCCCATGGCCTGCTGCGGTCCCAGGGGACTTGCTGTTCTGCACATGACAAGTGTCTCCGTCTGGTAGGTCTGAGAAGGTCGTACTCAGTGTTCTCTTCAGTAGCTGCTAAGACTTTTTTTTTAAACCAACTGTCAAGTGTTTGTAAAAAGGGAACATGACAAGAGTCTCCGTCTGGTAGGTCTGAGAAGGTCATACTCAGTGTTCTCATCAGTAGCTGCTAAGACTTTTTTTTAAACCAACTGTCAAGTGTTTGTAAAAAGGGAGTCATGCCTCGTAGCCTTTTCCTTCTTAGCGTTGTTTTGGTTTTGAACCTCGGTTGCAGAGTGTGAGACCCTGGTTTGTCACGCATCAATCAGAGTTGTCCCTCGTGATTCCCAGCAGACGAGTCTCCGGGGCCCGCACAGGAGTCCTGCAGGGGCCCTGGGACCTCGTGGGGCCTTGCTGCTGACAGATCTCACCTTCCATCTGGTAACTAGGACCTAACCCATAGGCGTTTCAGTAGGACTGAAGCGTCCTCCTCTCCTGATAGACAATGTGGGGAAACAGTGGGTTGGATCTGAAAGACTTTTGGAAGGGAAATGGTGGCATTTCCCTGTTTTCTTCACCTTTATGAATGGTCCTCAGAGGGAAAAGCATAGAAGAGACTTGGAGGGGCTGCTTTATTATTAATCTTCAAATGTTTGCACATTAGTCTTCTCAGAGATAGGCGTGTCCTTCCTTGATGCCCTTGAAAGTGATTGGAGGCACAAGCATTACCCATTGGAATTGGCGGCGCCTGGTCCAGAAGGAGACCTGCCTGTGGGCGGCTCCCGCGCGTAGACTTTCTGTCCTGGACCACCTGGAACTCTGAGTCCATGGTCAGCCATCGAGTGCCACTGCCAGCACCAGAAGGCATTGCCCACGGTCTCTTTGCAGACGTTGTACACAGATGACACTCAGCCTTGCCTTCGACCCGAAGCCCGTGTGCCTGTGCCGTCTGCCTCTGGGTTGCAGTAGCAGCATCTCAGACTCTCCTGCTTCTGTTTTATTTTGATTGAGGCTCGAGATTCAAATTCTGGCTCTACCACGATGAGCCACCTGATCGTGGCTACGCGATGTAACGCTTCTAAGCTGCGGCTTCCTCCGAGCTGAAATGACAGGGGCATCCCTGAGAGGTGGTTGTGAAAGTTCAGGGAGAGGATACTGCGACTCACAGGGTGGGGCGGGCTCTCACTGATGGACAGCTGGTCCTAGAGTCATTGATGAAACTATGGTGAGCGGTTCCCAGGGTTCTGTGGGTTCCTGGGGGAATGTGGCCCGTCTCTCCGGCAGCCATTTCCGTGAAGAGTGGGGGCTCTTGTGATGTCAGGGTTCAGATTGAAGCCACATCCTCTTCTCTCTGTTGAGTTATCGTCACTGAATCAGTGCTGGGAGGGTGACTGGTAGAGGTCAAGTGCATGTGCTGTGGAACCTTCTGCTCTGAAAGGCCAGACGGTTGACAAGATGTACGCAAAGGAAGGTGGACACCAGGCTCACCGGAGAGTGAAGGGTGCCACCCACCGGGCCTGGACCGGCCCTGTTTCCTGCCCTGCGCCTCCACCGGCCCTGATGTTTCTGCAGGCACAGCCCCCCTTCTTTTGTTTTCGTTTTGAGAAAGTTAAACCCGTACCCTGGTTGAATTCGTCCTGGGCACACCCTTTGCATCCACAGTTCCTATAGTCAAATCTGCACGGGAGGGGCCCCCCTGAGTGTGGGTTGGGCCTTGAATCGATAGAGGGCAGTGCCCAAACCCCCAAAGGGTGTGCCTGTGTCTGTGCCCTCCAGCCCCCCTGGCCTGCTGTGGCGTTAGAGTGGTCTGCGTGGTCAGCTGTTCTTCGGGGCCCCGTGTTGCAGTCGGAGCCTCTCAGGGGAGACCTGCGCTTGGGAGAGGCTGGTTACTCCCGTGTGGAGGCAGAGCCACTGTCTGGATAGGGATCTCTGCTCTTGCACTTAACCTTGCCAAGTCACCACCGCCTCTGCTCAGAGCGCCTCCTCCGTGGAGAGAACAAGACTTTCCCCCGGGGAGACAATGAATGAGTGCGGTGAACCCGTGCTTGGCTCCGAATTCGCCTCCCGCCACGGGGGTCTGTCTCTCGGGGTGACCCGGGGCCAGCTCGCTGACTCGGGGTGGGAAGTGTCCTCTCAGCTGGGGCAGCCTTGGGTGCAGGCAGGGCTGCCGAAAGGAAGTCCCTGTTTTGCCAGCTTGACTCCTCTCCCTTGGGACGAGGCTCCCTGCCACCCCTCACTCCCCGCCCCCAGTCAAGGCCCGGAGTTGACATTTCATTGCACAGAAATGCCCCTGTGAATGGAGAAACATGCCCCTGTACATGTTTCTTCTTTGGTTAGAAGATCTTTATCAATTGACGTCACACGTTTCATTTCCTCTGCTCTGTGGAAGCTGGTCTGTGCCTGTGTCTGCAGGAGGGAGCTGGGACCCCGTGTAGGAACCTGGGGCCACCTGTTCCATCCCCCGCTGCGCCTCATGCTGGGGATGGGGGCGTTTCTCCCTCCCTCCCCAACCTGGGCCGGGCTCTTTCTCTGTTGTTAGCATCTCTCCTGGCTCTTCCTTTAGATCTCCAGGCTGCTCCTGCCTCTGTTGAAGCTGTAAGATCCAGCAGGGCAGAGAGGGCAGGCACCGAGCCCTGGAGACCGGACTCTGCTTCCTTGCATTGACAGCCAGTGACATGAGCTCCTGGAATTCCCGTCTTTATGTTGACCCTGCCGACCATTGGGGAGGCTCAGGCACCCACCCTTTTTCCCAGGATGGCGAGGAGTCCTCTCCCCCAGCCCCCACTCTGTCACGGGGCGTCTCTCTGTTCTACGTGCCCGTGTCTGCATCTCAGGGGCTGTCGCTTGGTCCCCACTCCTGGAACGCGGTGGGCACTGAATCAGTGAAGACCCCCTTCATGGAGTAGGAGCAGCTCGGATGGGGTTCTAGTGACAGAAGGAGGGGGGCAAGGAGGAGTGCGGGCCATGGGTGTCCTTGCCTGGGATGGGAGCCTGAAGGACGAAGGCGTATGGATCTGCCGTGGACACACCTTTCAAAGAGAACCACTTCCCCAGGTCCACGTCGCACGAGAAATCCCCCAGCGTTTCCATCTGGATTGAACGATTTATGCAGAACCATTTATGCAGACCCTGCCATCGGTGTCTGTGTTGGGGTGTCATTTCCCTTAGGAAGGGCCTAAGCGCAGTGCGTGGGGAGCTGCCTGGGGGAACTCTGCTTAGGAATAGACTCAACAGGAGGGAAGGGAGTTTGAGCAAAGGCCAGGAGTTCCCAGCATGCTGTGTGTCACGAGGGACGTGCTTTGGGGGGACTCTGTGGGGGGACAGAGGAGGCTGAAGGGACTGGCCTGCACCCTGACCCCACTCCACCCCACCCATGGGGCATGGAAGGAAAGTTCTGGACCCTAAGCAGCTGGGCAGGTGCGCCTGGCTGTCTGGGAGAACAGGGCTGGCTGGGCCCTCGTCCCAGCATTAGCGGGAGGTGGTGTGCAGACTCCTGTCTGAGGGGCCATCGGGGGATGATGGATTTGGGGCCGGGGATCCTGCAGGAGCAGGGCTAAGTGCAGGGCAGCGGGAGGCCACTGGCGCATTGATGAGGAGCCCTGAGCTGCTTTGTCTGTCTGGGGATTCCCTGCCTGTTCCTATGGAGACGGCAGGCTGTGCTGTACCTTCCTGAAGAGAAGGCCTTGGAGGTGGTGGCTTCCCCGCTCTCCCAGGGACCAAGAAGACTCCGGCGACTGTGCCTGCAGGCAGTTAACGCAGGCCTGTGCATGAGGATGAGCCCTGTGCATGAGGCTTGTGCATGAGGATGAGGCCCGTGCATGAGGCCAGGCAGCGGTGCAGTGGGAACACCTGGGGGCATGAGTTGGATTGAGATTCTCATCCCAACTGTGGGACTTCCTAGCAGGTACTTCATCTTTCTAAGCCGTGATGTTCTCCTTCATCAAGCCCAGCTCCCTGATGTGCGTGTGAGGTGCCCAGAGGGTACAGCTCCCGGCACAGCTCACCAGCCCCTCTCCTGGCCCCTGCCCGGGGACTCTCCTCTCCCTGAAGCGTCTCCCTTCCTGGTGTCCCGGCTGCTCTGTGCTCACTGCTGAGCAGCTTGGCCTTGGAGCTGGGCCCGTTCACTGCATCTACTGGACCTGGTGCATTGGTGGCTCTCAGAGGTGACTGCTGGAAAAATTTATGTGCATAGGAACCAGAATTAAAGGAGTGAAGGTTTATTGGGCAGAGTTTAGCAGCCCGTAGAGACCCAGTGGTGGCTGCCAGGTTGACTTGGTGCTGGGACGGTCCTTCCCTAGCTCCCCACCCCCTCAGCTACAGCCCCAGGTGGCTCTTTGCTGGCACCAGGACTGGTGGCCAAGCGTAGCGTCACAGTAGCAGGCAGAGCAAGGCCAGACCTGGCTGCAGCTGATGGTCTCGCTCGACCCTTGGCCGGCTTGGACCCACCCCCTGGAATGGCCTTCAATGACTTCTCCGGATTCCACTGACCTCAGGCCACCGGACTTCCCATCCTGGCCAGGCCCACTTTGCCTGGCTGAACTCCCAGCCCAGCCCCGCCCTGGCCCAGCCTGTCCTCATCGCTTCCTGCCCAGAGCCCAGGGCTGTGTAAAGGTTTAAAAGCCAGGCCTGGTCTGCTTGTGTAGGCCAGTTTTGAGATTTTGGAAGGAGCACTAAATTTGGAGGCCGAACACTTGGGTTTGAAGCCGAGCTCTGCCGCTCAGTTGCTAGGGGACCTTGGACAGGCCACATCAGTGTTCTGTACCTCAGCTTCGTCATCTAGTACATGGGCAGGTCCAGCGTCCCACGTGCGCCTCGTGAGCTACAGCGGCTCGAGCGTGTATGTGATGTTCTGCATAGGCCTGGGCTATGTACCCAGGCTTTTCCTTAAAAGTGTCCCCATTTTTGATGGAGGAAACTTAGGATGCTGGTGCCACGATGCACTTTGGAGAGAGCTCCCACCTCAGGATCCTCCTGACAGGGATTCGGAGTTCAATTTTTTTCAGTTACCCTATTCAGGACCCAGCACGTTTCATTCTCTGGGCCTCAGTTTCCTTACTTTTTAGGAAGTTTGCACATATAATATTTGCCTTTCAGTTTTGTTAAGAGAAATAGAGACATAGACTGAAGAAATTCCAGTATTTTTTTATTTATTTTATTTTTTATTGATTTCAGAGAGGAGGGGAGAGGGAGAGAGATAGAAACATCAATGATAAGAGATTTATTGATCGGCTGCCTCCTGCGTGGCCCACACTGGGGATCGAGCCCGTAACCCGGGCATGTGTCCTGACTGGGAATCGAACTCATGATCTCCTGATTCATAGGTCCATGCGCAACCATTGAGCCACTGGCCGGGCAAGAAATTCCAGCATTTAGACGTTCAGTTTGTGGTTGCTATTGTTACTATAATTATTATCATCCCAAGGATGCCAAATAGGAAGTGTTGCTACCCCTATAGTTTAAAAATTAAACTTAAAATCAGGACTTGTAAAGCTGAAAGAGCCCTTTTCAGTCCACGTAGCCATACGTTTTCATTTATAAATGTGAAGGCCAATGCTGCTCCCCGAGGCGGGGAGCGGAGCTGTGTCCTGCTGGTTCTGGCTTCCTCACCTGGCTCGGGAGCCAGCGACACCAGGCCTGGCACTGGCTGGGCCGGCCCCAAGTACACAGGCTGCCCCGTGCGAGCCACGTTCATTCAGAGGTCGAAAGCAGAGCAGGCTGTGCCGCTCCTGGGCCGGGGCCAGGTTGCAAGACACATGCGGGGAGGCAGCGTCTGGGCCAAAGGCATCCTGCCCTGGGCTCGTGGCTCTCTCCTCCAAGAAGCCGCAGGAATAGCCACTGTCATTTGCAGCGTTTTGGTCACCAGCATCTCCACCGTTCCTCCTTGTCACTCTTGGGACTCTGTATCCTTCATGTACCACCGCCTCTCGGAAGCCCATCCTGCAGACCTCCCTCAGGACTGAGTAAAGTGAGCAGGAGCGAGCTGGGCACCTGGGTGGGGGAAGGACCTGCCAGGTTGGGGGAAAAACAAGTGCAAAGAGCCCAGCAAGGAATCTGGGCATAGAATGCATATCCACGTCCATCTGCCTGAGGCTTGTCCATCTGTCTTCCCCTCCAGGCTCTGGGGTGGAAGTGAGACCCTGTCTTAATAGTAAGCGATCTGAGTGGCCAGCGTGTGCCGCCGTGTTGCTGGGCTCTCGGTAGATACTGTACAAGTCCTATGGGAGCATTGCTCATTGAATCCTCACAGAACTGAGAAGATGGGTGTCACGTGTCACGCCTGCACCCCCAGTTCCTAGTTTAAATGCCCAAATGATGGACATTTGAATTATTAGGGCCACCGATGGTCACGAAAATCAATTTCTTTGCCTGGAAATTTATAGTCTTCGGGCTCTTCAGGGGACATCCAATGTGGAAAGCAGATTCATTCATTTCCTCCCACTCGGACGCACACAGGTACTCCACCAGGCCTCCCCCACCCACCTTATAGAAGCGAGGGCAGTGGCCCCCATTCCCAGAGGGGGAGTCAAGCCCCAGAGACCTTCCTTGCGTAACAAGTCCGTGGGGACTGGACCGGAACTCCAGCCCAGCTCGGTCCCTGCCATGCGCACCCTGGAAGGACCTTGTCTAAAGACGTAACCCAGGCCGCCCGCCTCGACCCTTGCCTGGGAGTGATGTAAACAAGTTCAGGATGTTCCCAGAAGCAGGCAAGGTCAGACGCCTGCGAGGCTGTTTCCTCTGCGTCCTTTTCCTGGCTTCTCCTTCCCTCCTCCCTCCCCTGCCTGGGATGCGTGTGCTCCTCCATCCAGGGAGCAGGCTCCTGCCCCGGGGCCGCCTGCCCTGGTCCTGGGCGCACCTGTGCTGCCCACGTAGCTGGAGCCTCGCTGGCTGAGCTCACAGCCCAGAGAGGCGAGCGCCCGGCCCCCAACTAGCCTTACTAGCCCGACGAGCGTGCCCACCCTCTCAGCCTCAGGCTCAGGGTCCACATGGAGGGAAGATCATTTTTGCTTTGGAAGTTGATCTTAGGAACTTTGAGAGCAGGCGGAGGTACCTGGCACACGTTCCGCGCCATAGCGTGGTCTTTGGTGTCTGGTAATTTTCGAGTTGCACTGGCCGGCTGTGTGGCTGCCCTGCCCCAGCACACACCACACCGGATGTGACAAGCAGGTAGGGACACAACACATGGGTGAGCTTGGGGACAGCTGGACCGCAGCACATGGGGTGTCTTGATTTCACTCTCAAATTCCCTAGGTATTTGCATAACCTCTGAGTCCCGTCTCCAGGTGGGGAGGGGGGCTGCAGGGAGGGGTTCGTTGACAGGAGAGAGCCCTTTAGCATTTTCTAGGGCCATTTCTGGAGAAGGACCCCAGAAGAGGGTTTAGGATGCAGGTGTGGTCCTTGCTGCCTGGGGGGGAGGCGTGGGGGGAGGGGGAAGGAGAGAGTCTGAACCTGGCGGTGTGACCTGGACAGGGATGAGAGTGACAGGGCTTTAGATGGGGCTTAGCAAAGAGCTCGAGGCGCTGCAGTCTGTCCCTGGAAGGGCTGGGTGGCATCTCCCTCCACCCGCACGGGAAGTGATTTACAGCACCTGCTTCCGTGGCGCCTTCACGTGACCTCACTAAGCCTGGCCAGGGAGGCAGCTGGTGCTTGTTTCTTTAAAGCTGAGCCCACAGAAGCGCTGAGGGCATAACTGTGAGATTGCCTTTCACCCGTGGACGGAGTGTCTGCCGTGTGCCGGGGACCAACGTAGGTGCTGAAGGCATCCCAGTAACACAGGTGATGGTCTCTATGCGCAAGGGGCCCTCGGCCACCTGCCCGTGGCTCCAGGATGGGGAATGAGGCGATCACCCCGGGATGAGCATGGGAATAAGACATAGAGCGAACATGCGTAAGTACTGAAAGACGATGCATCGTGTTCAGGTGGTGACGAGGGGGTAGGGAGCAGCGGGGTGGGGGCTGCACTATATGGGGTGGTCAGGCCAGGCCTCTTGCATAAAGTTCACCTGTGCAGAGACCTGAGAGAGTGGGAGTGAGCTGCACTGGCGTTTGGAGAAGCGCATTTGGGGTGAGGGCCTGAGGGGGACCCTGTTCAAAGGCCCGGGAAGGACCCAGGTCCGTCTGCGTGTTTGAGGAACAGTGGGGAGGCTGGGATGGAGAGAGGGGTGGGGGCTGAAGACAAGGCTGAGATGCCCGCGGGTCACTGCGGCCTCGGCGAAGGTGTTGGCCTTACCTGGTGGGCGTCTGCAGAGGAGCCCAGCCCCGGGCTTGACCCTCCGATTCCGATTTAGTGCTCATTCCGCTGCTGTGTCCCTCGCCCGCTGGGTAGGCTTATCATCATTATTACTGTTCTTTCCACTGCGATGATTATTCCCGCAGCTCCTCTGCTGCCAAGACAGTGAATTTGGAGTTGAGGAGTCTGGCTCCCTCCTGGACTCGGCAGGCGCATTTAAGGGTGAGAGCGGGCGGAGGAAGCTGTGGAGAGAGCCCACTTGTGCCTGTGGTTTGCACTTCCCTCCCCTCCACCCCTTGCATTTCACTGACTCACCTCCAATCTCTGCTGTGGGTCAGCCCACCTGCCCCCGTAGAGGAGAAAAAGCAAAGCAAGAGGGGGTCTGTGCTCAGTCAGCACAACTCCGGATTCGCACCCTCGACCCTCCTGCCTTTCTAGGCCATTCGCTGTCGGGAGAGGAGATGGTGTGGACCACTGGTTATGACAGAGCATGGGGAGCACGTGTAACAGATCGGCTGCTCTGCATCCGGGAACCCCGGGGTGTCCATCCAGTCCCGGATTCGCACCCTCGACCCTCCCTGCCTTTCTAGGCCATTCGCTGTCGGGAGAGGAGGAGATGGTGTGGACCACGGGTTACGACAGAGCATGGGGGGCACGTGTAACAGATCAGCTGCTCTGCATCCGGGAACCCCGGGGTGTCCATCCAGCAGACGGTCAGGCTGTCTTGTCTAGATAGATGCCCAACAGTGAGAAGGTACTTCATGCTAAGGAACCTTACACTTAAAAATGGTAAACGTGGGAAATTTTATGCAAATTTTACTGCAATAAACAACCAAAATAAAAAAACAAAGGAAGGTTACCCTCTTCAACAGTCCTCTGCAAGGCTGAGAGGCGTAGAGGTTGAGTGACTGTTCCACAGCCACACCGCAGGTGGAGATGTCTGGCCTCAGTCCACTCTCCTAGCTCCAACCCACACCATTTCTTTTCTTTTTTCTTTTTTCTTTTTTTAAAATATATTTTATTGATTTTTTACAGAGAGGAAGGGAGAGGGATAGAGAGTTAGAAACATCGATGAAAGGGAAACATCGATCAGCTGCCTCCTGCATACCTCCTACTGGGGATGTGCCTGCAACCAAGGTACATGCCCTTGACTGGAATCGAACCTGGGACCCTTCAGTCCACAGGCTGACGCTCTATCCACTGAACCAAACCAGTTAGGGCTACCCACACCATTTCTTGCTCACGGATGGAAATAAGTACAGGGGAGTTGTCACTCCGTGGTCTTTGAAACTGCTACCATCCAAATATGAGATCTTAGCCCGGCCGGTGTGGCTCAGTGGTTGAGCGTTGAACTATGTGCTGTGAGGTCACGGATCAATTACCAGTCAGGGCACAGGCTGGGTTGCAGGCTCAATCCCCAGTGTGGGGCATGCAAGAGGCAGCAGATCAATGATTCTCTCTCATCATTGATGTTTATCTCTCTCTCTCCCTCTCCCTTCCTCTCTAAAATCAATAAAAATATGTTTAAAAAAACCACAAAAAACAAATATGAGATCTTAGATTTAGCTGAGATTTCCTCAGACCTGTCCTGTGGAGCTCTCCCTGGATGAGTTTGAGCCTCGCCTCCTTTCTGGGGCTCTCTGAGTAGCGGTGGTCATCGCCCTAAAAGGCCAAGATGTGCAGTAGGAGGAAGGCGAGAAAGAGCAGTGATGGACCGGAGTCAGGGCTCTGACTGAGGACCTTGTGGTATTTCCAAGCACTTTTCTCTTCTCTGCGCATGTGAGCCTCATGACACCTGGGCAACAGGGAGATGAAGGAACCACTTGATGTGACTGATACGGACCTTGTAGGACCTAGTTGGTGCTATTTATGAGGTTCTAACCCTAAATCTAGTCCCTCCTCCCTGTCCTATGTCACCTTCGTGGCAAGCCTTGATCAGGGTGACGGAATAGGGTTCACTGAGTTTATGGGGCCTGAGACGCACTGGCCCTCTGTGGGGGTGGCAGTGTTCTGGGCCGGGAGAGTAGGAGGAGGATTGTGGTGTTAAGCACTGAAAGGTAGTCATTCTCAATCTTCCCCTTAAAGAATCACAAGATGGGGAGACAGGGATTCTCGGGAGGCCTCTTGGCTAAACAGAGAACACTGGGCTGTGAGCTTATGGTGCTGGGTCGGGGACAGCCCTCAGTCTTGAACAAGTCACTTCGCATCCTGGTCCTCAGTTCCATTCACTGGAAAGTATGTATAGCTAATGATAAGAATTCAACTTATTTCCAAAAGTATTTACTGAGTACTTACTTTATTTTATACCCAGTGATGATATCAAGACCCACTGCATAAAGGCCTAGATTCTAGGGACTCAGAGTTTCATGAAATTTCTCCAACTCTGTTCTTACCCAGTGCCCCCAGGAGAGTCCTACATTCGTGTCAGCCAGCACTGTGGTCCTCACACGGCGGGGGGAAGATGGGGGAACAGCGTAACAAGTTTGAGAAGGATTTTGGGCTCATCCTATTATTCACGCACACACACCCATGCACGCAAGCACACACACACATGTACACACGTGCAACATGGTTGACTTAGGGAGACATGAGGTCAGGCCTTCTGTTTCCCAGCTAAAAGGCTTTGAGCAAGTTACTCAAGCTCTGAGCCTCCATGTTCTTACCTGTAAAATAGGATCGTACAACCTTCCATGTCTAACCAAAGCATTGTGTGAGGCCGAAGTGCGCTTGAGTAACGCGAGAGGTCCTTGCAGACGGTGTCTGCCAGGTTTACCCAGCGTGGTGGACAGAGCTATGTCAGCTTCCCAGTTGGTTGGATCTGAGTTCAGATCTTGGGAATCCCAGTCGTTACTCAGATGTGACTTGGAGCAGGTGACTTAATGTCTTGTTCCCTCAGCACTAAGACGAGGCAATGCTGTTATTGGTGACCTGTTTACTTGCTAATGGGTTGAGTCCCCTAATAGGTTGTAAGCTTCATGCAGAGTCCTTGTCAGTCTTGCTCACTCCTGTGTGCCCAGCTCTGGAAGGGGGTCTGGCACTAGAAGGTGCTCAGTGAGTAATGTTGAAGGCTGGTGAGCGGATGAAGGAAGGAGTAGGAGTCGCTGGATACTGAGCAGGAGCTGTGATGTAATGATGTGTCGGAGCACCCTCAGGAGCTCATGTGTCCCTCCTTTCCTTGCAGGACCCGGGTCAAGCTGGAAAGCCTGGAAGATGCCTACATTCTGCGGGGAGATGATGACTCGCTCTCCGACAAGCACGGCTGCCCGGCCTACGTGAGCCCGGAGATCTTGAACACCAGTGGCAGCTACTCGGGCAAGGCCGCCGACGTGTGGAGCCTGGGCGTGATGCTGTACACCATGTTGGTAGGGCGGTACCCTTTCCATGACATTGAGCCCAGTTCCCTCTTCAGCAAGATCCGGCGCGGCCAGTTCAACATTCCAGAGACGCTGTCGCCCAAGGCCAAGTGCCTCATCCGGAGCATCCTGCGGCGGGAGCCTTCCGAGCGGCTGACCTCGCAGGAAATTCTGGACCATCCTTGGTTTTCTACAGATTTCAGCGTCTCCAGTTCAGGATATGGTGCTAAGGAGGTGTCTGACCAGCTGGTGCCGGATGTCAACATGGAAGAAAACTTGGACCCTTTCTTTAACTGAGCTCATGCCCCACAGAGACTGGGCTGGTACCGGAGCGGCAGAGGGCAGCGAAGGGACTTCCTCCAGGGACCACACGTCACCTGGCTCCGTAGCAGGAATGACACTGACACTCACAGGTTTCTTGGTTCAAAGAAGGAAAACCTTCAAGGAGCTGACTGAACATGTAGCATGGGGACGGGAGGTGTGGGGTGGGGTCGGGCCCTGGGGCCGGGTCAGGGGTGGGGGAAAGCCCCCTGCAGTTTCTCCTCCCTGATGGAGCCCCGGAGACCACCCCCCTCAGTTGGCTCTGTCTACCCCACTTTTCATTTTGTTCAAAACTAGTTGCAGATCCTGACAGAATCGAAACTCTCTGCCTCAAACCCACATCTCGGCATCGCACTGTTAGCATCTAACTTCTTGTCATGATTCAGGGAAGGTACAATCGGCCAAGGGTTTTCTTTTTTTCTTCTTCTTCTTTTTCTTTTTTCTTTTGAAACAAGCCAACCACCTATCTGATCATTAAACGGTCACTTAAAGACAATTCGGTGCACACAGACTGACATGAAACCTGGGTGCTAAACTAAGAGAAAAGGAAAGTCCAGTTTGTGTCTCTTAATCGCTGTCTCAACTCATTCCTTCGAGGTAAAGTATTCAATACCCCGTTCGGGAAGGGACATGTTCATTCTCAGCTCCCTGAAAAGGGGAGGGGGACCTGGCCTTCATAAGCTATTCTGTTTCGTGTCAGGAAGCTCTTAGAAGTCAAACTTCCAGAGCATCACTGCTCTCATAGTTTAAAGAAAGAGAAAAGGAAGGAAGAAAGGAGAAAGGCATTCGCCTCCTTAGTCTTTTTCCTGTTGAACGACCAGGGTTGCCTGCGAGGCATCGCCCTGGGCAGAGATGGGAGTGAGAGAGCAGGAAGCTTGGAGTCCGAAGCTTCTACAACCCGGGGCTCTCAAGGAAACATGTCTGTCTTTGTTCGATTGGAGACGAGCGAGACAGAGCAGGTTGTCCCCCACGTGTAAAATACAGGGCGGCTCTCTCGTACCCTTCGTGGAGAATGGCCCTCTTGGCTTCGGAGGCCCTCTGGTCTGGACAAAAACCCTCGGTAGAGATAAGTGGGAAAGACAATAAGCTGAAAGCGAGGACGATATAAATAAAACGGCTTCTACCCCCACACGCACCTTTGTATCTTCGAGAACTCTTCTATTTATTAAGGAAAATGTCACATTGTGATGTATTAAGCCAGTACTTCAATTACGGGTTGACTTGGGATGACATGTTACATGCTGTCGTTAACATTTATATATATATATATATTTTTTTTTTTCCTTGTTTGAGTATTTCTGTCCCTGAAATAACCTTTCCTTTGGCTTTTCTAGATAGCTTTATTTGATTTTGAGTGGCCAATGTTTTTTTTTTGTTTTTTTTTTATTAACGGCTTTTCTATCGCTGTATGATACAGAACTCTTTCGGCATAAATATTTGTGTTTCCAGTACCTCAGTTGTTTGGATTTTACTGCCTGTATACGTTGTGTGAACTGGTCCTGTTTTTGGGTAGGTGACACGTGGACTCTAGTATGTAAATGTTACTTGAATCTGTGCTCCATTATCGTATGTGGCATGTATGTGCGGACCGTGGATGCTTCACGCCTGCCCAACAGGAGCCCGGCCGGCCCCTTTCCGAGAGGGCGGCTCCCCCGTTCGTGTCCGGAGACAAGGCGGCCATGGACGTGCCCTGGATTCTATTTTGATAACAGAAGATGGAGAGGAGAGGCTTTTTACACGCTGAGGATGGTGCTGTGTCGAGGAGGACCTGTTTCCTTCCCTCCCCCCGTATTTTTTAAGGACCTGGGAGGAGGAGAGAGTGGTGACATGCATGGTGGGAATCTGTGGCCTCTGGTGCTTTGTCCTGTACTTGGTTTAATGTTTTTGTCCTAATCTCTTCAATCAATAAAATTGTGCGTATTTAACTAAAAGTCTGGGGTCTGGGGAAGGTGACTTCCTGCTTCGGAGGCTGTGGCCACTGTGCACCAGCTGGGAACTCAGATGTTCTGGAGGGTCTTCCGTTCACGGTGAACCATCACTACTGCCAGACAAGGCCAAGGCTGCCTTCCCTCAGGACGGGGCGTGTGCCGGCCGGTTAGGGGTAACGGCTCGCTGACTTGTCTATCTCCCTGAGTGAATCCTCACCCCGCCTTCGGAGGTGTGAGTTCCGTTCCTATTTCAGATTAGGGGAGGAGCCCGGGCAGACACAGACTTCCCCCAAGGTAAGCGCCCTGTAAGGATAGGGTCAGGCGCGGACTCCAAAGCCTGTTGAGTCCCAAAGCCTGGTACTGTTTCTGAGTCCAGTTCTCAGGGTGAGTCTAATAAAAGCCCTGGGTGGCCGGCCTTCCCCAGGGCCCAGAGACCCAGGCTTCCGCAGGATTCAGCAGCTACTGGAACCTGATTGGAAACCTCCATGGATGCCCCTCCCAGAAACCAGTGTCTGCCCAGGAGCCCTTCTCCGTCAGCCACAGAACATCAGGCGGGCGGTGTCCATGGGCTACCCCATCCATCCTGCTCCTCATTGAATAGGAGTGACTGCAGCCCAGCGAGGGCCAACTCAGTCCTGAGACGTTAAGCAAGTGCCTCCTGTGCCATTTCAGTGCAGGTTGGGGAAACATGCGGACACGGGCCGTGGGCGGGCAGGATGGTGAGTGGGGCAGGCACCGGGGTTCATGCCAGCCCATAGGATGGGCTCCCACCTGTCTAAGTCTGTCGGGTGTGCTGGGAGAGGTGACGCTGCATCCGAGGCCAGAAAGAATGGCTGGGAAGGAAGGAAGAGAAACAGCAGTGCCACTCTCAGCAGAGAGAAACGTGCGAGAAGTGTCCAGAGACTTGCCCAGGTGCATACCATTGGTGCCAAGCCGTGGATGACTTCATTCACACTCCATGCAAAGACCGTGGGTGGTGTACAGGGACATGGCTTTCTAGCCGATGGGACCAGGCCTCTCAATCCACAAAATGCTTGTCGTCCGGTGATGTCACTTCTGCATCCTCAGCATCACCAGACCCAGTGCCTGGCATGTGAGAGCTTTCCAGGAACAAGTGCTAATTGAGGGATCGTTTGCTCCGGGGGACTCTGTGCTGCTCAAGTTCCTTCCAGCCCCCGGTTTCTAAGAGGCACATCATTAGGAAACAGCCTTTGCCAGTTCCGAAGCCCACCAGTGGCTTTTGTTCGGGCACAGATAGGCCGATCCAATTTCCTTGCTCTTTCCCTGCCTGGGATTAAGCAGGGCGGGCCTGCTGCCTAATGAGGGCCTGTGTGAATTGTGTGCTCTGTCAAAGCTTCGCACGTGTGGTTGCTGCGGAGGGAGTTGTGGGCACACACTCGCTGCCTCTGCCTAATGAGCTTCCTTCCACCTTGCTGGGGACCCAGAACCGGCAAGCTCTCC
>NW_005371287.1:398453-414726 GCF_000412655.1 Myotis brandtii
CCAGGCTTAGCCGGCCAGACACCTTTTATTCTCGAATCCCTTCTGGGATAGTACCTTACCCCCGTGGTCCTGAATATGGACCTGGGGCAGGGCAAAGGGTCTGGGCCCCTGGGAACCCGGCAGGGGTTGGGGAAGTAGCTGGCCTGGGCTCTGAATCCTCACTTTCATCTTAGCCGTAGCTGAGCAGATCATGTAACTTTGGTGAGGACCATGGCTGTTGAGAGGATTAACTGAGTGAGGGAATGCCAAGGGCTTAAACCTGTGCCAGGCTGGATGAGTGATGGTTTCTACAATCAGTCAAAGGCACAATAGGGTGGAGTGCTTTTGACTGGGGAATGGCACTGGAGTGGAGACTCGATGGCGCAGAGAGGGGCAGGGCCCCACTGAGACCCGTCCCTGCCACATCCAAAGCAGCTGTGCGTTCGGTCCAACCTGGGTGGTTCTAACGTGGACTTACAGAGAGGAAGACGAAGGTAGGCTGCTAGGTGTGTTTGAAAGCTATCGGTCAAGCCCAACCCTTAAAGAGTTGACAAAGTAACTTTGAAAAAGCAACCAAGGTCCAGAGAAACCAAGGGCATCATGAGTTGCCATGTCACTTGGACATTGGCAAGGCCACCCAGAGAAGAGCAGGAGCTCAGCTCCAAGGCTGAGCTGGACTTGGAAGGGATAACAGCTGGAGCTGCCCGCCAGCCGCCCTCCTGGAGTCCTTTCCTGACGGGGGTTCTCAGAAGCAGCTTCCTGGGTCCCCTGCTTTGATCCACACCATCTGTGGGGTTGATCAAGCAGATGACCCTTAGGAAAATGTAAATTCCAGCCCAGAGATTTGGTTTCTCAGTTGAAATACATCCTGATCACGTTGGCGTGAGGTATGGTTCAGGCTCTGCAGGCAGCTTCTTAGCTT
The DNA here is from genome assembly GCF_000412655.1 of Myotis brandtii. Taxonomy (NCBI): domain Eukaryota; kingdom Metazoa; phylum Chordata; class Mammalia; order Chiroptera; family Vespertilionidae; genus Myotis; species Myotis brandtii. The sequence goes on from NW_005371287.1 coordinate 399,355, forward strand.
GTTGGAGAGCCACGAGTTGAAGGTACTTCGTGTTCAGAGCCAATGGTGTTCCCAGTTCTCTGGTCGTTCCTTACTAAAAAGAAATGGATTCGGACTTCAAAGGGAAGTACATCCTCCCTGGAACAAGCCGCCTTGGGAAGAAGAAACAATGGGTGACATCCTTCGGCCAGCGTTCCCTTTTCTGGGAAGGCAGTGGAGATCTACGGGGCCTGGCAGGAAGACAGAGCTCCAGATCCCCCCGCCCCTATGCCCGCCCCCCTCCCCGTGAGTCCCAGGCCTGGGGCCCAAGAGGAAGCTGGGAAGGGGGCCCGGGAGGACTTCCCAGGGAGGGGTCTGGAAGGGATGCGGGAGGAGGAGACCCACCCACCTCCTGAGTATTGCTGATATGTATCTTCTGCTGCCAGCACCACTGTTCTTACAGCGCCCTGGGAAGCAAGGATAGGAGATGAAGAGATTGGCCATACAAGGCTAGATCTTGGACTCTGATTAACATATTTTCCCAAGGAAAGGGGCCTGAGCCAAGGCGGAGGACCATTAATGCTTAGTAAAATGTTTACCAGGTACCTAGCTAAACCAGACTTAGGGCAAGGAAAGGAATGAAAAGAGATAAGCTCCTTAGTCGTCATAGAAATGAACACATATCTTAAGCTTAAGTTAGGGTCAGGGTCAGGGTCAGGGTTAGGACTAGGGTTAGGGTTACGGTTAGGGCTAGGGCTTGCGTTAGGGCTAGGGTTAGGGCTAGGGTTAAGGTTAGGGTTAGGGTTAGGGCTAGGGTTAGGGTTACGGTTAGGGCTAGGGTTAGGGTTACGGTTAGGACTAGGGCTTGCATTAGGGCTAGGGTTAGGGCTAGGGTTAGGATTATGGTTAAGTTTAGGGCTAGGGTAGGGTTAGGTCTAGAGTTAGGGTTAGGGTTAGAGCTAGGGCTAGGGTTAGTGTTAAGGTTAGTTCAAGGGCTTGCATTAGGGATAGGGTTAGGGTTAGGACTAAGGCTACATTTAGGTTTAGGGTTAGGGCTGGGGATACGGTTAGCATTAGGGTAGGTTTAGCATTAGGTCGAGGGTAGTGTTAGTGTTAGCGATATGGTTAAGGCACAAGGAGCTCAACCTCTCAGCGGAGGGGCTCAGAGATGGTCCAGCAGGATGAATGGTGTTGAAGAGGTTGAGGGCTGTAACTGTTTTGATTTGAGGGGTTTAGGACTGTGGTCAGCTTAGCCTGCCCTGGGTGTCTGGTCCTCACCTGGTGGATGGACTCCATGCTGACCTCCAAGGAAATCGGAGTGGTGCCTTAGAAAGTGGGTTTTAAACACCTACCCAGGTGGTTTTGAGGTAGGTGAGGAGCAGGTCATGGGGAATCATTAAAAACACCAGTGCAGTCCTAACCAGTTTGGCTCAGTGGATAGAGTGTCGGCCTGTGGATTGAAAGGTCCCAGGTTCGATTCTGGTCAAGGGCACAACCCCAGTAGGGAGTGTGCAGGAGGAAGCTTATAGATGTTTCTCTCCCATCGATGTTTCTAACTCTCTATCCCTCTCCCTTCCTCTCTGTAAAAAGTCAATAAAATATAAAAAAAGAAAAAGAAAAAGAAAGAAAGAAAACACCGGTGCCTGGGAAGGCTGGAGCGGCTGCAGGGGGCTCGAGGTCACCTCCCACCGGGCACTTGGGTGTGGGTGAGTGTTGGCTCAGACCAAGGGAGGATGGGACCTGAGAGGTGAGACAGACTGTCCTTCTTAGAGCCTAGCGAATCCTCACCGTCCTCATTAGAGCCCTGATGGCCGGGCTGCTGCTTTGGACTCTGGGCAGAGGACAGAGGGTTAGGGTTAGGGTTAGGGCACAAGGTTAGGTTTAAGGTTATGGCTAGGGTTAGGTTTAGGGCTAGGGTTAGGGTTAGGGCTAGGGCTAAGATTAGGGTTAGGGTTAGTGCTAGAGCTAGGATTAGGGTTAGGGTTAGGGCTAGGGTTAGGGTTAGGGCTAGGGCTAAGATTAGGGTTAGGGTTAGTGCTAGGGTTAGGGTTAGGGTTAGGGTTAGGGTTAGGGCTAGGTTTAGTGCTAGTGTTAGGGTTAGGGTTAGGGCTAGGGTTAGGTTTAGGGCTAGGGATAGGGTTAGGGTTAGGGTTGGGTTAGTGTTAGGGTTAAGGTTGGGTTAGGGTTAGGATGTGAGTTATAGTTAGGGTAGGCTTAGGGTTAGGGTTAAGTTTAGGGCTAGGGTGAGGGGTAGGGTTAGGGTTAGGGCTAGGGTTAAGATTAGGGTTAGGGTTAGTGCTAGAGCTAGGGCTATGGTTAGGGCTAAGTTTAGGGTTAGGGCTAGGGTTAGAGTTAGGGCTAGGATTAGGGTTAGAGTTAGGTTTTGGTTTAGGTTCTATCTTCAGTGTTTTTCTACTTGTATGTTAAAGACAATGAAGACTCTATGAAACTGGTCCTGAATCATGTGGAGAAGGACATGAAAGGTCAGGGGCAGATAGAAACCTAGTAGCTGTTCTTACAACATTGTTCTTCAAGACACAGCTCTGGGGTCACCTCTTCCAGAAAGTTTTTCTTGAACTGTGACCTCCAACAGGGGCTCTGCTCCACCTCTGGGCTGTGGTCTCCCTGAGGGCAGGGTGCAGTCTAAGTCCTCTCTCTAGTTTAACGGCCCTCACTGCCCTGGCACAGAGTCAGGGCTCAGGAAACATGTGTTGAACGAATGAAGATGGACTAGAGACGTCTCCGGGCAGACCAGGGAACTTCGTCTCACCGTTTTTCAGAACACAGGAGTTGGGCATGAATGTCGTGGCTGAGATGTTTATGCCAAGGGGTGGGGAGGACATTCAGGGAGGAAAAGCAAAAACAACTGGTGCACTGGGGAAGGCATCCTTTCTAAAAATGGCCACAGTCATCTTCATTACATAGGAGGATCTGCCATTTTTAGCATATTGAATGCAGCTGGCAGAGGGTGGTGCTCAGAGCTGTAAATATGAAGAGCAGCCATGATCTGACTGGACTGTCTCAACTCTTCCTACCATTTAAGAGATGGAAACCTGGAATATACGGGCTCTTGCAGGCATTATGCTGTGTTTATTCTTGAACCAGGTTTAATAGACTGTTGTTTCTTTGCAAAGCCAGTGCTTCTTGATGCCTTTTAGCCAGAGATGCTATTCTGGAGAGTAATGCAAAATTTGTCTTCATCTGAGGGAGATTTTTTTAAAAATATATTTCTTTATTGATTTCAGAGAGGAAGGAAGAGGGAGAGAGAGACAGAAACATCAATGATAAGAGAGAACCACCGATTGGCTGCCTCCTTCACATCCCTACTGGGGATCGAGCTCGCAACCCGGGCATGTGCCCCTGGCCGGAATTGAACCCGGGACCCCTCAGTCCGCAGGCCAACACTCCATCCACTGAGCCAACCCGGCTAGGGCAATGAGGGAGATTTTTAAAAATATATTTTTATTGATTTCAGAGAGGAAGGGAGGGGGAGAGAGAGAGAGAGAAACATCAATGATGAGAGAGAATCATTGATCGGCTGCCTCCTGCACGCCCCCTACTGAGGATCGAGCCCGCAACTGGGGCATGTGCCTCTGACTGGAACCAAACCCGGCACCCTTTAGTCTGCAGGCCGACACTCTATCCACTGAGCCAAACCAGTTAGGGCAGGGAGATTTTTTATATGATTGCACCAGGGTCAACATGCAATTTACCGAGGTATGTAGACTGGTGGCCTGAGACTGTTCAGCCTGGGGTGCCTCTGAGGCTGCTCCTGCTGCATGAATCTCCGCCAGGACAACAGGGGTTCCTGGGATGAGCTTGGCCGTCCTTGCCCCCACCCTTTGGACTTGCTGATATTTGTCCTAAGAGTTTATCTTCAGCTTCTTTTCATAATGAGGAGACTTTTGTTAAACGGTGTCTTCTGCAGTTATATATTTTTTAGGATGCATATCTCTTGTTTTCTAAGTATACACTTGCTATGTTACTAAACATACTTTTTCAAGCCCCACACATAGTATGCACCTCAAATGTGATTCTGACCCTTGCCGGTGGGGAACCCTCAGTGAGTCCAGCTCACCAGAGCAGACCACTGGGCTCTGGACTGGTGTGGATTCCCGGGAGATGTCAGTGACCCTTGGCAATTAGAAGGCAGTGTGATGCATGAGAAGTGAGAAAAGCATGGCTCATGCTTCAAATGCTGCTACTCTTTCAATATGTGAATTTGGCCAAAATCCTTAGACTCTCCAAACCCAGGTGTGCTTTACAGCATCAGAATATTGACAACTGTTCTGCTGATTTCTGAAATACTCTGTTGGGAAAGCTAGCCTGGGGGTCAGGGGGAGGGTGTGGAAACTGCAGACACCAGGGGCAGCGCGTGGGGCAGCTCGTGGGGCAGGCTGACAGGGGCCTGGCCTTGCCAGGCAGTTTGCACTGCCTGGTTGCGGACTGCCCCGGGGGACGGTCTCAAGGGCATCCACCTTCCTACCAGCTCACAGGTGCCTTTCACAGGGCCAGGGCCTGGAAGTTGCAACTCTGATCTAAGACACGGGTGGCAGTTCTGACCCATAAAGGTGATTGACTCAGTTTCCCTGTGGCCTGTTTACCTCCCAACAATTCACTTCCACGTGATTCTGCTGCTGTGGTGAGATCTGGGTTAGCAAAATTGTCACTTGTATGACAGCCAAGTCATCCCACAAAGATCTCATATATATTTACTAGAGGCCAGGCACACGTCCCTAGGCCTGGCCTGAAATCAGGGCCATCTTCCCTGGCTGCCCACAGCCGGCCCTCCCCCACCTCCCCCGGCCCGTCGCCACCCCCCCACCCCGTCCAGTTCCCCATTCGACATCGGGTGATCGGAGCCTGCTGGCCAGGGGGAGTAACTCAGAGGTCGGCCATTCTGCCCGCTCTCCGGCCCCACCCCCACCATGGGATGCCCTCTGTGTATGGGGCCACTGGTGGGGTTGGGGCCTTGGCCTGGTGCCACCCGCCACCCACCCTTGGTTCCCCGTTCACCATTGGGCGATCGGAGCCTGCCAGCAGGGGAAAGGGACCAAGAGGTTGTCTGTGCGTCTCATAGTGACTGGTCGAGTGGTCGTTCTGCTGTTAGGGTCAATTTACATATTGCCCTTTTATTATATAGGATACACTGACTTAGGTCACTTTACTTCTTCCTTGATAACATAATTATATACCACTTTAAGGATAGAGACCAAAGGACAAACAGATAAAGGAAGAAAAGTAAATAGCTTAACAATCTGGGGTGATCATCTTTAAAATTTAACATACATTCAGTTCTAAACTCCCTCTCTCTCTATTTCCTCAGTCCCTCTTGCCCTTTCTCCCTCCTTGCTTCCTTTATGTGTTTATTCAATCAGACATTAGATCAGCAAATATTCCTGATAATATTTTCTACACGCTCATTGTTGAGGACATCCAGACGTAAGGACTCATAGTCCTGCCCATGAGGAACTCAGGTGACAATGGGGGAAGCTGACAAGAAAGGAGCCCATCACGTGCTCTTGGAGGACTTCTGTGACAGACACCGGCATCAGGAGCTGTGGGGCCATGGATCCAGCCGTGGGGGCGGTAAAGAAGGACTCTCTGAAAAACAGTGTAGACGGATTGAGTCCTGAAGAATGTGTAACAATTTGTGAGGCCAAGTGGTGGGTGAGTAATCTTAGGTAGACTGATCAGAAGGCCCATTGGTACGAGTCTATGGTATGTTTCCGGCTGCCACTGCCCACAGCTAAACACAACTGATTATGAAATACACTGCGTCTGAGTAAATACAAATTATTCATTAATTAGCAAAAGCACACTTTTTCTGTCATCAAGCTCAGAAAATATTGTTTCCTCTGGTGGTGTGAGTTGTATACAGAGATATGACCAGCGGTGTTTTCAGGATCGATTTGGTCACAGACACAGATACAAATAGTTCCTGAATACATGGTCCAGTTCCTCCAGGGTCCCGGAAGGTGTGTGTTTGGCATTGAAATGGGTGGCACGACCTTCAGGAAACTACAAAGCTCCATGAAGGGAGACAGTTTCATGGGCACCGAGGCTGTCTAGAAAGATTCTGGAGAGATGCCTACAGATTGGAGTCTTGATTGATTTCCTAGGATGAAAATTTATGAATGACTCTCGTTACTGGGTTTGCTGAGAGCTGGGCCCCAGTCTCTAATACTGGGGATGCTCCTGTTACAACAGAACAAGCCAGGGGCACAGCCCGGGGCTGTCCCATGCAGGAAGGTTGGGGACAAATTCCCACCCACCCCCTCAGCTCAGGTAGTTAAGTATAGCTTTGTCCACTTGGGCCATTTGTCTTTCTGGGCCCCAAATCCAGCACAGTGACCTGCTCTCACCTAGACTCGCAGTTTACGTTGCCAGGACTGTATCAGTTAAAAAGAACAGAGTTTCATCCTGCTTTGCAAACGCTTATTTTCTCACATTGACGAAAGGAGAACATAGCCACACATGGCAGCGGCAGAAGAGGGCTGAAAACATAGGGACAGAGGGAGATGCTCTTGGTTTGAACTGCGGCTCTGCTTCTGTGAAGTGGAATGATATTGTCTACGTTCCTCAGTTTCTGTGTTTCATTGCCTTCACCTGTAACTGGGGATATTGACCACCTCATGTCTGTGTGATATTTACACAGGTTAGTAGATTTCAGTGGTGCAATGATGTCTTCTTCTTATTTATTTTTTAAAAATATATCTTATTGATTTTTTTTTTTTTTTACAGAGAGGAAGGGAGAGGATAGTTAGAAACATCAATGAGAGAGAAACATGGATCAGCTGCCTCCTGCACACCCCCTACTGGGATGTGCCCACAACCAAGGTACATGCCCTTGACCGGAATCGAACCTGGCACCCTTCAGTCCGCAGGCCGACGCTCTATCCACTGAGCCAAACCGGTTAGGGCGATGTCTTCTTATTCTTATTGGGTGGCCTATATTAAGTTTCGGTCTCTCTATATTAATTTCCTTCCTATGAATCCTAAGAATCTTTGGGACAAACATTTGCTTAGAAGAAAGAGAAAGGAATCATAGTTACCCAGCTGGCAGCTAATGAGCCCCTGGTGTCCCTGGGAGGCCTTTGCGAGAGAGTCCATACATTCCGTGTACCCAAGAGACCTTCCTGCAGCCCTACGCGAAGGGTGCTCTGGGCTGGCTGGGGCCAGGCCAGGACTGGAGGTGACCTCAGGTGTCCCCATGCAGAGCCGTTCGATCACTCAGGAGAGACCCTATGGAAACAGGGAGAGGAATGCCAGGAGGTGTTGCAATATTATTTTAGAGGATTCATCTGCTTAGTATTATAGTTCCCCTCACTTAACCCTCAGAGGTTTTGGACTCTGCCTGGTGTGAAAATTTTTTTCTGTTTAGAAAGAGTTCCGCTCATTGCTCATTACTTTAGCAGACTGCACATTGGGAGAACTTGTTTATCCTGCTAAGTGAGTCATCAATATCCTGCTCTATACTGAGCCATGGAATGGTAGACTTGGACGGATCTCAAGGCTCCTCCAGCTCAGCCTCCTCATTTTACCAGCAAGGACATGGAGGCCCAAACAAGAGAGGGGCTTGCGTAAAGTCACCCTGCAGTGGCCCTGGGCCTAAAATACAGGTCTCCTGATTCCAAGGCCTGGGTGTCATTGCGCAAATGCAGCAGACATCTACAGAGTTGTGGAGGAAATGGGTGGGAAGGAAACCGTGTTAGAAATCATACACATTGTGCTCCAATTCGACCTCTCAGCAGCTGTGGAAGAAATTCCTAGTTAAGAAAGGGAATGCGACACCTAGTTAAGGAGATACAAATAGAAAATAACTCCATCATCCGTTCTGTGTAAAAATGGTGCCCTTACTCCCCAGGCACCCTGTTAGGCACTAGGGTAGGAAAGAGAAAAGACAGCTATGGCCCCTGCCTCACTGAGTTCATAATCTAGGGAGCTCTAGAGTGGACACATCTCAGGTTGTCCTGAAACTGGTTACCTGAAGCACTAGGGCCCCTTGGAGATGCCTCAAGTCTACTGTGAAGCTGCTAAGGAGATCAAGCTGTGTTCCACACCTCTCCTCACCCATTCCCAACCAGCTACACATGTGCCATTTTGTCTCTTTCTATACTGGGACTTCATGCAAGGTTTCACTTGAAGACAAGATTCCTTTGATTAATCCACTAAGTGAATTCATGCTGCCTTCTTCTATTATTCAGGAAAAAAATCTTCATCTGCAAGTATAAAACCCAACTCAGATTATCTGGACAATAGAATTTATTGGAAACCTTTGGAGATGTCAAGTTTTAGGCTCAAACAAGTCAAGAAGCTCAAGCATCGACAGGGCCACCCCCTTCTGTTTCGTTCCAAATAAGTTAGGGTCCAAGAACCTACGTGAAAACATCAGGATTTGCTTTCTCCCTTTCTCTCTGTGTCCACTCCACTTATCTCTGCTTGGCTCCATGAGTCATAATCCACCTCCAGATAGGAGGGACATGACTGCTGGCAGCCCCAGATGTATAACTTCCAGCAGGAAGAAACATTTCCCCTGCCTGTATGCAAATAGCCATCCAGGGAATACTAGGATTGGTTCTGCTTGGGTCTCTCACTTATCTCTGGACAAATCAGGGGAGCCAGGGGCATGGGGGTACTTTTAATGCTCAACCAGTGCTCACGTGCCAACCCCTGTGGAGGGAACTGGGCAGGATGATTGACAGTCCCACCAATATCAAAGAGAAGGGCAGAGGAGTTTTCTCGAGGGGAAGGGTGAGAATGTGCAGGTGGGAAGACCAGAGCTATGGCATCACAGTCTACTCCGTCCTTGTTTTCTCTTTAAATTCATACAATAAATTCCTTGATCACCTATCAACTTATTGTACTTAATTCTAAAATATTGACTAATGGCAACAATGATTGCTGGCAGCCGAAAATAAAGCATAGGAAAGAGAAAATTCAAACCCTTGATCGCAAGTGTAAAGCAAAATGGAGTGATCATCACATTATTCTTAGACACACTGGCTGGGAGAAGGCATGGACATTGAGAACAAAATGTTAGTCTCGAGTTTCTAGCACTCCAGTCAACGAAGGCAAGGCTGGGTGCGTCGTTCTCATTGTCCAATATTAGAATCTAGTGGCCAGAGCAAGACTGATCTGGCCCCTGCCTGACTGAGTTCTTCATCTAGGGAGCTCCCGAGTGGAGATAGACATTTTTGCCTGTGAGGCATTTGTGTTGTGTTTTGGTTTTTGACTTTTTAAAACCAGAAGATAATTTTCCTACCCAATCTCTACAACCCCAGATGGTTCTTTTCTGCACTTTTTGTGAAAAGTACATGGAGCCAGCATCTTTTAAATTGCTGTTATTCAAAAAGAGCACCACGCTACTCAGAGAGCCGGGACTGAAGAGGAAGGAGGACTACACTGGGGATGAAATGAACAATGTAAGGTGTTGCCAAGCTGCAGGAAGAACCAGATACAAAAAAAAAAGAGAGAAATATTCCGTTTTCTTAATGATCTTTTCCCTGTAGCTTCTCCTTATGACAGCTACCACCATCTTCTCTCCAAAGGGAGCTGCTTGTTTTCTGTCTCAGTAAAGAATACAGGAGCCATCGGAGCTCATTGTAAAAAAGGTCCGTGTCATAGAGAAAGTCACTACCAAGGAGTCGCTTCCAGAAAACGCTGACATCGGGTGATGCTGACTGGGTACCTATCACTGCCTGATCCTCCTATGGACAAGAAATGCAAACAGGAAGTGGCCTGTTCCTTTTCCAGGTAGGAGAATGCACGCAAGTCCTACACAAGGCAAACAGAGCCCGGGGCACCTGCGAAGTCACAGTGCCGAGAGCCAGGCAAGCTGGATGCTGCTTCTGGCTCTGCCCTCGTTTGCCACCTGGCCCTGTCCAAAATCCCTTCTTAGCTGGACTTTGTTTTCAAAATCAGCCAAATGCAAGCCCTGGCTTATGTGATCACTAAGATCGCGTCTGGCTTTGAGTGCCCATGGCTAAGTTATATTTTGAATAATACAGATCCTAGAGAACTATGCCCACCTATTGGATGACTAAGTGACAATATTGCTCGCCACATGGAGCTTTTGGAAATTGGTCTTGTGATTGGCAATAAATCTCCCTTTTCCAAAATACTCTTGTTTTTCTGTTTTTCTTAACAAAACTGACATTTTGCTGAGAAAGATTTTGAATGTCGCTCGCTCTTAATCGTTTGCTCTTTATAAACAGTCCTCTTCCTCAAGATACCAAAAAAAAAAGGAAAGGTTTTGTTTTCTTTTTTAAAAATTGATTTCTAGAGAGGAAGGGAGAGGGATATAGAGAAATAAACATTGATAAGAGAGAAACATCATCAATCGGCTGCCTCCTGCATGCCCCCTGCTGGGGATCAAGCCCGCAACCCCTGGGGCATGTACCCTGACTGGGAATTGAACCAGTGACTTCTTGGTTCATGGGTCAATGCTCAATCACTGAGCCACACCAGCCGGGCAAGATTCAGTTTTCTTAAAGGTCCTTTTCTCTGTAGCTTCTTCATGCAATGCACTTGAACTTGTCCATCAGCAGAGAGCTATTCAGCACCCTCTGCCTTGTAAGGGGGCCCCCCAAAGTGTTAGCTGCCCCCTGACTGCAGAGAAGGGCTAGAGGTCTCAGCATAGAACAAGACTCACCTTGGAAAGCCAATTCTCCTGCCTACACAAGGGTGCACGTTCTGAAAATGGGGAAGAAAGGCTTCATCTAAAACGATTGAGATTCTTCTCCCAGTTCTGCCAATAACCTAACGAAATACATAAGAATTGCTAGGACCGATACATACATATTATGTACCCTCCATACATATTATTTCACACGATCTCCACAAATAGCCCTGCAAATGGGCAATACTCCTCGTGTTTCCTAGACGACTCCATGGAGGCCCTGATGGTGTAACTGAAGTGTCCAGCAGCACTTGGGGCAGAAGTGTGGGGGGCGGGGAAGCAGGGCCCAGTCCAGCTCTCACCAACCAAGGGCAAGAGCGAGGGCTGGCATTTTCAATCCCTGGGACTCGGTCTCACTGGTAAACCAGGAACCCTAACCCGAGGCTACCTGATTCACAGGAATGAGTGTGTTCTGAGAACACAAATGCCATTCATTTCCTACTGACCCGAACCCAAGGCTATTTCAATAACTCAGAAACACGGTCAAATATCAAAGACCCGAATTTAGCAACCCCGAAAGCCCCAACCAGCCAAGCGCCACACAAGCTCTGCCTTCTCCTCGGAACAAGGTGGCATTGAGGACGAAGCCCAGAGCTGACCTGGGACTCTCTCCAGTGGGACCCGGGACCAGAGGAATGAACTTGACATTTGCAATTTCGGTGTGGCCTGAGACTCCGTTTGCAAAAAGAAGTCGCTTACAATGGAGGAGAGACATTTCTGTGGATACCAAAAGTGGAGACGGAATAGGGAAAGAAAATCATGCATTTGAAAATCTTACAAAAATAACAAATGAATAAGTTACAGCTTTTCCTTCATTCGCTGAAAAACACTGGGGTATGTTCTTTCTCACTTAACTCCGGAGTCCTCCTTCTTCCTGCTATTACTCTTAGTCATCTTCATTTTTTTAAGGCATTTATTTGGAGTCTGTTGCTTCTGCATTTTCAAAAGACAGCATCTGAGCACCGCCTGCCACCCAAGCCTTCGGCCAAGAAGCAGTGTCTGGGCCTGTGCATCTCCCAGACTCCCCGTACCGCCTCCCAGAACCCCCACCCACTGACTGTAGCCCCCCACGGGTAGCCAGTGAGGATCTCTGGCCTCAGGTCCCTGTGGACTCACCTTCAGGTCTGCCCGGTGCAACCCCAGGCCTCATTCATCTGACTCAGAGCACTTGACAGCTTACCTTGGTTGACCCGTGCGCTTCCAGAGGGTTGCCAGATTTAGCAAATAAAAATACAGATAGGCAGCCCGAGCTGGTTTGGCTCAGTGGATAGAGCCTTGGCCTGCGGACTGAAGGGTCCTGGGTTTGATTCTGGTTAAAGGTATATGCTTGGGTTGTGGGCTTGATGCCCAGTATGGGGCGTGCAGGAGGGAGCTGATCAATGACTCTTTCTCATCATTGATGTTTCTATCTCTCCCTCTCCCTTCCTCTCTGAAATCAATAATAATAACAATAATAATAATAATAATAATAAAAATACAGAGAGGCAGATGAGTTTGAGGTGAATAAATATTTTTGTGGAACTATGTCCTGTATACACTGTGACGTTTCACTTGTGAGGAAGCAGCATAGGCATCTTTCTTCCCATTCTACAGAGTGGAACACTGAGACCCACGAGGGGAAAGGATGCTGCCTATGACCCGCAGCGAGGAGGTGATATTGCAGGAATGTGAACCAGGATGGGCTGATCCCAAAACCCAGGCTGGTCCATGGCACTGGGCTGCCTCTATTCACTGTCACAGTGCAGCTAAGGACTTGACAGTTTGCACAACACTTTCAGGTGCATGATCTTAATGAATCTTCACAGAAACCCTGTGAGACAGGGCCCACGTTTGAAGACACATTTTTTTCCTTTTTAACACTTTAACCCCTCTGATGTCAGGATGTATTTTACTGTCAGTGGTGTGGCAGTCTCATAGGCAACATTTTCTTTCCTCTCTCTCAGAAGAGCGTAAAATAATGGCATCTGGGATTCCATCCCATGCAATGTTCCGAGGTATTTTCTGCAGCTGAAGAAATAGGCTGGGGGAAGTCTGGCCTCTAGAGTGAGGTAGCAGACACTATAATTAAACCTGTCTTCCTGACCTCTCCGCCCCTCACGCTGAAAGGAAATGACACAGACTTTGTCCCCAAGACACACAATGGAGCAGGGGTGGGTTCTGTGAGCTCTGCCAGATACCAGACTTCTAGCAGAGGGTGGAGCCCTGTGCTCTGGGTTCCTGCATTTCTATGGAGCCTAGAACTTAAAGGCTGGGCCCTTAAATAAAGAACCCGGCCAGGAATGGCTTCCCCCATTTCGTCTAAATCTTCCAGAGGAACAGCACAGAGGAAATCCAGAGCCGGCTACAATGCAAGACAAGGGAAAGATTCAAAGGAACAGGAGACTGGAGCTGGCCCAGTAAAGCCTGCCGTGCCCGGCCGCCAGCTGGAGAGTGCTCCTGACTCTGGCGCAAGCTGCCTGCTCCAAGCCTGGGTCCCGGCTCAAAGGCGCACTGACTCAGGGAGTGTCCTGCCACCACTTCCCCTTGGAGCCTCGCTCCACAGTCTAGACTGCGCTGGAGGCGATCATTCTTGATCCCGGGCCCACATTTCCCAGCTTGTACTCACAGAACCTCCTTCCAAGTGTTGTGCTCCTGGGCTCCAAACAGCTCCTCCAGGAGGGACTCTTCACTAGGAGAGACACACAGGGTGTGCAGGGAAGAGGGGCAGGGGGAGACGGGGTCTGTGCTGATTGCAAGCAGACACGTCTGAGAGGGAACAGTCACACTCTCAGAGCCTCAGAAGCAAAGGCATCTGCCAGAAAGGATCTGAAGGTTCTAGAACTAAGGGCATTCAACATGGGTTTTCTTTTTAAGCAAAAGGGCTTCACCCTGGAAGCTTGTACGGATCTAACGGGCAGCATGGTGACTGTAGTTAACAATACTGCATTGAAATTTGCCAAGAGAGTAGGTCTTACCAGTCCTCACGACTCACAAAATATGGTAACTATGTGAGCAACAGGTGTGTTCACTAACCTTATTGTGGTAGCCATTTCCCGATGTGCACACATATCCAATATCATGTCTTAGACTTAAATAAGATAAATGTCAATGACATCTCAATGGCGCTGGGGAGGAGAAGAGCGTATTCCAGGTCAGAAGCCTCTGTAGACGACAAGCAGATGCATTGCACATCCCAGGCTCTCAGGAATCAAGCACATCACTCATGCCACAGGTCACGCCTACTGGTCAATGTGAGAGACAAAGGAACGGAGGCTCTCAGACCTCGCTGACCTTGCTCAAGTTCACAACTACTCATGGCAGAGTTGGCAGTTGAACTAAGATCTTGTGACTCCCAGGGCTGTGTTCTGTTTACTCCTTGTGCCCATAGCTACCAGCACCTCAGGACATCAGAACAGAGATGGAGTGTGGTTGGGTGAACGTGGGAGAATGTTCGGAAGGTTGAGGGAGAGTGAAAGGAGGGTGACAGACCCCCGTGGCCTGTGGACACTGACCTGGTGGAGTGTTGAGAATGTCTGTGCACAGGACAGGAGAGAGGGCAGCCTCAGGAACGCCATCCCAGTGACAGGGCCGGGTGGAGGGGGCGGGGGAGTGCCTTAATGTAAGAATATAAAGGCTTAGACCAGGGAGGGGGCTCTGGCATAAAAGGAGTGAATTAGTGGGTCCTGAAGAGGAGTATTACCTCCTTAGAGAGATGATAATCAAGGCTCCTTCAGAATCTTCATGCAGAGAAGGTGTTTGTGCTTGTTTGTTTGTGAATACCACCAGACTTCCTCCAACGTAGGCAAACTTGCACAACATGGTGCGATGGAGAAAGGATGCTTCTTAGAAACGGGCACAGTTGGGTGGAGCCAGGCGACCTCACTTGTGGATTTTTGACCTGAGATGAGCCAACCAGGCTGCCTGGTGAGTGACACCCTCTCTCAGCAGGCTCCTGGGGTCACGCCACACCGTAGATCGGCCGCCCTCTCCTTGGCTTCCCGAACCTGCCGCTTGTCCTGTCACAACCTCTCACACCAGAGTTTAGTTTTTCACCGCTGTCCCCCTTCTTCTTTCTCGGCTCCTTGGCGATGTCCCATCACGGCCTCACCAGCACCAGCGTCCCGATGGACAGACTCTCGGAGAGGAACGTGGGGACAGAAGCAGAGAAGATGGACCGACAGGATTCAGTTAAGCAAACTCTAGAAATCTAGAATGTGTCCCCCATCTACTCCAAGACTCTCAACTTCTCCCTCCTTCCGACCTCCCAAGCCCTGGTCACAGCCCTGCCTCCACCCCGCGTGGACGGGCCATCCTAAGGGAATGACGTCAGGATAAACCAGGAAGTGTCTTTTCAGGGGGGAGTAATGCATTTGTGATCGGTAAACGCGGGTATTTCCAGTTGACCACCGTCTTTCATTTGTCACCTCTTTTGAGTCCAGCGACCACCCTCCATGATGAGACAGGAGGACAGCGAATTTTCATTGTACAGATCAGGAAACTGAGTCTCTGAGCAGTACAGGTCAGGCAGGTAAAGGTCAATGGTCAATGTCCAAGGTCACGTAGTTACTAGTGACAACATGGTAACGGGAAGCCGCGCTACCTGACTCCCTCTCTGTCCTCCCTGCGCGTCATCTCTCAAAGGTAACGCACAGCTAATCGGCTAAAAATAATGCCAGCAGAGTCCCCAGCAGCGCGGATGTGAGTGGGCTCCCCGGTCCCGGCAGTGCCGCACGGCCCCCGCTTCCTGCGCGCCC
>NW_005371287.1:414840-418390 GCF_000412655.1 Myotis brandtii
GTGTGCCCACCGGGGCTGACTCACCGCAGGCCCCACTGTGGATGGGCGATGGCGTGGGTGGTCGCGTCCCAGACAGGAGGCGCTGGGCCAGATGGAGACAGACGCGCCTGGCAACTTGGATGGGGCGCCGGTTGTTGCGGATCCCTGGTGCTGCTCTCTTTTAATTGAATCCACGCTGAGGAGGCAGGCAGCAGCCAGGAGCTGCCACCACCCCTGGAGTCCCCGGACACCCTGGCGGGCACCTGTCCCAGGGTGACCCAGGGCCAGGCCAGCCAGGGCGAGAGGCTGGGGTGCGGAGAAGCGCAGGCACAACTGGTTCTTGGTGAGGAAGTTTGGGCAGGAACCACTGCGCGCAGGGATGCTATTTATACAACACCCATCTGGTGAGCATTCTGGGTGCTTCCCTGCAGACACACACTCGGATCCAGTGAGTGCTCATGCCCGAGCGGAGGGCTCACTGTCACGGGGAGTCACCTGCCAGTGTCCTGTCCAACTTAATCCCTTACATGACCCACCCTTTTCCCCACCTAATGATCATAATAATAATCAGCACAGTTACAATTATTCTGTATGCTGTGCTCATCATTTCTATTCTTTCTATTAACCTGCTAAGTAGGTGTCCTCATACTCATTTCTGTGAGGAAACAAAGGTTCACCAAGGTTAACGTACCCAAGGTCACAGGCAATGTTAACTAATGTACCTAAGGTCACAGGCAAGGTTAACTAACGTACCCAAGGTCACACAGTTGTGAGCAATGGACCTGGATACTGAGGCCAGTGCACTGGCTGCCCATGTTAGGTTACTCAGCCAATGGGTGGCCAAGTGGAGCCGGAGCAGGTCTCGCTGACCTCCAAGCCCAGCCATGCTCTGTTCATACCCTGCACCCCACCCTACCTGTCATCTTCCTGCACTCTCCTCAGGTCCCCAGAGAAAGGGGACCCCTAAGAGCCCCCTCCAGAGAGAGGGAGGAGGATGGTTGCTCTCGTGGGCCCAGCACTGAGATTTTATATGGCTTCGGTCCTCAGGAATCTGTAGGCAAATGTCCAACTTCTGTCTTTGGCGAATCCAACTGCACATTTCATCTTCCCAAAGCCCGGCTGAGACACTGAGAACTGGGGCTCCTCCTGCCACCTCCACTTCCTCCACCCTTTCTCTGCCTGCCCTGCTCTTCCTCCTGGCGCACCAGGCAGTGCTAGTGGCACCCACGAGCAGCGGGACCTGGAGCCCACCTGGCTGCTCTGGGCGGCCGGTCAGGGTGAGGAGACCTAGGAGGCCATTCGTTTAGGTTTGCCCCAACCCTGTCTCGGATGAGGGGAAAGGAGAGCCAGAGGCAGCATCCCAGAATCCTTGAGTCCATTTATAGACATGAATGAGACGAGGAAATTACAGGCCTATAAATCTAACTAACTTTGGAAAAAGTCCCAGGAAAATAAGCACTAAGTGCTTATAAATTACTTTAATATGATGAGAAGAAAGGAAAGGAGGGACCAAGGGAAGGAAGAGGGGAAAATGCACCAAGAAAATCAGCACTTACTGAATATCAGTGCTGGGTGCTCTGAGCTCCGAATAGGGAACAGACTGCGTTTTTAGTTCAGCTTTATCATTCAAGGATGTGTGGCTTTTGGTAAGTCACTTCCTTTCCTGGGCCTTGGGTTTCCATTCCAAAAAGTGTTGGCGTAGATGATCTCTAAGTGCCCCCCCCCCCCCCCCCCCCCCCCCAGCCTGTGCGTTTAGAGATGTAGTCTTTACGGACCAGTGCTTCTCCTGCAATGACTGTGAGTCAACGACAGCAGTACCCACACCTCGTCATTTCACACGAGGGCGGCTGGAGTTCTGGAATGTGTGTTGGTGCTGGGGTTCTGTGCTGCCGCTGACAGGGGATGCCTCTTGTCATTCCATTCTATGGTGGTATTCTATCTTCTTATCCAGGGCGGGATCTGGCCACTGGGCTGGGAAGGCCACCATGTCATTAGTAGATCTGAGCCACCAATACGGATGCAGGGGCACTAAGTAGGTGAGAGGAGATCAGATAGGAGAAAAGGTAGTGAGGAAGCCAGAGGAGAGAGGACACGTGAGGTGACAGCAGTGGATAGTCGCCAAGAGGTGTCTGTATGACAGATCCCAGAGGCCAAATCTCTCACCGATAAAAGGGGGATAGCTAAGGGCAATGGAATAAGATAGTAAATACTGATGCTCCTTGACTTATGACGGCATTATCTCCTGATAAACCCAAGGAAAGTTAAAAGTACTGTAAGTCGAAAATGCACGCAACCTACTGACCATCATAGCTTAGCCTAGCCGACCTTACATATGCTCAGATGCGTACATTAGCCTACAGGTGGGTAAAATCATCTCACCACCATAACCCAGCATCATGAAAGAGTATCCTATTACATATCATAGCCCAGGAAAGATGCAAAATTTGAAGTATGATTTCTACTGAATCCGTAGCACTTTCACACCATTGTAAAATGGGAAAAAAATTGTCAATCAAACCATCGTAAGTCAGGGATCATCTGTGCTGTCAAAGGATTTGAGTTCTAGTCCCGGATCTGGTGACTGATGGACGCTTTCCCTTTCTCTCTTCCTCTATAAAATGAGGGACATGCAGGGCCTTTTCCATGACCCTCCTACACAATAGTACTGTATCTTGCTCAATTACTGTGGCATCCTACAGAGCACCTAGGCCCACTTAATGTGAATAGCTCGCTTTGCCATGATGATTTTCATTCCTCTCAGCTTTCTCCAAGGACCCAAGTCATTTTCAACAAAGGATGCCCCTCTCAGAGCTGCCTGATTTCTGTAGAGTCCCCCTCTTGCAGTGCGATGGGGTGCTGCCCTAAGCTGCCCTGCCCCCCATCGTGCCCCCACCCCACCAACTCTTTTCTACCACATCTGAGTCCTCTTGACTACGGTTTGGAGAATATCTGTGGAGTGTGTTGACAATGGGATCCCTGGGTCAACTGGGAATTGAACTAGATGTTCTCTGAGAGTCCCTCTAGTTCTGAGACAGAGAGACCTACATCTCCTCCAGAATCAGGGGACAGAGTGGGGCATGGCTTCTAGGAAACGCAGATCTTGAGAATATTGAAGAACGTATGTGTGGCCAGGCCTTACTTTATGTGATTTTTTTGTAAAACTAGGTAATGTACTGTGAAGAACACTAGTGGGGGTAGGGGGGCTTGGAAAGCAAGAAAGCAAGCAAAAAGGTAGAAGAAGAGAAAGGAAGAAAGAAAGAAAAGGAGGAAGGACGGGAGGAAGGGAAGAAGGAAGGAAGGGAGGGAAGGAGAGAGAAAAGAAATGAAGAAAGAAGTTTAAGGATTAAGGAAATGAGAGAAGGAAAGAAGGAATAAAAGAAAGTAGGGTCAAAGAGTAGCTTGTAAAGAAGAATATAGGGAGATTGTAAATAAAAGATGCAAAGAGGAGAAAGGAGGAAGAGAAAAGAAGGAAGAGAAAAGAGAAGAGAGAGGTGAAAGGAAGCCAGACAGACCAGCATGCTACTTGAGGACATGCTTCCAGGCTGAGGTCCTGCTGCCCCCCCACGCACAG
>NW_005371287.1:418518-453277 GCF_000412655.1 Myotis brandtii
GGCATCTGCCCCATGATGACTTCCTCTGAGAAGGAACTTCTGTAATGTTGGGCTGATCAGGCTGCCTGCTGGTGTCCAGCCTGCGCTCACTGCTGTTGCTGAGAAACAGGCTGTTGGAGAACAAGATGAGGTTGATGGCCTGCTGACCTCTTGTGCTGCCCGAGGGCTTGTCTGTGCATTTGAACTTCTCAGCAAAGGTGGAGAGACCAGGAGTGGGCAGGCCCAGACTTCTGATCACTTTAAGGAGCCTAAGTAAAGTGATGGGATGGGACAGTAGAGTTTTGAGAAGGGAGGAAGCAGAGCATTATGCAAGTTCCTTTAGAATCCTCTCTATTGGTTTTGTTAAAAGTCATTTAATCAAGCTCTTTTGACATCAAAGAATCCTGAGCTTTGGCATCAGACAAGCTTGGATGTAAACCCTGCTTTATTTCTTCTTGAACAAGTAATTCAACCATTCAGAGCCTCCTCAGTCTTCTTACCTGTTCAATGGGCGTACATACTTGTAGAATTCTCGAGAATTGGAGACGCCTGCTGACTACTTCTTGCTGTGCTGTCTGGCACTCACTGCATGCGCAGCGGAAGTTGGTTCTCAAGCTCTTGGAGCATCTGATTCCATGTCTTTCTTCATATTTCCACCAAAACATATGGCTTACTAGAAAACAATTATTTATTTTAAAAAGCAAAAGAAGATGTTATGCGACCAATATATTCAGGAGGAAGTGACAGTAATCAGTGACCCAGGAGGCCCCATATAGTTCATTCATTCACTAAGAGGTCGATGGTATCTCAGTATCATGCGTTTTCTACCAACCAAGCAACTGGTTACTTAGCAACAGCGACAGACTTACCTGCAGTTCTTTCACCTGCAGTTTTGCGTGTCACTCCCTCTGGTAGCCTTGGTATCTCGGGCATTTTCCACCACAGCCTTCTCACAATGCTTTTCCCATCAAGTTTCACTCCAATAATTTGTTTTCTTCATGCACAGTTTTTACTCTCTTCGGCACAATTTTGGTTTCCTCTTCTGAAAGTTTGAAAATTATTTTTGTGTTCTTCCATTTCCTGCCTTTTCTTACCAATTTTTTTTCTAAAGAGATTCAGCTGTTCATACCATCTGCTCAGATTCTCAGGAATTAGCAAAGTGTTCTTAGTGATAAGACATTTCTTCTTTCCACGCTCAGGTACGCGGGCGGGGGGTGAGATTCAGAGGACAGACTTTCACGCTTCATCTTGTTGTGTGAAGCTGTGGTTTGGTGGCGGTGTCGCACAACCACACACACACATAGAGAGAGAATATACAACACACGGGAGAGAGGAGCTCAGTCTGCTGATGCTACCTCTGCCGCCGTTTACCGTGTGGCCTTAGATTCGTCACATAGTCCTATAAAGCAGGTCATATTGTTCCAATTTTATAGATGAGACTCCTGAGGCACAGAGTCATTAGTATTTCTATTTCTATTACATAGGCCAGAAAGTATTCAAATTTAGCCTTTTTTGTCTCCAAACCAAGAGCCCAAAGTTTAGATTTCAAAGGAGGACTATTTATGTATCTGGGTCTTTAACTTGGTCTGAATCCCTTAGACCAACCATGCTGCCACTCCCTTTGGTATGTACCTAGCTCTTCAAAAAGAGAAATCTCAGAGGGAAGGCAGGGTGGGTGGGAAGAAATTAATCAAATAATTTATATGCACATATGCATAACCGATGGACACAGACAATGGTGTGGAGAAGGCCTGAGGTGTGGGGTGTAGGCTAGAAGGGGTCAATGGGGAAAAAAGGGGACATCTGTAATACTTTCAACAATAAAAATACATTAAAAAAAGGGAAAATCTGGCAAATATATTTCATTCTTGGACTTCACTTTTAGGTACTCATCCCACTGCTCATATATTTTATTCAATCAAATTTATCCAGGGGCCACCTTGTGTCAGACATAGTTTAGACACTCAGAATAAAAATAAAGATTATGATCACATAATCTGACCTTTGGTTTTGGAGATACCACTTTGGCTTCTGTGGGGAGAATAATTTGCAAGGGAAGGCTGCTCCTAGTTGTTGCAATAGAACAGGCAGGAGATGAGGACAGCTCGGTCTGGTGGTAGCACAGCACTCTCACGATTTGGAAGGCTTAGGATGTATTTCCGACAGACAACGCATTCTGTAGACTAGATGTGGTGGATGGCTGGTCCTTCTACTAACAATCTCAGTGGGTAATTTAAAAAAGTTAAACAGAATAAATAACCAGAAGGTGGCCTACAGGAGGGATTTGCAAAGGAGAATGAGAGACAACAGACACAGGGGGTGAGGGGGGAGGGGGGAGACCAGGAGAGACCTAGTTGTAAAGAACAGGGAGAGAAGAGAATGGTGAACAGTGCCAGGTGACGCTGGTGATGCAATACAGAAGTCAAAGTTGAAGAGAGGAAGCTCAGTGGAGTAGAAGGGATGAAGATTAAATTGTTGTGCCTCTTGATTGAATGTGTGGTCAAGAAAGGGAGTGAGAAAGTAAAGTCACACAAGAGCAGGGAGGAAGGACGTGATGTAGGGTCATGAGAGGAGAATGCAAAGCCAGGGTCTCCACACGGCGCCCGAAGACCCAGTGAGATGTTAGAGCCAAGTTCCCAAGGAGGTGGCAGAAACAGCCACAGCAGGAGGGTAACCTTTGACCCCAGAGAAACACTTACCCTCTGAGACAGTTTGGCCCCCTTTCTCTCAGGAGCCTTCTCTTCTCTTTCTGAGTTCCTAAATCCTCTTCCTCTCCCTCCCCACAACCTTTTTCTTCAACAAACTACTGTTGGAACTGATTGCTCAGAGTCAGGTGTTACGAAGGAAGCCCATAGATGAAGTGCATTTGCTCTCAAGTGTTGGTGAGGAGAAGCCTTCACACGTTTCTTGGGGTGTATCTGTTTTTTAGAAAGGAGCGTAAGTAAACCCACATGACATTCCAATAAGTTATGAGCTCTTCAGACAAAAGGAAAGGCCCTATGGTAAGTCTGGGATTGGTAGACTGAATTGGTGTGATTTATGAGCAGAGAGCATGTAGGTATCTGGCTTAAAACCACCCCCAGGGACATTCACTTTGCTCAACCAGTTCTGAGCTTGGGCCTGCTCTCCTAGAATGTGCTTCCTGAGTGTCCTCTATTATAAAATGTGAGTATCTCTAGCCCAGGAAGAATCCCACTCAATATGTATCATATATATATGTATTTGCATTCTTGGGGGTGGTGGAGGATCCAAAAGCAATGCTGGGAGGCTGAACAAGAACAACAGGAGGATTCAATTAGAAAGAATCCTCCCCTGGGACCACCCTGCCTCATTCCTGCACGAGATTCCATCTTTGAAATGTCTTCTCCACAGAACTCCCGCCTCCCCGCCCCCCCCCGCCCCCATGAAATTTCGCAGCTGTGATACAAAGGGACTTTGAAGGCTGAAAGACAAGAGGGATTTTTCCTTCCTCCGAGGCCATACTTAACAGCCAGTTCCCAAATGGTATTAGAAACATTTAAACTTCAAAAACTTGACTTGACATTCCTACATCCTTCCCATTGTGGCTAAGCTTTTGTCTTCTTTTCACTGCACAAATGATTTCTTGGGGTGCATGTGGGACTGAAATGGGTTCGAAAGTCTCTGGGTTCAGAAATAGCTATGTTTGTATGTGAAGTTTCTCTCAGTGCCCAGGAAGTATTGGAGGAGTCATTGTTATTCCAGGGATAGGCACCCAGGGGCCTGAGCCCGAAGTTTGTCCACTCCAAGATCGGTACATGGGGTACAGGAGGTGAAAGTGCAAATATTATTTTTTAGGAAAAGGGCCAGATGGGATGGGACGGTGATACAGTGGGTGCTACCTTCAGGCCTTTCTTTGAATCCCAGATATACCACAGGCTACCTGAGTGATTTGGAGCAAGTCATTTAATCATTCTGACTTAGTGTTCACTTCTGTAAAATGAGTGTTACATTGGAAATCACACACACACACACACACACACACACACACGTGTGTATTCATATCATTACATGTTTAAGACAATCACTGGCAAATGGTAATAGGAGGGTCTCTATTTTGTTAGTGCTTGGGGTCATTGTGGTTGACGAGTATAAGTCCATAGCTCATGGACTTGATTATTCTTTTACCCGGTGCTGATGCTCTAAGTCCGTGGTCGGCAAACTGCGGCTCGCGAGCCACATGCGGCTCTTTGGCCCCCTGAGTGTGGCTCTTCCTAAGCCTTAGGAGTACCCTAATTAAGTTAATAACAATGTACCTACCTATATAGTTTAAGTTTAAAAAATTTTGGCTCTCAAAAGAAATTTCAATCGTTGTACTGTTGATATTTGGCTCTGTTGACTAATGAGTTTGCTGACCACTGGGTTAGGGCAAAAGTAGGTTTATAGTTATTTGTAAGGAAAATAATAAAATCATGAATAAATATTAATACAAGAATAAACTCTGTGTTGTGCATACTCACAACTACTTTTGCCTCACCCAGTCTGCTAAGGGTTATATCTGAGCTCTCCATTCTGTTCCATTGGTCTATTTGTCTGCCTTGATGCCAGTACCACACTGTTTTGATTACTGTAGTTTTATTGTAAGTTTTAACTCAGAAAGTGTGAGTCCTCTAGCTTTGTTCTTTTTCCAAAATTGACTTGCCTATTTGGAATCCCTTGATTTTCCATATGAATTTCAGGATGGAATTTTTCTATTTCTATAAAAAATGTTATTGGGATTTTGAAAGAGGTTGCATTGAATATGTATGCTTTGGGTAGTATTGACATCTTAACAATATTAAGTATTCCAGTTAGTGAACATGATACATGTTTCCTTTTATTATGTCTTTTTTGTTTCAATAATGTTTTGTAGTTTTCATTGTACATTTTAAAGAGTTTTCACTTCTTTGGTTATGTTAATTCTTTAGCATTTGATTTTTTGGTGCTCTTATAAATAGAATTGTTTTCATAGTTTCCATTTCAGATTGTTCATTATTAGTGCATAGAAATGTAACTGATTTTTGTATGTTGACTTTGTATCCTGCTACTTTGCTGAATTCATTTATCAGCTTTAATTGTGTTTTTTGTGTGTGTGTGTAACATTCAGAATTAAGTTATAACAATGTACCTACCTATATAGTTTAAGTTTAAAAAATTTGGCTCTCAAAAGAAATTTCAATCATTGTACTGTTGATATTTGGCTCTGTTGACTAATGAGTTTGCCGACCACTGCTCTAAGTGAGTATAGTCTGTCCTAGTAAGGAACTCAGAGCTGGGGCACAGAGCCAGGTGAAGGAGCTTGAGGAGCCCAAGATACTCCATTTTTCTAAATCTGAGCTTTGATGGTGCCATTATCCTGATGAAGGGCTTTCCCTTGCTCCTGCTCATTTCAGAATCAAATCCCAGAGCCCACAATGACAGTCAGGATGGGTTCTTGCTCAGTTCTAGCCTGGTGTCATGCACATCCCCTCAATATCCTGTTACTTGCATTTCCTGACATTCTCCAGGTTCCCTCTCTACCCTGACTTTGCACATTCTGTTCCCTCTGCCTATATGGACCCACCTGCTCCCAGAACAGAAATTTACCCTTTGAAATTGGGCTCTGTGGTTTGTGCCGCAGTGAGGCCAACCTTGACGGGTTAAGAGCCTTTTCAAGTGCAAACTTCTTACTGCCCTTGACCCCATATGGATGCCTGTTTTAAGGGTGTTGAGCTCCCTAGACTGTAGACCTTCAGCATAGGGAGATCAGTGTCTTGACCCTAGTACTTAGCCTGGAAAATATTTGTTGAATACATAGATGATTGAATCACTTGGGTTTCAGCCCATAGCATAACACTTCTCACAGTGTGGTCCTCAGACCACCTGCATATCCATGGGGAGCCTGTGAAAACTGGGAGGTTCTGAGCCTCACCCCAGACCTACAGCATCTCTTGAGTGAGATCCTGATGTCCGCATTACTAACAAATTTTCCAGGTAATGCTGGTCAACCTGGTGTTGAGAATCACGGCTCTAGCAGATAGATGTGGGGAAAGGCTACTGGAGGCCAAGACCGGCAAGTTTTGAGAGACCGATGGATGAGTGAGGCAGTCAGAACCACTTGAATATAGAGCTCTCAAATTGATAGTTATACTAGAGTAATAGATAGTTGTAATAATGACACCACGTCATCAAGAAGAGTTTATAGCCGATAACCGCTCCTAAGAAGGAATCATAGTGTATAAATCATTTTAGGAAGATTTCCATCCAAAGTAAAAAAAGCTGAAGACCAAAGAAATGAATTATTTGAGATATTGACTTACACAAAAAATTTATGGCTGAACTTTGTAGGGAATATGTAATATACAGATGTGGGCAAGATTAGGTTAAATGACCAGCCATCATTACTAAAAGATAAATTGTCAGTAGGGTACAAAATAATAACAATAAGAAGAAGGCAAATAATACAAATAAATCATAAAATAATAAATCAATAAAATTAAATAACACAAGAATAAACTCTGTTTCACGTACTCACAACTGTAAACCTACTTTTGCCAGCCCTGTACGATATAGATACAAAGTTCGTTTTAGGCCGTTCATCTTCGCCCTTGCCACTCTCACCAACTGGCCTCACCAACTGAGCCGGACAGAGGAGGAGTTCAGGAGAACCAAACCACCCCTGGATAAGGGTGTTTCGCTCCCAGCAGACAGTGCTACAGAATGGAACTGTAAGGTTTTGGAGGCTGGGGGACCTGAGTTCAAATATCACCCCCAACCCTTACTCACCTTGGGTCCCTGAGTACCTGTTTCTTTCCCTCTAAAATGGTAGGCCACATCTTCATTCTACACTTGGTATGATGAATATTTTTAAATGCCATGCACTTTATATATGTTGTTAGTTAAAAACACACACACAGAACGTTATTATTCCCTAGATAAGCAAATGGAGACTCGAATGATGTAAAGAGTTTCCCATAGTTGCTTAGATAGCAAGTGTTGGAGGTCAGCTTTGATTTCGAGTTTGTGATAACGGATGTCACACTTCCCAGGGCCTGGAGGGATCTCAGGGAATTTAAATTCTCCCTCTCCCATTACTATCAGGATTCTAAAGAACAAGGCAAAATGCGTGGAGCGTCTCAGATCTCTTTCATACCAGGCTTTTGGCTTCGTCACAGAAGCAGCCAGCATCTCTCCCAGTTTCTCCCCATCTGGAAGTATTAACGGGGTCTGTCTCAGGGCACAGGTGACTGACACTGTAGGAAGGGCCAGCTGCTGAAAGACTGACCCCAAAGGTGGCCAGGATCAAAGTGGATGTGGGCTTTGTAGATCAAAGGCGTTGCCTCCCCCGTGGAGTGACCCTGAGAAGCCAAGTCAGGGAAGCTGGCGAGCCCAGGCTGCTGGAACATTGCGCTCCCATCGGTTCCCGTTCTAATTAGGCAGCCAAGTGCATTAGCAAAGGCTTCTGGGTGGTCTGAGTGGGACTCCCCAGTTGCTAACCAGGGTTGAGGGAGGTCCCTAGGCGTGCAGAATGGTGGTCAGGCCCAGCCAGGGAGACAAGCTCCCACCACTCAGATGGGGCAGTCGGTTCCCAGCCCTGGAATCACCAGGGGTGTGGAGGCTTCGATTGTTTAACACAGGAGCCTGTGTTAAAGGAGCTGGTGGTTTCATAGGAAGGGCTTAAAGACGAGGTGCCCCAAACTATTTTCACTTCCCAGCTTTGGTTTGCTGGCCTTAATAGAGGACGCGCCTTTGCAGGTCTGCACTGTTAGAACCATTGGGTAAGGACCGCACAGGGATGCAGAGAAAAAGCTCAGTGACCGAGTGCGGCCCATGTCGCTCAGATCCCCACGTGGGTGGGTATGATCATCCCCATCTTATAGAAAGGAACAGCGAGGCTCAGAAGGAGGAAAGGACTTTCACCAGAACACATCACCCAGGCATGGAGGCACGAGGGCTTAGATCGGTCATTTGAATTCCAAACTCACAGCAATCATCTGGTGCCACAAGAGTGTATGCCAACCACCGCCTACCCCCACCCCCATCCTCAGTGACACCATCAGCATTTGTTATTCTATGGGTGAGGTGTGATGTCCCGCTGATTTGAACCTGGCTCTGCTGGTGGGGGCTGAGCTCCTTCCAGGCCTTTGCTCAGCGGCTGGTTGGTGGGGCAGGCCGGTGTTGAATGGTCTCGGCGAGGAGACCACCCCTGCACCAGGCGGCCCCAGCCTCCAGCATGCCAGCCAGGGCTTGTTCCCTGGGAAGGGCCGGGGTCCGTGGGCAAGACCAAAGTGCACAGGCCTGGGTGCCTGTCATGCTGCCCCACCCACCTCACCCTATTGGCCAACACAAGGCAGGACAGTGTTGTATTGCTGTGGGGTCTGTTTGGGGAGGACCTTGGAGCATAGAACCGTAGATTCCATCCGTGGTGGGAGGAGCTTAAAGGTCACACCTGCAAAGATGCGGTTTGGCTACAGAGAGGCCATTAACTGGGGCGAGTCTTAACACAATGATTTTACCAAAAACCCATAATCTCTCCAGTACACTGGAGTGCCACTCCTGGGGACGATGGCAGAGCTTTGCACATTTATGTTGGGTAAGGAAGCTAGAACGCCAGTGTTGCCTCTCTCTGGTTCAAGTGACACATATGCTGAGTTGAATGATGCCTCAGAGATGAACATCACATGCATTCTTGCTGTAACTGACACCTGGCGAGCAATGGAAGGAAATGAGGTGTGCAATGCTCTATGCCACTGTGGTTTAGTCTTCGTGACAGAGACTTTTAAGCTCAAAGAAACACGGCCCTGGCACCTGAGTGACTTGAAGGTAACTGCCAGGTCTGTTTGGTTTCAGAATGTCACCATCTGGCCTTGTCTTCTCCTCAGCCCTGTCTCCTCATAAGTCCACTCTCGTCCCCGCTTCCTTCCTCAGTCATAAGTGACTTGTTTCCCCCCAAGCTCGCCTCGCTCTCACTGCCTCCGCCTTCCAGCGCGAGCTGCTCCTTCGGGCTGGGGCGTCCTACCTGCTTTCCTACTTGGCTAACTCCTACTCGGCCTTCCTCTCCAGGGGACCCCTCCCTGCGTGTGCACACCTGAGCTAGCACGCCACAAACCCCTCTCCCCGGGGGTGAGTTCTCCGGGGACAGCTTCCTCTCTATTTCCAGTGCCCAGCGCAGTCAAGGGAAGGGCAAAATACCTACTTTTCAAGTAAATGGATACATGAATGAACCATCCACCTGCTTTGTATGCTGTTTACCCTTTAAAGAAATGACTTTTCTAAATAAATAGTGTGAAATTTCATTGGGTCTCATGCAATTGTTGCAATTGCAATTATACTTTCTTTAATTGTTCCTGCAAGTCATGTGTGAAAGCCCCCCCCCCCCCCCCCCAAGCCCCCCCCCCCCCCATTGTTTTAGCAGTCACACGTGTTGGATTGGTAGAAAGCTGAGCAGGTGGGATAGAAACACCTCCTTTGAGGAAACCAAGCCTGGAGCCCTGCCATGCAGTCCTGGTCCTCTGGCTCTGTCCGAGCTCAATAGGACTGTGAGCTGCTTCTAGCGTTCCTTCCAGCCAGCCCCATCCTGTTGCCCAACTCCTGGTCTCTCTGAACGCGGGCTTATTGGCCTTCCACTCCGGGCACAGCCAGCGCCCAGACAGGGTGTGCAGTTTAAAGAATGAGGGTGTGTGTGCAGGCATTTCAAAAACAGTTCCATCTTGGAGGGCTTACTGATGAAGTAGGGTGGAGGGAGGCATGTCACAAGGAAGGGAAACCAAATGAACAAGTCCTGAACCCTAAAATAATTCATGTAGATTTATATGTGGATTTATGCACACATATGATTGTCTAAGTATGGTATATGTGCATGCATGCACACATTTTGTCTTTCATATAACTGTATATTTAAATGAACAAAATAGATCCAGAGATATAGAAGCATGGAACAGACTGTAGAATCTCAAGGGAAGGGAGGGGAGGGTGGGGAGGGAGAGAAATCAACCAAAGGACTTGTATGCATATATGCACAACCCATGGACACAGACAATGGGGTGGCGAGGGTCTGGGTTAGGAGGCGGGGGTAGGCTTAAGGGGTCAATGGGAGAAAAAAGGGGACATATGTAATACTTTCAATAATAAAGATAAAAAATAAATGTATCCATTTATCTCTCTGCTTTGTCTAGGTATATATATGCATATATGCACATCTTTGTATAGACACATGTATCTGAACATGTGCATAAATGTATACCTATATACATATTTGACATACATGTTACATATATATCATCATGAAGCATGCACAGCTTTTATAGCTTTCTACATAGAGGTATAGCAAGGCTCATTCATATGCATGCATATATATGAATATATCATGCATAAATGTATACTTACATATGTAGTTGCTTGTGGGCATAGATCTGCGTGATGTAGCTAGCTCTGATTATTCAAATGAGTAAGGATGCCTAAATGTTTTTGTACATTTGCAGATATATAGACACATATCAAGACACAACTGTGTTTGATGGTTTTTTTTGTATTTCCAAGAGTGTCTGGCAAAGTACTTTGCCTATAGCAGCGCTCCTGAATGCCCCGTGTTACATCTTTTAAAACTGCCTGCATTTGTGAAGGAACACATCCTCCTGCCATCTCAGGGGAACCCTGGAGACCTAGCCCCTTCCTGCGCCTTGGCCTGCTCACTTCCTTCTCTTGGACTCTGTTTCTTCCTCTTTAGCATGAGGATGTTTTATGAACCGGCTCCAGATTCTTTGTGAGTGACTGCAGGCCTTGCCTTTTTAGTTTTGGCAGCCCTTCACTGGACACCCAGGCTCAGTCTGGCAACAGCTTTAGAAAGAGAGGTGTGTGGACAGGGAGGGAAGAGCTCGAAGCGCAATGTCTTTTGCAGATTCCATTGTGAGCTCTGTGATTTCCTGGACAGCCCCCAGGAGAGAGAGATGTGTGCAGCCCAAGGTTTATGAGGAAGAGGGGTCTTAACAGGATCAGCCACAGACATGCACTCACCTGCTGTCCTTGCCAAACTCTGCACTGGGGGAGGGAGGCAGGTCCCAGACGGAGGCAGGAGACGGGATTCCTGTCCTGCATGGTCCCTTTCCTATTCTTTCCTTCAGGAAGCCACCTGGCTTTTCCTGGATGTGAGATAAAGATGCTTCTGCTGCTCCACCTGCCCACAGAGACTGGTTACAAGATTCAGATGAGATCGTGCATACATTTTGTAAAATGCAAAGTGACGTGGCTGAGAGATCATGAGAGCTGGCATCTGCTGTTTCGGTTTATAAGATGCAGAAGGCAGGCAAGGCAAACACTTCTGAGCAGGGACCAGAACAACAATCAATGAGTGAAGTGTTGAATGAGTAAGAGTGAGCAGGACCACTTCACCTAACCTTCTGCTGGGTGTTCTACGTATTAAAGAAAGACATTGGAGATCATGACTTTCCTAGACACATGTATTCCCATCAGATATGTGAAGCTGGAGGTATGGACAGTGAGAGGATTGAGGCATAGACAATGACAGAGTGATTGTTTTCTGTCTTGAGGCAAACCAGGTGACTCATCCCGCAGGGCGGGGGAAGACTCTTGGGAAAGGGGTCCGAGAGGATGTTAGGGTCAGAGAGAGGATGCAGCAGTTGAACCATGGTTCACACAAGCACTGGGAACAACTCCAAAGGCACAGGAATTCCAAAAGAAAAGAATTTACTTCTATCTCTTTAGGATTCCATTCCATTGGGTGAGCAATGTTTGGAGAAAGGACAGCAGAGAGATGAAAACAGAAAGACCGTGCTGTCCCAAGTTCATGGCCAGGCAGCTGGAACACAACGGACCGGGCACTCAATGCAGAGCCAGAGAGGCTGGGGTGCTGAGTCTGAGCTCTGACATTTATGAGCTGTGGGAAAATCACGGGGCAGAGTCCACACTTCACTTCTCATCTGCAAAAGATGGTCAATGATATCCAACTTAAAAATGGTAACAGGAATTAAGTGAGATAATCGTCATGAGAACGTCTAGCACCGTGTCAGCCACGTATGAACTATTCCGAATGTGTTTACAGAGATGACTAAGAAAGGCTCTGGTCTTCCTAAATATTTTCCAGGAAGACCATCACGCTGGGAACCGCTGGACAGCAAGAAAGATTTGACCTTTTGTGTCCCCACTGATCGTAGAGTGGAACAGCCTTGGTGGGTCCCTAATTTGAAACAAATGTAGACTGGAAATAGATTTTCTAAGCAAATGCTCTTCTTGAGGGAGAGTAGAGTGATTCTTTAAATCCCTTTCTACCAGCATTCAACACAGAGCTCCTGGGTGGTGGTGATGGGCCAGTCACTGTACTAGACTCAGACAAAGATGAAAAAGACTGGCCCCGTTCTCTGGGAAATGGTGGTCTTGTGAGTCATAAAAATATGAAGTGGGTGTTTTTTATGTCCGGGAGGGGGCTGTCCTGATTCAATCATGTATTCAGATAAAAGTGCCAATTGTTGAGTTCCTTCTCCCTCATTGGTACTTTCACATACACTGTCTTATGTAATTCCCACGGAAACGCAACCTATTGTCATGGCTATCTATGTATTTAAATGACACATGGAAACTTAGAGGTTACATAATGCTTTCAAGTTATTAAATTAGAGAGAAAAAGCCACTTAAAGTTAAAAATACATTTTATATGTAAAGGGCAATGGTGAATAATATTCACACACAATCTACAAAAGTATTATTGGAATTCTTCAATTTATTTAAGGAAGTAAATGTTGCTTAACTGTTTTTATTGGTAATCTTGGAATAAAAAAGAAAAAAAGAAGAAGAACACTATATTAAATTGAAGCTAGCGAATAAATGTGAACCTCAATAATAATCATTTAATAACTATTATTTTATATTAACTGTTTCTTCCTTTGAAAATATCTATTCTGACTTGATACCATATTTAAATTGATTCCATACTCACAACCTCTCTTCATAAACCATAAATTCCTCACTTATGACATCTTTATTTTGATTCTTATTTCAAGCACATTTTCAAGATCACAGATGTTCTGGTTTTTAAGAGCTTTTATTATGAGAATCATTTCATTATTGTATTTGTGCCCAGTGACTTTGCTGGTAATAGAGAAATTTTGGGTCATACAACTTTCCTTTAAAATTTCTGTAGAATTTCACACACACACACACACACACACACACACACACATGCACACAAAGCCATTATCTAATATTATTGAAGCAATGACTGAATGGGAGAAATTTAGTTTTCCTTTTTTAATAGTCTCAACCTAGAAACTGATTTCTGGTGTGCTTCTGTATCCTTGAAGTTTATTAACTTCATTGAAATATGCATTGATCTGTTTTCTTTTTTCCCCTACAATAACACACACACACACACACACACACACACACACACACACACATATATATATATATCTTCCCCTCTCTGGTGAGCTGATAGTTTGTGGCTTTTCTATGGGTCAGCTGAGCTCCGCTGGCTCAGGCCCATCCCTGCCCTGGGCTGGACCCTGTGCTCCATGCGTCTCCACTCTGAAGCCCAGGCTAAAGAAGGTTTGATACCTGCACATGCATTTCTGGTAAAAGAATTCAGAAGCTCAAAAGAGTCATTTAAAACATGTGATGTCTCTTCAGACCCCGCTGGGAAAAGCACCCATGTTCCACTGGCCAAAGCAAGTCCTGTGGCCAACCTCAAAGTCCAAGGGATGGAGAAATATCCTCAGACTACAGGGGTGGGGCTGGAAGTGGTGCACTTTAGGTCTTCCTTTATTTAAAAAAATACATTTTTATATCATTAGAGTGTTTTTTAATTTTTATCTGTGCATACTTTCTGATTTTGGCTAACAAGGTGTGGATCTGCAGTGACTATCCTTGATTTACTTTATTTATTTAACTTTCCATTTTTTTCTGTGCTATTTCTAAGACTGATTCAAGTACAAAATAAATAATAAAACAATTAAGACTTGTAAATATTGGTAAGTGAAAGGCAAATTTATCATTATTTCTAGATAGATTGTCCATTTTAGAAATTCAAGAAGATCAACTAAACTTATTTTATGAAGCTTTAGTGATTGTAAGTTTGCTGTTTCAAAATGTTTACAAATTAGTAACTTTGATGTATAGCAATAATAATTTAATAATTGCATAGTAAATCTGATGAAAAATTACCACAGTCATAACATTAAAAATATGACATAACTAGTTATTAGCTTAAAAACAAATACTTACAGCCTATATGAACATGATAAAACCCTTTAGACTGATGTAAACAAAATTTTAATACATGGTACTTGAATAGAAAATCTCAACATTGTAGAGGTGCTAGTTATTGCTAAAGTGATCTATATATTCAACTCAATGAAAACAAGAATGTTAATGAAATGGAATGTTTTTCAATTCCCTTGGAAGAATAAGCCTATGAACATGCTTAACAGGGTTTTGGAAACATAAGAATAATGAGGAAAGACTTACCCCAGTAAATATTTAAACCTAATATAATGCCATTGTAATGAACAGACCTTGGTGTTGACACAAGAGTTCATCGACAACTCAATCAATAAAAAAGAATCCAGAAATCTGTGCATGTGTGTGATGGGGTTGAGTGCGCCATAAACGAGGTTCTATAAATGGCTAATTAGGACAACTAACTAGCCTTGGGGAGGGAGTGGAGGAGGACTAGACCTTTGTCTTTAACTCTCTTATAATATACACTAGTAGCCCTGCGCATGAATCCGTGCACAAGTAGCTCGCTGCCACTTGCCTCAGCTGGCCACCCCGCCCACTGCCACTGGTAGCTCTCGGCTGCTTGTAGCTTGCTTACCCACCCTCCTGTAGCTCTCTGCCACTTGTAGATTGGTCGTGATGTTACAGCGTCCCGGCTAATTTGTATATTTCTCTATTATTATATTAGATAATAATTTTATTAAAAAAGACTACACACACAGTAGAAGAAAGTATTGGTGATTATTTCGAATCAGAGTTTGGAAGACATTTCTAAATTGCACCTCAAACCCTTCAATTATCAAAGCAAGTTTGATAGATTTGAGTATATTAAAATGTCACAGCTCTGAAAACCAAAACCACCATAATTGAGGTTAAAGTAAAAGAAGTTTGAAAAAATAGTTGCAATGTGTATGACATCATGTGCAAAAGCTTTTATAAAGTGTAGGCTTATTGATCAAATTAAATGAGATGATATATGTAATGCGTCTGAGATAGAGAATTCTCAATAAATGGTACCTATCTCAATGCTGATGATGGTGCTGCTGCTGCTGGGGGTGGTGCTGGTGGAGGTGGTGGGAGCTAAACGTTCGCTGAGGGCCTTGGGTGAGCAGGGTGCTCTCTGAGCCTCCAAGCAGCACTCCCATGCCCGAATGAGGCCACACTCTCAGAGAGGAAATTGCTCAGCCCAGAAACAGTTCTGCAGTGGGTCACACTGCAGGAGCACTGCTCTGGCGAGCTGAACAAAGGGGCCATTATTCTCATCCACAGACAACGCCAAGAAGGTGCTGGGTGGTCTAGAATACAGGAGACAGATAATGTAATGACTCCATTCATCAAAAAGTCAAGCATGCACACCAGCTGCCCGCCAGCTGGAAAATGAAGCTCCTCTCTGCTCCGAGGATAATTTACTTCTGCCGGGAGACTCCGCAATACCCTTCACCTTAAGGGACCAGCGGCGTTCCAACAGTGTCTTGTATCACTGTGCTGACCCAGCACTGAGACGCCAAAGGAGAGCGAAATCAATCAAACCAGCCAAGAAAAAAATGTCAGTTACCTCTCATGTTAGAAAAACACACACACACAAAACTAATAACTGTTTTTCTTTTGTAATTTTTCTCTATTATTATTGTTGTTGTTGTTGTTTACCTTATGGATACTTCATATTCTGTAGCTGATCATGCTTACCTTTTGTCTGTGGCCATTAGGAAGTCTCCTGTCAAGTTTGGGCCTCAGCTAATCATAGTATAAAAACTATGGTATGTGTTTCTGTATGTAGCACTTCTACAACCTTTACTGGTTTTTCCTCCAAACTTTAATGTGGTCCATGACCCACAATTATTAACTTCATCTTTGTTTGTGGATTTATTTTTGAGGTCATCTCCTATCCTCTTTCTGATGCTTCATGAGTACCCATCACACACTGTCATGAGGTCATGATTTAAACACTCGATATGTGGTGAAACCTACAGGTGCTTCTATCAAACACACAAAAAAATGAGATAGTTCTTATTATATCTTTTCTATAAGTTAAACTTAGGTTCAGAGCTAGTTACCAAAGGCCACAAAGCTGAGATGCAAATCTATTTGATTTAAAACCTGGTGCACAGGATCTCATTACATGCCATCTGGTATTGATCACCTAGCAAATCTTCCTCTGATGTTAACATCTCCAATTTATTAACTGTTTTCTAAATTCCAATCAATGTTACTAATGCCATAGAAAAATTATCTCATTCAATCTTCATGACAACCTTCTAAGTGGGTCCCATTCTTAGTTACATATTCAGATGACAGCCCTGAGACTTAAAGATATTTAGTGATTTACCACATTCCTATAGATAGAAATGGATGGATCCAGGATTTGAACCAGGATCTTTCAGAAATCAGAGTCTATGCCCTGAACCATTACATCAAATGCTCTCTCTTTTTGCCCAGATGCATTGGATTTTACCAGTGGGCCACGCCCACTACCTCTGCGCATGGTCAGATACCAGGTAAAATGCAGCTGGTGTTCCCGAGGGCTTATGAGCCAGCCAAGGTTAGTCTGTTGATTTGAAAAGCAAAGCTTTAACTTCTTCTAAAAGAGCACGTGCCAACTCACACTGAAAAACACAAAAACAGTTCTGGAATTGGGTGTTGTAGTCCCCAGGGTAAAATAAATTTAAATAAAACAACAACAAAAAAACTACAATAGCACAGGAAGAAGCGATGTCATGGAGATAATGAAGGCTTTTTGGCATGGTTTCCCCGAAGGCAGAAATTATCATGAGAGAGAAAGGAAGAGTGAAAGAGGCTGTCCACTCTTGGAAAGGACCAGAGGAAGAAAGTGACCTACAGGGGCCGGCAGCTGAAAACGATCCTTGGTTGGAATTGCAGAAGGAAACGCTGGACGGTAACTGTTAGGTTATGTTAATGATGTTTACATTCAATTCTTTTTCCAGGAGTATATTCCTTCCTGCTCATCTTATCTTGCCTTCCTTGTTAATCTAGCAAGAAACACTGCCTACACCCATACATGAAAATAGCCATTTTAATTGGGAGAAACTCAATCTCCAAGAAAGAAATCATCTGTTGTCGTTACATTTTCCACACACACACAAAGAAGATTTATCTGACTGCTATTTTTGCCACAGTGCAGCCAGTTTTATACATAAACTCATGCTAAGTCATTAAAGTCTTATTATTTCCCATCCCTTCCTGTAGGACATCTTCTCCAACCACCAGCCCACAGGAACGATGGCGTCCCGGGCGCCATCTGGTCCTTCTTTGCATGTCTATTGCTTCTATCTTGCAAGGCTTGTCACTGCCTTGTGAGCATGCCCTGTCTTTGCATCATTTCCATTCTTTATTGGATCCATTACACCTCCCCAGCCCTGGTGCTGACCACAGGAAACACCTCACTGAATCCCATTGTGTCCATTCCAACAGCAGGCATTGAATGAAACCAACACAACGGAGGAGCTTGCCACCTTGCTGAGGAGAAGAGGCTCACTGAGACCCAAAGGGGTTCTCACCAAACTGGGAAGAGCTTTGAAGGAAATAGATTGCTCTTTGCTTGGGAAACATGCTAAATCACGGGGTCTATTTTATTTGTATGTATTCAACCCAAATGAAACAATCTCTTGCCATTTACATTAACCCTTTCCTAAAAGCTGTGGAGCGTCTATGAAACCAGTGCAATACATTTTGCATGTGCATTTGAAAGAATGTTACATATATCATCTGCTTTCATTCATGGGCATGTGCATTACTTTATCATGATGTATTCTTTGTGGGATCAGTTTAGAGATCTATTACCTGCAGATCACCGGAAGATCTTGTGTCCTGTCAGCTTCGGGCCAATGAACACTCCCCAGGTGAGTAGATCTGTCTGGCTGGGCCTTCCAGGAGTGACAGGCACCCGTTTACAAATTAAAGGACTCATTCTTCCCTCTTTTTATCAGTGACCGTTTCACGGCAGAAATGCAGGATGGGTCGTCAGCTTAAACGATAACACATCTTGTCAAAGAGTCTATCAGCAGAGAGCAAGCTAATCTTTCTTGCTTTTTTTTTAAAGGGATTTTTAAGATTAGGAAACTCCAAAATATACAGGGTTTCCCCCCAAAATGTATACACACTTTGAATAACTCTGAATGCCAACGGTTTAAAGCTAAAAAGAAAGACTTATTGGAATTAATAATTATTCAAGTGTGTATCATTTTGGAAGGGCATTCTATATTTGATTTTTGGAAAAACAATGGGTAAAAGGGTCCTGCACCAAATTCACATTGAAATTCACGTTGTAAATAAAGGCACCAAAATTAATCAATCAATAAATTACTGGCGGCGTGCTTCGGCGCACATCTGTAACTGACAGCCAGAACTCTTGTTGATCTATTCAGGAATTTTCTTCAGAAACACATCGAAATAGACTCTGTTTTAGTCATTGGATGGCTTCTCAAGAAACAGAAACCACAGATATAAGACAGCCCCCTGAAGAGGACTCCCTGATAAGTGCTCAGTTCTGTGGGACCATGTCACCAGCTTTTCACTCTTTTAATTGAGCATTTATGAAGCACATATTTTGTGACAGGCACTAGGCAACGTTTTAAAGGAAGGTATTCTCATGCCTACCCCACGGGACCTCTGGCAATGAAGAAATGTCCAGAGACCAGTCATCGCCCATCGAGAATATCTGAGATTTCAGCTCCCGTGTTTGAGACACTCGGGGCCAATACTCACTCTTAAAATCAACAGGTTAGGGACAGGCAG
This sequence comes from Myotis brandtii, assembly GCF_000412655.1. Lineage (NCBI taxonomy): Eukaryota > Metazoa > Chordata > Mammalia > Chiroptera > Vespertilionidae > Myotis > Myotis brandtii. Next base: position 437,452 of record NW_005371287.1, read on the forward strand.
AGCACAGCTCACTGCTCCCCGAGAATTCAGAAAGAAGGAGAGATAGCTAAAGCCCATAGCCAAGCAAGACATTGGACATGTGGGTTTGAAGTTTAATATAAAAAGAATACAATTGTCAGTGTTCAAGGAACATTATTTCTGAATGGTCAGTTTATTCAGTGTTCCTCCTTGGAAATTAAATGTACAATAAAAAGAAAACAACCAATAAAATAGGTTGTTTTTCTTTAATAAGATAGCAACCTTTCAGTTTTAAGGTAGTTTTATCCAGGCATATTTGTGTTATGAAAATTTTTATTAGCACCAAATTTGAATATAGTCTATTATGTACTGCTAGAGGCTGGGTGCACAAAATCCATGCACAGGTAGGGTCCCTAGGCCTGTCTGGTGATCAGGGCCCATCAGGTTCCCTGCCTCCTCCCCTCCTCCTTCCCTCGCTCCATCAGCGCCCTGTTGCTGCTGCTGGTCACCCGCCATGTTTCGCACCGGCCCCTGGTGGTCAGCGCATGTCATAGTGAGCGAGTGAATTTCGTCTCTTGGTCAAACTCTCGAGGAGACAATTTGCATATTAGCCTTTTATTATATAGGATTACATGTACACTTAAAACTGGGAGGGGGGGGAATCATAGTTTCTGTGTAATATAGAAAAAATTTTTAAAAATCTGCTTCTTTGTCTTTTGTCTTTAGTATTTTTTTCTCGGATTAAGTGTTTTGTTTTTTTAGGAGAAAATGGAACCATTTGCTCTTAGATCCAATTTTGGCACAGGAGGAAATTCTGCTTCCTTGTCCTCATTAAGCTACACCTAAGAAGACATGCCTAACCATTGCTGAGACCTCTACAGGATGAGAAGGTGCTTTTGATGCTGATTGCAAGATATCTTTATTAGGGTGCTAATATCCAAAACTCTCTTCTTCTTTTTTTTTTTAAAAAAAGAGGTAACATTGTTCTATAATATTATATAAGTCTCAGGTGTGAACATTATAATTCGACATCTGTATGCACTGTAACATGCTCACCACGAAGGTTCTAGTTTCCATCTGTCCCCATGTATTTGACCCCCTTTACCCATTTTTCCCTCCCCTCCTCCTTTCCCCTCTGGAAACCATCAATCTGTTGTTGGTGTCTATGAATTTGTTGTTTAATTTTGCTTGTTTGTTTTTTTATATCACATATGAGTGAAATCATTTTTGTACTTTCCATCTGACTTGCACTTAGCATTCAGGTAATACATATATTTTTAGATCCAGTGTCTGCTATAATAATATGACCATGAATGCCGGCATGCTGTGAAAAACACAGACTGAGCCAAAAAAAAAAAAAAAAAAAAAAAGCATGTTCAATGAATAACAGTAAATCCTGACATCATATTATTTTTTATTGTTGTTAATCCTCACCTGAGGATATTTTTCCATTTACTTTTAGAGAGAGTGGAAGGGGAGGAGAGACAGAAAGAGAGAGAAACATTGATCTGAGAGAGACACATCAATCGGTTGCCTCCCGCATATGCATGCCCTTTGAGGGCTGACACTCTATCCACTGAGCAAAGCTGGCTATGGCCTGATGTCATACTTTTTAACAGCTCTATTTTATTTTATTCTATTCTAATTTTTTTGAACCAGATAATGACTTCCTATGAGCACTCACGGCATCTACATGTCCACATCACTGTGGTGCAGGCTGATGTTCCCAGCCCTCGCCCCACTCCCACCCACTGCAGCCCGGAAAGGAAGTCAGCCTGCAGAGAAGGACTGCGCTGGGTCCTGTGCTGGGACCACATCTGGACGGCCTGGAAGGAGGAAAGGCAAAGCCCACAGTCCCAGCCCCACCTGCATGGTGCTGCCGCGTGGGGAAAGGACCTCGCCTGTCGGTCTGAGACACGTCTTTGACTCTAACAGGGGCTGGGAACACTCACTCGGGACTGTTGTGGGGATTGGAATCCAGGCACACCCAGCACAGAAGCTCATCTCGGCTGCATTTACAGAACACGAGAGGCAGGACTTGGGAGTGTCGTGCACACGCGTTTGACATTCAATGTGTATCTGATGGGTTTCAAAACATGACAAAGCCATTGAGGTGAAGAGATAAAAAAGAGTGATGTCCCACGGGGAACTTCTTACCCGGCTCTAGGGCAGCCTGTATAAGAACATAAGTGTTCTAGCCCAGGCTGTGCGAGGCTGGGGGCATCGCTGCACCTTCTGAGTCTGGTGGGCTCTCAAGAGTATGTACGACTGGACGACGCACAAAAGACAAAGTTACTGACAGCTTGAGGCAAAGCAGGGTTTCGTCTCAGTGTGGGGCTGGGAGGGCAGAGGGGATCCTGCGTGGCGTGTATCCCAGAGCAGGGCACACAGAGCTCTCTCTGGAAGTATCAGTGAGGACTTTGGGAGCAGCAGGATTAATCCTGGTCAGCATGGAAGCTTGGAAAAGGTCCCTTGTCTAGGACATCAGGCAGAGAAAAGGAATCCATCAGTGCATCCCACCGGCCATCTGTCTGGGGCATGGTACCCACTCGTCACCAAACTCATGCAGCCTGAGCAGAGGTGGGATCAGAATCATCAGCAAACTTAAGACTAGCTTTTTGTTGTTGTTGTTGTTTTGGTTTTTTTGCTATTGTCATTGTTCTTTGGGGCAAATAAGTCTTACACTTCAAACCTCTCCTCTTCTCGCCCCCCCTCCCAAGATAAAGGGAAATACGTATTCACACTCTATTTTTCTATTACAGGAAAAAAACTAAAACAACAGAAGGTGAATAAAATAAAATTGTGTAGTTTGTACATGGATGAGCAAAAGTAGGTTTATGGTTGTTCTGTGGGAAATAATACATTAACAAGTAATACGACAAGAATAAACTCTGTGTTTTGTGTACTCACAACCATAAACCTACCTTTGCCCACCCCCTATATCAGGGGTCCACAAACTACGGCCCGTGGGCCACATGCAAATATAAATATTGTATTTGTTCCCGTTTTGTTTTTTTACTTCAAAATAAGATATGTGCAGTGTGCATAGGAATTTGTTCATAGTTTTTTTTAAACTATAGTCCGGCCCTCCAACGGTCTGAGGGACAGTGAACTGGCCCCCTGTTTAAAAAGTTTGAGGACCCCTGCCCTATATTAAGAAAGTCTGGACATCAGATCTTACCAAATGCCTCTCCATTCCACAACCACTAAGAGAGTGGCGCTTGGCTGCTCACCTGCTCTGTGGATGTGGGGCCTCCGAGTTCTCTCCCTCTTCTACAGAAAATGAAACACACACGATACCGTGTGGCATTCTTGTCATTAGCGGGCTGGGCTTCCCTGTGCTCCGTCAGGAACCCTGACCGCCTCTCCCGGGGGGGACGTGTGCCCTTGAAGATGCGAAGCACACAGAGACTCATGTTCCCGTGGATCGGCCACCATAAAGGTTAGGGAGGCTCTTCAAGTGGAAAGCATGACCGTATGCGTGACGTATTATGAAGCCGAGTTCCAACACCGCCCTCCCATCCATCTCCCCACAGGGAAGGTTCAATAGTTCAGGACGCTGGGACTCGACCTGGGCCGGAGGGAAGACAAGGCAATGCTGTGCTCTCCTTCCGAAAATGTCCCCGAGATGGGTCAGCCTTTCTAGGTAACGGCGGTGCTCATCTGAAGACATTAAAGAATGAAAAAAAAGTACACGGTGTGCTCTGGTCTGTCAATTCAAGCCCACACACCTTTGAGAAGTCCTCTGGCTCTCAACACTAGACTGTGGACATAGCAGCCTCGGTGACTTTCCCAGGGAGTGACTTGGGCATTTGTGGAAGGCTCCTTTTAAAATATATATTATTGGTTTCAGAGAGGAAGGGAGGGGGAGAGGGAGAGAGAAACATCAATGAGAGAGAATCATCAATCGACTGCCTCCTGCACACCCCCTGCTGGGGATCAAGCCTGCAACCTGGGCATGTGCCCTGCCTGGTTCATAGGTCGATGCTCAACTACTGGGCCACGCCAGCCTGGCAAGGCAGAAACTCTTTGGGTGATACTGATTGGTGGGGGTGGGGTGAGGGTAACATGGGCGGGACTTATGCATCCTACTTTTATGCACAGGGGGCGGAGCCGACCTGCCTGGGGAACACCCTAAACTTGTGTTCCAGTTCTAAACAATGGTTTCCACGTGAAACCTGGAAAACCAAACAAATGTCCACACCTTTATTCTGTGCCTCAGATTTCCCCCTTTGTCCCCTCCACAGTCCCCTGGTCTCCACGGGGTTAGCGACAGAAATACCTCAGGTCTACCCAGGAGACAGAACAGCAGCTCTGGAGCCAGACAAACTTGGTGATGAGCTCCAGTTTGGCTACTAGTGAGCTGTGTAAGCTGTGCTACATCTCACTTCTCCTCACTCGATTTCTCCGTCTGTGCAAAGTAGAAATAATAGGTAACTCATACATTTGCCACGAAGATTGGGGACGGTGAACTGAATTACCTAGAACAGTGCTTGCTGCAATGTAGGTCCTATTCAAAGCCTGCCTGTGAATAGCAATACTGTTGTTACTACTATTATGATTTATCTTACTGAGTTCAATACTCTTTCATGAGACATGCCATATCTGGGGCCCACAAGGTGAATTTTGTCTGATCTCACACCTGGATTGCTGAGTACCACTTGCTCCTAACTCAGCGTCCCCACCCCTGAAGGTCAATCCCTGTCCTAGATGTTTATGTCTTACCTGTGACAGAGTTCACTAGAAAGTATCTTACTCGGGGTCCAGCCCAAAGGCCTCCCTCTGGGTTAACACCCTTTAGTGGGTGCATTAGAAGCATTTATATGTGTATCTTCTCCACACAGTGAGCTCCTTGAGACAGGAAGCAGGTGTGACTCAGGTCTTGTGCTTCAGCCCTGATGCAGGTCTGAGCCACACTTGACGTTCTCAGTTCTGTGGGTTGAACTCTTGGGGACACCATGCTTGTCCTGGCTGCTGTCACTTCCTCCATGGCTTTGGAGCTGGATTCAGCTTTCCTGCTCCCCCTCCTTCCGGCAGCTCATCCCAGGGCCGGGCGGAGTTCAGGAAGCAGCACCGCCCCTCTGTCCCAGCTTCCCTGCTGGCCCGGGTCCCACCATGTGGTTTTCTTGCCAGTGGTCAGTTCACAATTCAGGCACGTATTGCTTATGGGAACACAATGCAACTTGACCTGAAATAGCCTGCAGTGATGACTACAGTCATAATAAGTTATAGATTAAAGAACTGGGGAAGGAAGGAAGGAAAGAAGAAATTGAGGAAGGAGGGTGGACAGGAAGGCCAGGAGGCAATGGGAAAGGAAGAAAGCATGACAGGAGGTGCTTTTAAGTGGGTGAGAAGAGATTAGCCATACGATGTAGATGCATTTATTTTTGCATAGCCCATGGACACAGGCATAGCAAGGTGAAGGCCTGGGGTGGGATGGGTATCAGGTAGAGAGGGGGAATCTACTTTGTGATGAGCCCTGGGCCAGACACTTGCACAAAAACCCCTGAGGGATATTGTTTTATTTCTGTCTTAATATTGAGAAAACTATGACTCAGATAAGATAAATGACTCCCCAAATCATATTGGATGTAGAAAGAGGTGGTTTAACCATTGGAAGATGTTAAAATATCTTCCAGACTTCCAGAAAGTATCAGAGAAAGCTAATAAAAAACAGCCACCATCAACCAGACCAAGAAACTTCCAAACCCTGTACTATTACTAAGCCCACCACCATTTCAGCAGGTCAACGTTCCCTCTAGGGAAGGCCTCTGGGACATTGTACAGGGGATGCTATGCAAGGTTACTTACAGAGCTGGTTGTAAGCCCAGGTAAGAGTGATCAGCAAAGGTGCTTTCCCAAGTAAGGCTGATTTTACACAATTCCTCCAAGGTTCTGTTATCTTTCATCCTTTTGATGTCTTAAGAATTCCCTGCCTCCGGGAGGGGCAGGCCAGCCTGCTCCCTGGGGAAGTCGCTGCGGGCCTCCCCTGCGCTCTGCATGTATGGGCACAGTACTTACATTTTTAAATGACAGTGGAAACCCATAGCAACACACATTTTTCACATTTGAAAGTTAAAAAAAAAATGACTTTGCTGCTTCAGCAGTGAACAAAATGTTATGAAGTGAGTATAAATCAGGAATCCCCGCTATCCTTTAATTATGGAACTCGCCAAGGGGCCCATGTTTTATGTATGTTGGTCATTATTTTTGAAAAAAACGATGAATCTCTTCTCTGTAAACAGAATGTGAAATCTAGCAGTTTCTTTGCTTCTAGACGTGCTTGGGGCAGAGCGATAATTCATGGTCAGTAATTACTTTGTGGAAGAATGAGCCCCACAATTCAGGGGTTCTGGCTTCTATGTGGAATTACCCTTGTCTGGCCAGTCTCACTAGTTCTTCTCAGACAAAAATTCAGTGTAACTGTATTCGATCAAAAAATATTAGCCAGAAAAACACAGTCACTTCAATTTATGTTGTCTTGCAATCTTCTGTTCTCTGAATTTACGGATCCTCAGGTCATCATAGAATATGGAAAAGACAAGGTCTGTGTGCACAGATTGGCCAGTAAAAATTGGAATTTGGGACAGTGGTATATTTAACATCTGGCTCTCTGAAAATATATCTAATTTTGCTGATATAAAGTATATGTAGTATGTAACTTACAAATAATAAAATATTGAATACATTTTACTGTAGATTCCATACAGGCAATTGCTTCTCACAGAATGCTTCAGTTGAGTTTTGCCCAACTCTTGTATCCAGAGACAAAATATGGTTTCAATTGACAGGCTTGTATAGTTCCAACATGAATGTTAGTTGATATTTTAATTTATCTTAACAAGTAGGATCAAAGTGAAACAACAAAGAAGTATGTCTGAACTTGACTCATTTGTCAATGATGAAGCAACTTTGCTAAATTGGATAATTGTTTTCAAATGCTGGAAGGATATTTACTCATAATACAATGTTTATTCACTGTGTGTCAGCAATAGGTATGAAACTCATTTAAGTTTAACCTGCATTATGATTTTCTCCATAATTTTCTTAAGCCTAGATAATCAATAATAAATCAAAACTTATAGTAGAATATTTGCCAAATTGGTGTAAATATGCACTGCTTGGCTGACTTTAATCTACAAATGCCACATCACTCAATGCTGAGAAGGGAACAGGTTCTCAATAGCACAACATTATATAGTATTTCCAATGTTCACTAGATGTAAATATCCCCAAGAGCATAGCTAATGATAACATGTAGTAAAATAATTAGGAAGTGATGAGTTTTGAGTATTCATTAACCTTTGTTTTTAATATAATTTAATTGTGAATTTATAAATATTTGATGATAACTATGTTTAACAATCGGCTTACAAAATTCCTGAATACTCAACAATTGGCCTTTCAAAGACCTCATTTCCTAATGCCTCTGCATTGAAGATTAGGATTTCAACATATTAATTTTTTTGGGGGGGAGGGTGAGCACAAACATTCAGGTCTTAGCACTCCCCTTATTAACAGACTAAAAAAGTATAATCCCTATCTTAATAGATATAGAAGAAGCATTTGACAAAATCCAACATTGGTTCCTGATAAAAACTTTCAGCAAACTAGGAATAGAAGAGGACTTTTTCAACCTAACAAAGGGCAACAAAAAAAACTATAGCTAGTATTATAGTTAATGGGGAAAGACTGAATGCCTTTTCCGAAGATTGAGAACAAAGAAAAGATGTTTGCTCCCACCAGTTCTATGCAAGCATGTCAAACTCATGCCCACTGGCCATGAGTTTAAGATGCTTGTACTAGGAATAAGAAAAAAAAACGGAAACAAATACAAAACACAGCATCCAAATTGGAAAGAAGGAAGTAAAATTGTTTTTATGTGTTGATATGATCTATGGAGAAAATCCAATGAATTCTACATAAAAAACTACTAGAACTAATAAGTGAGTTTTAAAAAGTTACAGGATATAAAATAAATACACAAAATCTATGGTATCTATATATATAAAAGGCTAATATGCAAAGTGTCCCCTCGGAGTTTGACCTGGACACCTGGAGTTCAATCGCTCGCTATGATGTGTGCTGACCACCAGGGGGCAGCGTGGAATGAAGGAAGGCTCCCGCTGGCAGCCAGAAGCCCCCGATAGGCCCTGATCGCTGGCCAGGCCTAAGGACCCTACCCGTGGATGAATTTTGTGCACTGGGCCTCTAGTTTGTATATATAAGTTATAAACCAAGCAAGTCTTCCTCTCCCACAGAAATGACCCTTATCTCTTGTCTCTGATTTTCTCTAGCATCAGTTGCTGCCACTTCTCATTACTCACCTTGTGGGTTCCATAAATAACTTGTTATTATCCTTGGCAACGGTATTGCCTGGGGATTTCGGAAACCAGGCTCTGCCCTGTACCCTGAGTGCACTTGAGGGGTTACTTCACTCCTCTGAACCTGTTTTTTCACTTGAAAAATGGAAGTTTGAATGTGGGGCATTGCAACAAATAAAAGTTGTATTTTTTTGTCTTGTAAAGCACTGTGTGTTTGCTGGTTACCAGTGCATCACCTGCTTCTATAAGGCATCTGGCTTCCTCTTCTATGCAGTCCAAGTGCAGATTTAGCCCATAAGAATGGGACGCAAGACTCCTGGGTGCCTGCAGTGGAGCCAATGGCTCTGTGATGGCATGGTCCAGGGTCCACGGTCCACCGCTGGGCACCAGGCTAGAGGAAGCTCAGAGCTTGCTCAGATCACCACCATCAACAGAGACTATCCCAGACCTGAGCGGTTTAAGCCCTCTGGGCCTTGGCACAATTTGTAGCCCAGATTAATTAATTAATGTTCACAAAGCACTTTGAAGATGGCAAAAGCTGTGGGATTGCAAAGCTCCTGTGTTAACGATGATAATTATATAAATTTCAGCTCCAGATTCAGCAATCAGAATTGGACAGGGAAGGGCAGGGTCCTGGGTTGAAAAGGAAAAGCCCTGTGGAAGGTGTTAAGAGCCATTCTGTGCAGGGTGTGCTGGGGCATGAAGGCTGTCCAGGAAGCACATGGGCCTGTGTCCCTCCTACGTCACCTGCTAGAAATGGCCCAGAAGTGCAGAGTGCTACCTGCCTGCCAGTTGGGTCATTCGATTTTCAGGGAATATAGGCTGAACACTTGCTGTGTGTGAAGCCCTGTTCAAATCTATGTCTAGCAGATTTAATGTCAAATCGATTGCTTCTTGCATCGTGCCACAAGGCCTGGGGTGGCAGAGAGGCGGGTTCAAACCCCAGTTCTGACAAAAGTACTGAGGGTGACTTTGGAAAAGTAACATCACCGGTATGGGCCCCAGGATCCTCCTGCTTGAAGGAAGTAAAAACTTAATAACATCAGCCTTTCAGAGCTATGGCTATAAAATATGTATTAAGAAACTGATCCATCCTAGGTGCTCTGAGGGCATTTTCCCAAGAAACTATGCCCATCGTACTAGTTCCTATCATTGGTGTGGATTTCAGTTGCCATTGCTGGTGATGCTTTGCTTTAGGACAACCTCCCCTTTTGCCCCCCTCTCAGTGGTCCTCATTAGAGGAAGGCAAGAGGTGTCTGTTTCACGTTTTCTTCTGCCAGCTGCAGTTCTCAAGGCCTCAACAGCTCATTGTCAATGCTGGTTAGTCCGTGGAATAGCTCACGTTTGGAAGAAAGTTGCTGTCTCTGAGTGCTGGGACCCAGGGTGGGACCTGCATTGTCTCAGCCTCTGGGTCTCAGGTAAGGGGGTTACAGGCACACAGTTTAAAGACCTCCAACTGAGTCTGTTCTTTGTGCTGGAGAACATGGCAAGGATGCTCTTTATCAGGTTCATATACACAGCGAGCTGAAGCTGTGGCCTGCGTGTTCCTCAAGCACCTCTCCCTTGGGGCTCCCACTGGAGCCTCGTGGCACTCACCTCACTGCCCAGCTCCATTGGAGAAGGCTGGGCATCCAGTGCTCTGCTGACATGGGAAGGGAAAGCCCTTTGAAGACGCAAAGGGCGTGAGTCATTTATAATCGTCCTGAGTCATCAGCCAACTTCAGAGATCTGGTTCTCTTTAATACTCATTACCCCTTTAATAGACTGAGTGGGGCCAATAGTTAATTTGCAAATTGCAGGACTCAGGAAGGTGAGACTCTTCAGGCAGGGTAATTAATAAATTATTTTTTGAAGAGCAGTTGAGTCTATTCAGTTTTCCAAATTTATTATACATATGAGACAACTTTTAAATTCTTTCCACCCTCAGGGCTCAAGAGAGTTCATTCATCATCAGCTCTCCTCCCACCCTTCTCCCTCACCCTCTTCTGGGGGCTCGCAGTAACATGCCTCATTCTGCCAGGTTGCATGGCCGGAATGTGTCACTCAAAGAGGGCCCTCAACGGGCACTTGCTTATTATGAGATGCTTCACATGTACCCTCACTCTGTGCCTTGAATCCTATAACCACTCACAGAAATTTCTCAGTCTCACTATTTCACTCGCCAGTTCCATTCTCCTTGATCTGATGTTTACCTACCTCCTGGCTTCCTTGGCTGTACACACAGTGTGTTATGGGTTGAACTGTGTGACCCAAAATCCATTTGTTGAATTCCTGACCCCCAGCATCCCAGAACATGACTTTATTTGGAAAAAGGGTTGCTGCAGATGTAAGTTCTTAACATAAAGTCATCTGGAGTGGGATGTTCTCCTAATGCGACTGGTGTTCCCGTGAAGGCATAGGGACACACGGGGAGAACACCTCATGAAGATGGAAGACTGAGGTGATGTATCTACAGGCCAAGGAATGTGAGAGATTTCCAGAAAACCAGGAATCTAGGAAGAGGCAAGGAAGGCTTTCCCTGAGTTTTCAGAGTGTGCCCCGTCAACATGATGACTTCTGACTTCTGTTTTCCAAACTGTAAGAAAATAGATGCTGTTGTTTTAAGCCACTAGTTTGTGGTGCTTCATTAGGGTATCCCTGGCACACAAATACACGAGGCTATGGCAGAAATGCTATTTCCTAAGGCTTGTCCTGAGGCAAGGACAATACAGGCAATCAAGTCTAAAAGTCAAATAGCATGACAAGTTTCCAACTTCATCAAGACACATCCTGCAGCCCTGCTTCCGGGTGCAGGTTCTAACTGTTTATGACACTGACAGAAAAATCTGTCTGCCATGGGTGACCATCTGGAGCTCCTGACATGGACTAGAAGTCTATGAACTACTGTTTACGAGGACCCCTGTTCGCAAGGATGAAGAGTACAGGTCATGCCAGGAGCATTTTACTAGAAATTCTGTGGGACTCAGACAATGTCCTGAGCAGGGGTGATCGACCATGAACTAGGCAGACAAGTACAATTGCTGACATTAGTCGTCATGTGGCCTAGAGTCGTCAAGACGGGCTTCCCAACAGAAGCAACAGTGATAAATACTGAAAGATAAAGAGATTTGATAGCTAGTGGTGAGAGTGGAGGGTATTCCAGGCATGGGGACCATAAGGATAAAGTATGGAGGCAGAGCAGAGTGACAGCTGTGGCTTCGTGAAGAAACATCTGGTTAGAGTGGTGGATTAGGGAGTAGGAGAAAGGTTGAATGTTGGAGGTTAAAAAAAACATACTCTACTCTTAGCTTGGCTGTGAAATCATGTCTTCCTTCCTATCCTTCTTCTTTCTCTCCTTCCTTCCTTTTTCCTTCTTCTTTCCATTCTCCTTCCTTCCTCCGTCTCACCCAGTTTCATTCTCTTTCACTACCTTTTTCCTTCCTTCCTTCAACATTCAATACAAACACACTGATTGTCTGGGTACCAAACCCTCTGCTAGGCTGCGGGATGAAGGAATACAACACCATTGCTGTCTTAGAGGAGCTTACACAATTACACACAATACCTGTAACCATGGCAAGTGCTTTGACAGGTGTTCTGAGAACACAGGTATGGAAATGCATTCACAGAGGCAATGCTTCACAAAGATGTGGGGCAGGCAAATATGGTCCCTATGTTTTACACACATGAGCTCGTTTTATCATTACAATAACCTAATGCATGGTTATTACGTCACCTAATTTATACACGGAAAGAACCAGGCTTAGAGAAGTGAGGAAGCATCTCCAACCACAGAGCTGGTAGGTGGCAGACCCAGGGCTAGACCCCCGTTTTCCCAAACCTCCACTTGTGTTCTTTGTACCCCACGATAGAGTCTGTATATCCTTAAGCTGGAAACTATTTGTTCACCTGGATTTTTCTTATTGTCCTCGGTTGCTTTGTGGTCATGGAGTCCACCACACAACACCTTTTGGTAACAGGTGAACAGGGGCTGGAGACCTGTCCCTTCTCTGTACGTAGACTTTGCTGCCCTGGGTGATGAAACAGGGGTGCCTCAGTCCAGGGCAGGCTCCCTGTCCCCGACTCAGCTGACAGAAGGAGACATGCCAGCTAAGAGGGATGCGGCTAGCCCAAAATACACACTAATCTAATCTTCTGGCTGTTCTGGATGAGTCTCAGGGATGTGGGAGGCTAGCATGTCACAGAGGCAATTACTGGCCGGACGCAGGATTGCATAATGCAGGGATGACGAGGGCTTCCTGCTCGGCTCGCACGCCGTGAGCTTGCCAAGGAGGGTTATCTTCCCAGGAGGAGCATGCCAGCTCGGGGAGGATATGAAGTAACTGTGAGGATGGGAAGGAAGACAGGCTTCATGTGAAAATAGTCAAGGGCTCTTGCAGCTCATACTTGGATCGCTCTCTCTTGGTTTTGGCTCTGTCCCCTTCTATCTTTCTGTCATTTGATCTTTTTCTCTGCATGTCTGTGTCCCTCTTGTCTTTCTTTGGTTTTGCTTTTATTTTAACTTGCCTCCTTGCTTTTCGTTCAGCTCTTCACACTGAGTCCATGTTGGAGGACCAGCCTCATTCATTCCCATAGACGGAGACGCTGATAGAGTCCGCGGTGGTTTCGCATGGAGGGGTCTCATAGACTGAAGACTAAACAGGAAGCACTCTACTACTGAACATGCAACAAGCTGGTAGAGCTTTATGGTAACCAAACTGCATACCTCGCACCTCTTTCTTCTCAACAAAGACCTACATCACATCCCCAGACTACACCCGCCACAGCTGCTCCCAGGGGAAACACGCCTCTCGCTTGGTCTCCTTTGAAACACTGACTCCCAGCTCCTCTGAGTGGCCAGGAAAATGCTTGAAAAGAGAGACGAATGGAGAACAGACAGGGCTCATCAGATCCTCTGGGGTCTTATGTTGTTTCTGTTCTTTGTCAGGTGAGAAGAGGGAAATCCCGAGGGGCAAAGTCACCAGCTCCGAGTGCCACGGCTGCCCTGGGGAACCCCTGGCACATCTTCCACTAAAACACAGTGCTTCCTCCCTCCCCGTGCAGGGCGGCATCTGTGTGGCTGTAACGATGATGTAATGTGGCAGCTAAAGAATCAGGGAGTCACAAAACATCAACATACACAGCACCTGAGAACGTTTCTGTTTGTAGAAAACCCTCAGTAAGAATCACTTTCTAAGATGACCTTAGACCATGAAGAACATGTTACTTTATTTTAAAGGACAGGAAAATAGGCGACTGCACTGCGACACTAGTTACAATTGAATTAAAATCCTCACAAGAACTTCTTTGGGAGCTTACAGGTGTCAGCAGTAACTACCTAGTCCACTCAAACCAATTCGCATCGAGTGAGTCATCACTCAAGAACTAGTTATTATTTGCCAAGAACAATGGCAGGCATTTGAAGGAAATTAACTCATATATTATAGAGTTTTATGGCATTTTATTGTCTTATGTTCAATATGAAAATCAAGTTCAGAGAGGTTCAGAAACTGGCTCAAGCTGATGTCGTTAGTGGCTTGGTAGGTCAGCATTATCTAATGGGTTGAGGTCCTGAATAGTAAAATGATGGCTGATCTCACCAGTGAAATCTCTAGACCATAAACATTGTCAGCCCCTTACCTGGCCCGAGATTTTTCCAGCAAGAATCATCCTTAGCTGCACAGAGTGCCGGACCCAATGCTAAGCTGCAATGGAAAGGGCTTTAGAAGTCTGGCCCTGAGGGTGGAATGTGAGGGTGGGACCTGCTGCAATGAGACTTCCTGGCTTTCTCTGTCTATGCCATTTCTGTACTCAGCTTGAGCCTTGGTGCCATGTGGCTTTAAAGACCCTCACTACCACTGCCATGACCCTCCTCCTCCTCCTCCTCCTCCTCTGCCTGCTTCTCTTTCTCTTCCTCCATGTCCTTCTCTTCCTGCTCCTCTATCACCTCTTCCTCCTCCCTCTTCTATCACTTTATTACTAATATCTTCATCCTCAACATCACTATGACCAACCTTTAAACCAACCCTAAGAGATAGAAATGATCATCTCTATTTTCCAGATGAGAAATGGTGACTCGCAGAGTTTAGATAAGTTACTCAAGGTTACCAGCCTGGTCAATGATAGGGACAGCACTCAAATCCAGGCCTCCTGCCTGCAGCGTGTAAAGGTTTTATCACTAACAAAACACTACCCTCCGAACCCACCAGCCCCTCACCATGTTCTGCCTTCCAGATTGGCAACCCTCACCCTCTTGCACTCTACCCACCTAGTGCTGACATCTGTCTAAACCAGATCTTGGGGCGGCTGGGGTTGGACTTCCCAATGGGCTGACCCTTGTGACCACCGCAGCTTCCTCACCCCTGCCCTACTCCACGCAGGCTTTCTAACCTTCATTCCCTCTCCTTGGAACGCAGTTGTAGCTGATGTCCCCAAACGCTTTGTGCCCTTTGCCCTCCATCCCTGGGCTTGGTCCTCTTAGAGCTGGCCACGTCTCTCCACCTCTTGCTCCCTGCCTCTCATTGTGCTGGGCTGGGAAATATTTCTGTGCCCTCGAAACTGGCCATTTTGCTGCTGAGATGGCTGCCTCACCCCAGCCCAGTCCCCTCCCGGAGGGGGTATTTCCACAGTTTATTTCTTGATGACAAGAGAAGTAGCAGCTTGCTTGTTTCTGCCACCAATCGGCAAACACCTCTGAGACCCAAACCACAGGTATCTGACTTCCCAAAGCACCACAAACAATAAGGCAACTGTACAAAGAAGATAGAAATTTAAAGAAACAGATCGGGCCAGATGAAGTTATGTGTATTTCCCAATCCCCTTTCATTTCCTTGGTTTTCAAAGAATTCTTTCCACTTGTTTACTCCACACAGAGATGCTAAGAAAGATGGAAAAACCTTCCGTGGTGCCGGGGAGAAAGGCTGGCTGTACTAGTCCCCATCCCGAGTCCGATGACTGCGATGGGAAAGCTGGTTCTTGAATGGCAGCTGGTCCCCAGGTGAGTCCTGGCTGCTCTGGGGCCCTGGGCCCTGCCGCGACCTTGCCTAGTTGGCCTGGGTAAACGTTCGGCCTCCCTGGGTCCTCTCAGCCTTCTCTCTCGCAGAATAAAATAATTTTTGCAGGTTCTTTCCAGGATGCCGACATGAAGGACACGTTGAATGTGGGGCTGCGTTCACAGCTCTCGGCACTGCAGACACAGCGGGGCATCCACTGGGTGGTTACATGCAGAGGAGGCTGGGAATGGTCGGCCAGGTGGAGGGAGGGGTGAAGTGGGCACTGTGGCACAGCTAGGGGACTCTTGCAGGGCTGCAGGGAGGGGGCCGGGGGAGGAGGGGCTGGAAACTCACTCTTCTCTGGCTGCCCACAGCCAGTCCCCGGTAGGAGAGAGAGTCTAAGTCACGTGACTCCCTTCCTGCCGCACTGCATACACTGCCTCCAGATGTTTACGGAGACTTCAAGGAGGAACCAAGTTATTAGGAGAGTAGCAATTAGGGTGGCGCATCCCAGCAATTTAAAGTTTCCTGCCTAAGGAAGCCTGTGGGGAAGGGGTGGTCAGGGAGGGGGAG
>NW_005371287.1:453333-461529 GCF_000412655.1 Myotis brandtii
AGGGAGGGAGGAGCCTGCTTGTCTCCTGATTGGACCGATCTCCATTCCGATGCAGGAACAGGAGGGAGGGGGAATGCCCTCCCAGAGCATGCTCCCTGATGCCCCAAAGGCAGCTCCAGAGTTTCCAGCTGTTGGCCGGACCCCTTTCCTCAAAGCAGTGCTCCCATTTCCTTCTTCTGGGGGATCCAGGCTGAGTTTGGAAGCCTTTGGCATCTGTGCCTGACTCTAAAGATGAAGCCGGGTTGGAAGCTGCCTGACAAATCAGGCTTCTCACCTCGGGGCTGTGCAGAGGCGGCCTGGGGAGTGACAGCTGCGGGCTCCCAGGGCCTTCCTAGCCTCGGCCAGGAGTCGTTTCTGGCAAAATGATCACTTGGTCAAGTTCAAACTGACGCTAAAGAGAGGAAGCGGGAAGGCTTTGTTCAAAACTTGCTGGCCATCCCTCCCTCCCTCCCTCGGGCCAGCCGGGGTCTCCGTGCTCATTGCTTCCATGCAACTCCAGCTCAAGCAAGGAGGTCCGAGAAGCCGTGGGCCTCCCGCACTGAGGTCACGCGAGGTCCAGCAGGGCCTCTGATCTGTGCACGTGGTTTCCCAGAACCCCAAGGGGCCCGTCGGAAAACGCCCATGCCCCCACTGCATCATCCGCTCCCTCCTGGGGCACTGCATTTCCTTGATCGATTTCCGGGTGGCCATGGGAGTCAGGTGCTCAGGACCCGCTGGAGAGAGGACCGTTTCCGCAAGTCACGGTCAGTGAGGAACCGGGAGTCCTGGGCCCTGGAATGGACAGCTCCTCCCGGGGGACAGTCACTGAGCATCGACTCCTCACCTCCAAGGCGAGAAGATCCCTCCGAGAACCAGCTGTTTGGATGAACCCTAACGCGGCCGGCACAAAGCAGGCAAAGGAGGGAATCTAAGTAAAAACTACATCTTTAACTCTTGTTACTTGTTTTCCACTTCTGCTTAGTTTTGGTTTTCTAGTTTTCCTACTAAAAAAATCATGTGAGCTAAGACTAATATGGATCCAGGACATGTTTCTGAAGATTTGGGGAGTCTCATCGTCCTGTGGCTTTTGAAATCATTAGAAGTGCCACCCCTCCCACCAGACAGCCTACCATTTGTATGGGAACCCAAAAGGGTAGGAGATGTGCTGTGGTCCCCCTATCGCCACCACTGAGGTGTGTGACCTGGGACAAGTCAATTCCGTGTCCTGGGCCTTTGCTTGGCTGCCTTTAGAAGAGACCTCATGACACAGACCTGAGCACCCACCAGGCTGCGTGAAGGCAGCAGAGACCGTGCTGGCCTCCTCCTCTGTGCCAGCCTCCTCGGTTTCTGATCCACGCTCTGTCCATGCTGCGCCTACGAACGCAAATGGTTATGTCACATTCAGATGAACGTGAATCTATGCGCAATGACACCGTCTGCTTGCTCACATCCCGGTGGCGTCATGTCTTACCTCTGAACTGTCAACACCCCGGGCAGGCTGGCTCAGGGCAGGGCCCGGAACTGCTTCCTGAGCTCACTGGATGTGCAGCCCAGCTTCCGCCCGGGGTCAAGGTTCATTCACTTCTCTGGGGTTCAGGTAAACTGAGCTCAAACACCCAGGCTCATGGCTTGGCTGGGTAATTTGGAGAATTCTGGCCTTTCTTCCTACCATGACCTCTAGTTCCTCTGGCATTGCACCTCCTCTCTGGGTTCTGCACACCCCAAACTGTCCAAAATTCTACCCCTTTCCGAATTCTCATTTTTAAAAAATCACCTGAGCTAAGACTAATATGGATCCAGGACATGTTTCTGAAAATTTGGGGAGTCTCATCGCCCTGTGGCTTTTGAAATCATTAGAAGCACCACCCCTCCCACCAGAAGGCCTTCCACCAGCAGAGCTTCCAGCATCTGACTTGCTGGCTGTGCTGAGCTCCCCAGGAAGTGCCCACTTCTCCGCCTGGCCCTGAGGCCTCCCCCAGCATTCCAGAAATTCCAGCAAGTAACATGTCTCAAACCCCCAGGCGAGTCTACCAAGTTGTCATGATGCTCTTTTCCACTGTCACATGTCAATGTAAGCAGAGCTCCATGCTTCCCAGGTCTAGCAGGTATGTTACCACACTCACCCCTACGGATGGAGACAGACATTTGCACAAATAACAGATCTGACACGTCACATTAAGCACAAGGAGAGAGGTTGGCACAAATAAAGAGCTCCATAGCTAATGTCAGCAAACATTAACCTCTGAGAGCCACAGAGATTAGCCAACTCACTGATGTCGTCCACATTCACTCACTAGGCCTCTGCTAGGAGGGCCCATTTTGGTGCTGCAGGCTGGCCATCCGGAGGTGAGTTCACCTTCTGTTCAGAGAGAGGACCTGCTGCAAACACCTGTCATATAGGTCAGAACCTGTGAATATCATAGAAGGGGGCGGAGCATGCTGTGAGACTCAGAATCAGAGGAGTGATTCCACCCCATGGGCTTGTCTATGCTGAGGTGGCAGGAGACAGTGTAGGGTCAGCTCCAGCTGCCAGAACCAAACACCACAGACAGGGCGGCGTAACCAACAGAAATTACCTCCCATTTGCTGGAATCTGGAAGCCTAAGATCACGGTCCTGGGCAATTTGGTTCCCAGTGAGCACCCTCTTCCGGGCTTGCAGGTGGCTAACTTCTTGCTGTGTCTTCACTTGGTAGTAAGAGTGCGAGTGAGCTCTCTGGTGTCTTTCTTATAAAAACACTAATCCTATCAAATCAGGGCTCCATCCTTTTGGCCTCCTTTAACCTAATCACTCCCATAAAGACCACATCTGCAAATATAGTCACATTGTGTGTTGTGACTTCAGCTTATGAATTTATGTGCGTGTGTGTGTGTGTGTGTGTGTGTGGTGGGGGTTGGGGGGAGAGTAAACATTCAATCCATAATTGATGTTATCTTGAAAAGCTTTCTAAAAGGGCATCTAGTGGTAAAGGCATTGCAGGCAATAAGAACAAAATTAAATTAATAATAATTAATAATAATAATAACTGCATGCTATGTTCCTGTGAGGAGCCTGATGAATACCACTCTCCAGGTCTAACAGCAACACAGGGGAGTCTTACAGCTCACATGGAACAGGTAAGAAAAGAGAGGCTTCCAGAAGTGAGTCAGACAGCAGATCATTCCATTGGCTAATTGATGGAGAGGAGGTTGAGTTCCGGTCTGACTCCTATGAACTAGCAGGAGACTCCTACCAAAAGTTCTTGTTCATGACCTCTGCCCCTTGCTTCCCAGCTGGACTCGGGGCCTCAGCTTTTAGGAGCCAGGAACAAAACCAGAGCATTCCTGGAGTCTGTCAACTGTCTTTCACTTACTCAGAGTTGTTGAAGAGTCAGTACGTATATATCAACCCTCATACCTCTTCCTCCTTTTACTTTCACACCAACGCAACAGGCAGCAGAGCTTTCCACTGGAGTCTAAATAGCTTTTCCTTCCAGCCCACAAGCCTTTATGCCAAACTTGCACCTCTAGAAGCAATTTCCTCAGACTTGCTTGGGGTGGAGGGAGACAGCTAAATAATGTTTCTCTACCGCTTCTTACCGGACAAATTGGTTTAAAAAGAAAAACACAAGAAAAAAGAAAGAAAATAAATACTCATAGTGATTCATCCTTAGTTTGGTTCTAAGCTTTTCTCAACTTCCTGAGGGGTTGTTAGTTTCTTTTCTCCCACCCACCCCTCTCCTTTTTATTCTTACTGTGCATTGAAATTCAACTTGAAGTCTTTATGGGTTTAATAGTGTCTGAGTGTGCCTGCGTCAAAGCCTTACTATCGAGAATCAGTGTCAGTGGGTGTATATTTCACAAATGGAACAGAGGAAATTGTGACTCCTAGATTTACGTAATCTTCTGAGCCTCAATTTCTCCTTATGTAGCAGCGAGATAAACACACTTTCCTTAAAAGTTTGTGTTGTGGGAAGAAATAATGCAAATATCGTACTTTACCTGGCACAATAGGTAAAAGTAGAAATTTAAAAACTGGGAGTTAGTCTTTTAATTCCTCTCATTGCTGTTAAAACATCAGTGGCACTAGTGATGTATTCGATGGTTTAGTTTTGATCCTCAGAAAGAAAGACATCGTTGGAGCCCAAATTGTCGGATCTGAAATGGGTGTGTTCAGAAGGGTCTGAACCTGGCGAGCTCTGTGGTTTATCGCCTGTTCATAATGATTGTAGGGGGATGGGTTGGGCCATTACTTACTGAGCATCACTGCATAATGTGGAATCTCACTCCTGAAGTATGTGTTGTCATCTCATTGAGCTGTTAACTCCCTCTGTTCAAGGGCTGTGTTTATTGTGTTCCCCACCGAGTTTCCAGGGACTAACACAGTGCCTGGCACACATCAGACATTCAGTAAATACATGCAGAGTGAATGTTCACATCAGTGTTCCCCAGTGATCTGTGAGCTCCAAAGCGTATGGGTCATGTCCGCTCTGTCCTCTCATTCTCAAGCACAGAAAGCCTGAGATTGAAAACTGGTAGCTTAAAAGGACAGAGCAAGAGAAAGAGGAAGCAGACAGATTTCAGTGGCAGTATTCTGGTCTGTGAGCGTAGATTCCTAACATCTTCCTTTCCACATCTGGGAAGGACAAGCACTGAATAGACCGAAACTCAGAGTGCTTGGAATCTAGTCCTGGTTCTGCCAGGGACTAACTGCCTCTCAGTTCGCGAGGAGCCATGGATCCTAGAGATGTAGGACTACAAGCTTGCTAATGTTTTTATCGTCTGATGAGAGTGAGTTAATAAGGATTAAATGATGATACTGGTGTGATCTAATGTGGCTCCAGTTACCTTTGGTGTCTTTGCTTTTCTTCAAGCACAACAGGCATGCTTCTGCCTCTAAAGGCCAACATTGGCTGCATCCTTTTCCTAAATGCTCTTTGCCCAGATATCCACATGGCACGTTCCTTATTCCTTTTAAATTGGGCTCAACTCTCCCTATTTAAAATTACAGCCTCCACCACTCACTGTTCCCCTTCTCTCTCTCTTTTTTCCTCCATAACCTTCTTTTCTAACATACTCTTGGTTTACTTTATAATGTTATTATGTTTCCTCTCAATATCATGGAAGATCCATGGAAGCAGGAATTTTCTCTGTTTTGTTCACTTCTATATTCCCAGTGGCTAAAATAATCCTTGGCACATGACAGGATCTCAACAAGAATTTCTTCAGTAAATGACTGAATTTACATGTGCTATTGCTACAAGTATAAATTCAAAATAACCCAGGTCACGATTCAGGGAAGAAGTACTCTAATTCTTTTCTGGATTACAGAATCCCATCCAAATGAATGAGGGGAACACATACTTATTGAGCACCTGCTATATGAAAAAAGCTTTGCCTAAATCATGTTTTTAATCCTCAGAATAACTGGGAGAGCATTTCCATCTCTTGGTTACAAATGAAGACATCAAGCTTTCAAATCACACATCTAGCAGAGGCATCTTCAGGGTTCCAATTGTGTTTGGTTCTCAGCATGTCTGTCTAACACCAAAGCACAGGCTCATTTGTATGACACTGTGTCACGTCAGAAAAGCTTATGTCAGGAAAGACTTTACTTTTTAGAAGAACCCTTCTGTGCTTCGTGTGGAGGTGGTTTGAAGTGGTAAAAAACACCCTCTTCTTAAGAGACTCAGACTAGGTTTACATATCTCGCTTTCTTGAATGTGGTGGTGACCTTGGGAAGACATTGAGCTTCTCTTTCCACCTCTGTAGAGGGAGCAAGCTGAGTCAGGTGACTTTTAAGGTCTTTTCTAGCCCCAAGGTGAGGACCTTATTTAGCTCATCCTGATGAGAGTATCCAATTGGCAGAGCAAACATGCCAAGCTCAAGGTGTCTTTGGTTTCAAAGAGGAAGAACAAAGGGGAAAGCAGAGCACAGTCAGCTTTCGCTGTCCCTGCCCCAGCCCTGATCAACACCCATCACAGCCACCTCTCTGGAGGTGCTACAATCCTCAGCTGTCAGCCAATTTCCTGAAAGTCAAAACTTGAGGTCTGCTCACATCAAAGGCAGTTTTTAAAGGGGCTGATCAATCAACACAGGTGTTCTTTGAAGAATTAGGATGACCTTGTTCTGGAAATCACCGCCTTCCTTCAGAAAGAAGTGTGTCAAGATGGCTGATCCAATGCAAGATCTAAGAAGATTAATTGGTTAGACCCAAGGTGGGAGGTGTGTCTTGCTTTAGGAAAGTGATCATCACAGAGCTGTGCAAACATGGGATTTATTGTCAAATATGTGTTGTTATCCTGGCTTTCCCGCTTGCCAGCTGTGTAACCTTGGGGCAACCCATGGACTTTTCTGAGACTCGGTTCACATATCTGTATAATATCATGGAAGATATCTACCTTGCATGACTTACAGGTAAAATACATAAAGCTCTTTTCAAAATATGGCTCAATGAATATTCAGACATTTTGAGAAGCACAGTGAGTCTTTAGGAATTTCCTTACGGCAGTATTTGTCCTTGGGGGTTATGTCTCCTTCCATGATTTAACCTTCACCCTTATGACCTTTGATCTCCATCCCCCTTCGCATTTCTGGGGTTGGAAGCCAGGCTATCCCAGAAACTAGAACATTAATGTATTTAGAAAAACTGAGGACAACCTTTAGAAAGGTAATTTTAAAGAATCTTTCTCTCTTTTTTCTTTTTCCACAGAAGGAAGTCTAACTCACAAATGAAAATATTCCTATGTCTCTAAGATGTAAGCAAGGGAGTTGACTCTAAGATGTAAGCAAGGGAGGATGAGTAGATATCAGAGTCACAAACTGGAGTGAGAAAGGGATCATGGACTTGAAGGTGGGAAGTCACTGGTCATTTAGCAATAAAATGGATATTTCCTCCTCTCTGGGCAGTGGGAGGGGACAGAGCAAGCGAGAAGGGAAAGGAGGAGAAGTCGCCTTTTAGAAGGTGGTACAGCACAGAGATGAGAGGTGTCGTTTTGTATCAAACAAAGTTTGGTTTGGATCTTACCTGTCAAAGGCCAAGTTACTTAAAATCTCTGGGTCTCAGTTGGCTCAGCTGTTAAATTGCTATAGTAAACATATTGCGTGGTGTATCATGGTGATACATACATGTGAAAGTGCTTTATAAATTACCAAGGGCTGCACAGGAGTGGTTCTCAATATACTGGCACTAGCAAGATCTGGCAATTATGAATGTTTCTGACTGAACATCTCAAGTCATGCTGATGCACAGAATAGAGACTCTGCTGAGGCTGTAACTCTTAAAACGAGTCAATATCTCCCATAGGTTAGAACTAAATGAGTAGCTAAGGATAGAGGTTTAATCCATGTTTCCCACCCAACCTTTCAAAAATCCCAAAGAATTTGTATGCATATGCATCACCCATGGACACAGACAACGGTGTGGTAAAGGCCTGGGGTGCTGGGCAGGCTAGAAGGGGTCAATGGGGAAAAAGGGACACAGGTAATACTTTCAATGATAACGTTTTTTAAAAAAAATCCCATTGAGAATCATCTATCTAGGAATTGGTTTTAAAAACCCAGGGTGAATTAAAGAGAACTGAACAGTCAACTAATTCATCTGACTCTATTGTTCGTACAAGTGATAAAGCAGAAACAAAAACAGTTTGTCTGTATGAATGGAGCGGGCTTGTTCTCCAAATGGAGTGGGATTCACCAAATTCTTGAGCCACTCAAACTGGGAGGAGAGAATAAATGTGAGATCTGTGTTCATTACTTTGTGCTGTTTTTCGTAAAAACAAATCGGTGGATGCATAATTTCATATTATGTCATATTTCTGAACTATGGGTTGGAAGCCTTCGATTTTTGTTTTATTTGAAATAGCAACCTTTGAAACTGGCTTGGTTTTGTCCATAAAAGCAGAGAAGGGATGGCCCACTTTCCTTCCACGCTTCCTCCCACCCGCCTCTAGAAGAGTGTGAGCGGGTCCCTGCCGCCCATGTGGGTGGCAACTCTCCTTGGATCAGAGAGAGAAAGAAGCGCCAGCAAACAGAGAGGCGTTTCAGCAAGTTGTGGGACTTGGAATCTTGCATTTGTAATAATCCAAGGAAAAGTAACAGAGTCAATTATTGTTAAGATATCATAGAGTCAAGCCATTTGGCTGGGGTTACATGGTGCTGGGCACCTGGTGCAAACTTTGCAGTGATTTTGTGAAAAGCTTAACTTCTTTTCTCCTTCTCCTTCTCCTCCTCCTCCTCCT
>NW_005371287.1:461589-463337 GCF_000412655.1 Myotis brandtii
CTCCTTCTCCTCCTCCTCCTCCTTCTCCTTCTCCTTCTTCTGTTAAATCCTCATCCAAGGATATTTTTCCATTGATTTCCAGGGAGAGTGGAAGGGAGAGGTAGAGACAGAGACAGGGAAACATTGATGTGAGAGAGACATATGGATTGGTTGCCTCCAGCACACGTGTCGATCAGGGCCAGGGATCAAGCCTGCAACCAAGGTTCGTGCCCTTGACTGGAATTGAACCCGGGACCCTTCAGTCTGTGGGCTGATGCTCCATCCACTGAGCCAAATCGGCTAGGGCAAAAGCTTCATTTCTAACAGTTGACTCTCTAAATGTCTCTAGAACAACAACAAAATATGACATGTTTATGTAAATAAAACCACTCCTCTCACCTGGCAGGAGGGAAACAATTCAATCCCATTTCAAATGAATAAGTAACTGAATGAGTAAGTGAGGCATTTCCAGCCATTAACCGCCATTGGGACTGAAGTACTCACACAAGTCACGCATCCCCCTAAACGTTATAAGATTCTTTTTCATCCAAGTTTTAAAATATCCTGAATTCAGTTTCTATAGTTTGTAGAATGTATCCTCTTGGGAAGAATCACAGCTCTCCTCATCTACATTTCAAAGTTCCCTGTAATCATTTGTTTAAAAAAATCACAAAAATTTAGGCAAAAAGGTCTCAATCACTGTCCAGTCAGAAACATAAACACGACTCTAGTTAATTTCCAAAGGACGAAATTTAACACAGGTCATTGGTTGCAAAAGTAATGGGATGACGGGAGGAACAAAATTGGGGAAGGCCCTACAAAGGACTCTTAAAATTAAACAATAAGAAAACCATCAAGCAAAGTGCTTTAAACAGTGGGCAACGGAGGAGACCCCTTCTTGGTCCCCCACACAGAGGCACACCCAGCTCTCCGGGAGCAAAGGCCGCCCAGGGCAGGTCTAATCAGTGCTTCTCAGCAACACCATGGAGCAGAGAAGCCAGGTTCACTAGCTTAAGAAGAGAAGGAAGGTGGCCCTTGTCCCTGCGTCATTGCACCCCCCAAGATGCCATTTCTCGGCGCCCAGGGCAACCATCCCAGCTGGAAAGAGTTCCCTTCACCAGCGAAGGAAGAACAGGGTGGGTGACCAGCCTCGCCACCTTTAGGGGCACCATGGGAAGTCCCCACTTTGGTTTCACCCCGCCCAGAGCTGCAAAGCTGAGAGGCATGGAGACAGCCGCCCCGGGGACAGGGCAGCCAGCGGTGGGAGTGATGGGAGCCACAGTGACCTGCTCCCCAGCAGCCCAGCAGGTGTACCCACTGAAGCAGCCAGTGCCCGTGCCAAGCAGAGCCCTGCGGATTCCACCAGCTTCTGCCACAGGTATTCACACTCCCTGATCCGGCTGCCAGAGTCCCTCCCAACAGTCCTGCCCCTTGGGATTTACCCAAAGGAGTCAAATATATATATGTCCGCACCAAAGCCTGAACACGGTGTCTATAGCAGCGTTTTTCATGACTGGAAGCAATGGAGACGCCCTTCAGGAGGTGAACAGGTAAGTCCACGGTGGTCCAGGAACAGAATGGACATCAGTGCTCAGAGGAAATGAGCTACCAGCCGCCAGAAGGCCCAGAGGAGCCTCCCATGCAGACTCCTGAGTGGAGGAAGCCCGTCTGAAAAGGCGACCTAGGACGATGCCAACAATGTGACATGGTGGACAGGCAAAACCATGGCGCAGAGGAAAGATCAGTGGTTACCAGGGATGGCGGGGGAG